>NC_047113.1:42044134-42386134 GCF_902500255.1 Thalassophryne amazonica | reverse complement strand
ATGCATTTTTGAAAAAATAGTATATATGTGCATAATTAAAAGTGCTCAAAAACTGAATAAAACAATTACTTCAGAAAATAACTCACTGTTTTGAAATACTCAGAAAATTAGGATGTGACAGTTTGCCTCTAATCATGATTTTTTTGGAAAATGATTCACTGTTATAAGTGCTAAACAAACCAAATGAAGCAACTGATTGCTTAACAAATTTTGAACCTCATTCAAATTGCTTGAAAAAATTTTAATGCGGAATTAGGCTTTTGTTTAAAAAAAAAGTCTTTGAGTTTCAAAACACTGTAAACATTGTGATGACTCCATTGAGTAGACAGTGGGACTCCCCCCCCACCCCCACCGTAATATATAAATTTCTGTCTACGCCCCTGCATCCTGAGGTTCTCTTTTTGATGAAGATGAGAGTTACATCCTGTCACTGTTGTCATCCAAATCTGTCACCTTGAATGTCATTTTTGTTAAGCATCATTTTGTCATCAATCCTCTGGGAGATGAGGTCGGAGCTGATCCCGCCTCCTGCTCCTAGTTTAAAGCCCAGCGCATAAACCTAATAGAGATTCATGACCATATTTCTTTCATGGCACTTCAATTATGAGTCAGATGTTTCCGTTCTGCAAAATGCCATTCTACATACACGCACAGAACAAGCACAGACACTGACAGACGTGGGTGCAACCAATTTACACGTGCATGCAGACGTGAGTTCACAAGCACACACTGGCACCACAGCGCTCTTGGTGAGCTACCCAGCAGCCATTCTCAGAAATGAAGCAGAGGAGAAGTGATGCATGTAGCGGGGCGATAATGTCCGTTGCTGTACCATGGTCTGATAATCTCCCCAAAGTACGGCTTTAAACACTTATTACAGACACACTCGTATAAACCAAATAAAACCAAGGCCAGAGAGAAATCAGACTATGATGGAGTAATTACAGTAACGCTAAGCTGTCTGAAGAGTTTCACTCTGAAACTGAAATTATAATTACATTTTTGTTTGTAGTTTTTATTGACTATGAGTATCACTGACTATTTCAGCCTTAATGTGTCCTAATCAGCATTATGGGGAGTGACTATATTGGATGTGATGCGCATTCACTCATCATTCCAAGCAACAAACTTACCACGTATCTCTCCATGTGAGGATTATGTCATCTGACTGCATGCAAAGTGCAAATATTCTGGTTTTTGCTTCTCTGCTGTGGCATCAACATGAGTACTGTGCAGCAAGATTCCCTGCTTTTAAATAAATAAAAGCACAGTAAGTTAGTGACAGAGCCAGGTGAATGATTTTATGTAAAAATGAAAAATAAATAAATAAATAAATTGATATTAATGAGTGGAAAGTGAAAACCCTTTTAATTAGGCTGCTTAGAGGGATGAGGGGAAGAAAGGAGGCTGAGAGAATTAGACAAGATAATGAGTTTAAAGTGAAAGCAGACAAGACGATTCAAACTATGCTTTCTGACACGAATATAGTTCTCCCAGCGTCCCTGGTCAATCTGGCATTAATAATGCAGTAAACACCTTTGAAATGCACACAACAATCTGAATATTTAACAGATTTCACAGAAATAATGCGGTAATGCTATGTTAATGGGAAAACATTTTAAATGTTATCCAGCCCTTCAGTATGCTAATATAGGTCAACAGGTGTACGGAAAACAGAGGGTAAAGTTTATAGCCAAAAATACACTGCAGATACAACATTAAAGTAGATAGAATAAAAATAGAGCCACTGCAGGAATTGTTCGGCATGTTATTCTGTTTTTAGCTGATTGTTAATGACGTCTATTAACCCTCTGGGGCCAGTGCCGCCGTATACGACGGCTAAGACCAAGCTTTACTAAATTATCAATAACTTTTTAATGATATGAGATAGAAACTTACTCTTTTTTTGCTGAAAAGTTAACTCCGCAGACTTTCGAGCCAGCCATCGGCCATCTTTGTACTCCTTATAGAAGCTGTGTGATGACGTGCGCAATGTGAGTGTCCAATCGGAATTGCTTCACCGTCACATGGTTTTCCAAAATCCAATCGTAGGGCAGATTTACCTCACATGAAAAGCCAAAGATCGTTTTCAGGAGTGATGTGTTACTAGCTGGCCTGTTTGAATAGCGCCCTGGGTGCTCCAATGAGTACATACTATTAGTAAATATTCAGTGCGCCCTGCACCATTATGCACAGTGATCAGTGGAAGCAGGAGCAGACGGAGAGACTCTGATGACAATCTCACCTGCTCAAACAAAGAGTGTGTAACTATCAGGATTGCTCCACTAGTTTGCATGTGCATGTTACTGGATAACTCTGTTGCTTTCTCTGCATAAAGCACTGTTTACCATATCAATGGACAACAAAACGCACAGACCATTTTGTATATATTGTTCAAAATGTGCATTTGTGTTTATTGTTTGAACCTTTTTGTTGTACAGTTTTTCACACAAGACCTCAAATTACCTTTATAAAGTGTCAATACAGTTGTTTATTATAGTTTGCTGTGTGTTTTGAATAAATGTGTGTGGAAAATTATTTTTCACTTTATTTTTTCCTTGCATATTTTTGATTGTAAACCTTTATTACACTTATAAATCACAACAAAAACATATATATTCTGAAAGCACAGGTTGTCCTGAAAAAAAAGAGACATAAAACTTGATTGTGGGATGCAGGGAGAGCTGTTAACAGCCATAATAAAACATTTATGCCAGGCGAGTGAACTGTCCAAAAAATGCCCTCGGACCCCAGAGGGTTAAACCAAAGTTTATGGTACGTCTAGGTTTAACTTACTGAAGCCTTGCAATCTACTTGTCAAATTAGTCTCTGCATATGTTAAAATGTTGCAGTTGGGGCAGCGTCACATCAGATGAGATCAAAATCTGTTCACGGGGTTCCTGGGGCTCTTCCCAGATATTTTGAGTGTAATGGTGCTGTATTTCTGGCCAGGGTGCGGCAACAAAGGGGGGAGGTCTGGAAAGAGGACGCTCTCGTGTTTTGCTGGGAGCAGTGTGACGTCAGATGAAATCAATATTGAGTTCAATGATTCTATCATCTGGACGCACTAATCAAATCAGTGGTTGTGTGGAGCACAATGGACAATCTAGTTGCTAAACCTTGTTAGCATTAGCCATGTCATTAGCTCAGCTACACAACCTGAATTTATTTGGACAGCTGCAATTGAAAGCTGACATTTATCAAAAGAGGTTTGGGATTTTACATTGGTCTCTAAAGGAGAGTAATTTGATGCTGCACAGTATTTAAAATCCAGACACGTATTAGTATTAGCATGTCCTCCATTGTCAACACAGTTCCCCCACCTTCCACACACACTACTTGTACTACTATGTGAAAAATGCTGAGCATGTTTGCAGGGGTGTAATTAAAAAAATTCAATTCAATTAATAAAGACTTTGTTACCATACTTTACTTTTTATGATAATCCAAACTTTGCTTGAGGTGTTCGCTTTCTGGCAGCATTCATGTTTATGTCTCTACAGTCCCTGAACCAAATCTGTACTTTTGCTTCAGTCAGTTTCCAACTAGAGCATCGCGCTCATAGAGCGCAAACCTCTCAGGTGGACAATCATCTTCCACTGTTTGTCTGTGCAGGAACCAGCACATAGGCAGGCGTAGACATTAAGCTTTTTCAGGGACAGTAGAATGAGCGACCCACTCATCCTGTTGCTATCCCGACTTGTCCCATGTTGGTAGGTTTGGCGATGATGGCTTAAGAAGCAACATTGTTCTTGCTTAACTTACTTTAATATGAAATCTTCAAAGCAAACTCCAGCTTCTGAGAATGCATCTGAATGCACACTCCTTCAGTGGTTCTGTGAGTATATATCAGAGATGTGATTCAGTTACAGAGAAATACAAAAAAATGGGTTTTGTCCAATTTGAGCAATGTTATAGGGGATCTCTGTTGTCCAATCGCATTTTTTTTTACTTGTCCCGCACAATCAGACAGGCTTTGGTGCCTGAGTGTTGAGGGCTTCAGTGGGTGGTGAAGGCCAAGGGAACGCCATGCCTCACCTAGCTGTGACAGATACATGGTTATTTTAAACATGTGGGAAAGGACCAGTTATCTACCTACGTGTTTGCCATCCAGGACCCATGGCAGTTCCACGGTGTAGTGGATGCTGCAAAGCGCAGCACTGATGAATGTTTACTGATTTTTAATAGTACCCTGAAGGGTATCTGTAGACACCTACTCAAGAAAGCCAATCTGAATCCAAACATTTTGTCCTTGGACTATAATCTTGACTTTAAGTTTTTTTTTTTCTCAAGACCAAATGTGTTATTGACTGACCTTCAATCATTCCACCAAGTTTGATCAGCTGTGCATTGGTGTAATGATTGTAAAACTCTGAGCTGCAACTTCATTATTTACTTATCTGTATATACTGCAAATACTGAGCAGTCAGCAGCTTTTCATGACTTCTAAACCAACCTCGCAGATATTAACTGTGCACTCTCACACATGGTGGTCAGAAACAGCTGATCTTGTTCAAGTCTGTAATGAAAAATACATCTGTGATTTTAAACATATCTTCACTGTGCAAATGACAATATCAAGCACAAATTGGTAAGCATTTGCGTTGTGTTCTGGACGTGGACACTGAGAGAGATCGATGGCTCCAGCAAACTGTGACTGGAGAAAATATATGTGTTTGTGTCGGAGATGAAGATCAAATTAGTGAGAGAAACACAAATGGAGAAACTGGTAGATGACTGCTCGTTCGCTCACTCTATTATTTACCATGTTGAACTGATGAACACCGATACAAGGTATAAACAAAAAAAACACATCAGATATGTGCATCAGACACTTGACATGGACACACAATATGCAAATATGTGTACTACGCTTGATGATCCTCTTTGATCTGGATAAATATTGTGATTTATTGGTGGTGGGCAGTGTTGTATAGTAACGAAGTAAAAATACTTCACTACTGTACTTAAGTACATTTTGGGAGACTTTGTACTTTACTTGAGTTTTTTTTTATTCATCTTACTTTCACTTTTACTTCACTAGATTTCTGATGTTAATTGCATACTTCTACTCCAATACATTTTCTATGCGCCATGGCGTTACTCGTTACAAAAAAAAAAAAAAAATACACACACGAAAAAAGCTGTGTTTTCACCCAGAGACAACTAGTGACTGCAACGAAGTCAGGCTGATTTGTCATGAGGCATGTCCGGTAGGCTGTTTTGCAGTTGTGCACTTGGGGGATGTTTGTCAGGAAAATTATAATTTCTCTACATTGATTACAGACCTGCAGCGGGTCTGTAATCAACTTTTCTGCAGCGCAGCTTTGCTGTGAATCTTGAACCAATCAAAGCAGTGATTCGCAGATTTGTGGATTCATTGTTTAATTTCGCTTTATCCTAATTTTTCCCGCTAAAACCCCAAAGAGCATATGTCTGTGAGTAATATTTAATATTTTTATGTTAAACCGACCTGTTATGGTCTTCTGAAACAGTTGATAGATGTATTTTATAACTTAAAAACGGGACCGATGCTAATGCGTTAGCATGTCTATGGTGTTTTCAATGTTAAAGTTAGCATTAAGCTGTTTGCATCAGCACGTTTGTGTTGAATTGTTTTCTGTATAATTAATGGCTCAGCGTTCGTTTTTGTAAAAGAGTCAAATGGGATTTTTTAAAATTTATTTTTGTTCATATATTAATAATAGCAACAACAATAATAGTCTACATAATAGTCAATAATAATGTTACAATACAATTTTAGTGAAAGAGACAAAAAGAACCAAAACAGAAACAAGAAGAAACAAAGAAACAAAACACAACAGAAAAGATAAAACCATGTAACAATGAAAATAAATAAATACATATAGAAATAAATAACTGTTTCCTGTGAACACCTAGTGAGTAGCCCACTATCATTTAGGTTTTGAAACCTTGTTTCTGAAGTGTTTTTGTGTGATGTGCTCAATTTTCAGTATTTTGACTAATACTACCAGTAATTTACAAGCCTTGATAAACTTTGTAATATAAAAAAATCAGTCCGTGTTTGATTATTAACATTTACTTGTACTTTTACTTTCAGTACTTGAGTACATTTAGTTGTACATTACTTGTCATACTTAAGTACAATAAATACTAGATACTTTAAGACTTTTACTTGAGTAGTATTTCAATCGGTGACTTGAACTTCTACCAGAGTCATTTTTTTAATGGGTATCTGTACTTTTACTTAAGTGTGATTTCCTAGTACTTTATACAACACTGGTGGTGGGTGACCCCACATGGGAAGTTTCAAATATGAACTTGTGTTACACATGTTACAGAAGTCTAAAACAAGATGTTCTAGGTTAAATTTTGCTGTTAATGGATCTGTATGCATATCAGGGGTGGGTGATCTGACTTAAAAAAATAAACTTTTTGAATGGTGGTAATATAATATCTGTGTTGCAAGATATGATCCTTTGAATAATTACATTATTTAATGAATGAATGAATGAATTTATTCGGCAAACAGAATAACAACACAGACAATAACACACTCATAAAAAGCGTGCAATGAACCCGTGTGGCCAAAAGGGTGAAGGCAGAAGCAAAGCTTATAGATCCCCTCCCCTTATACCATAACAAATAAAGAAAGTAAATAATGTATGCATATATAAATATATATACTCATAACAACAATAAAAAAAGAAATGTGCACAAACACAACAACTCAATCAGTGCACCAGAATTTTAAAACAAAACCAAACGAGCAACAGTGTATAAACCCAAGAACAACAACAAAATGGTAAACCTAATTTTCCAAACTATAACGGGTAATTATATTATTTTTGTAAAGCCTTTTACACCCAACTAAGTTACCAAGTAACTTAATATTATCAGGATAATTATGCCAAATATTAACACCCTTAACGGAAACACAATGACTTTTTGTAGTAGTTCTGATCCTTAGTTTCTCAAATAATAATGTCCCTCTCAAATTGTAGCTGGAATACCTCATTTTAAACAGATCCTGGACATGTTTCCTGGACTTGCAAGAGTTTATTTTTGAATTTATACATAATTTTATTGTGATTTAATCAACCAAAGCCCAGAAGTTTAAAATTTGCAAACCATCAAATAACAGATTTGTTGGCTCACAATATGGCTTATTACTGATCATTCTTATAGCTTTCTTTTGCAATAGAAATATTGGATTAGTATTAGTTCTATATGTGTTTCCCCAAACCTCAACACAGTATGTCATATAGGGAACAAGTAATGTATGATACAAAATCCGATAAGTTTTGGTCCAATAATTTTTAGACCGCTAACCTTTTTGCAGATGTAGTTTTTTTGTAGTAGATGCGCTGTTCTATCCTCTACAAACAGAGAAGAGCTGGTTCCAGGATAAACTGCTCTATCCTCTGCAGGCAAGGTAGAACTGGTCACTGGTCATAGAAAAGGAAAAAACTCATTTCTTTTGACCCCCATTCTAATTCGCTGGCAGTAGCACCCAAGTCATCCAGAGGCATAGAGTTTTAACTTCTGGTTAGAATTTTAACCAAACTAATTTTGGACAAGTTATTTAAATTAACATCACATCTGTTTTATAAATTGAAAATATCAGATATATGTTTTAGTTTTAAAGTAATGCACTAATTTTGAAAGTTTTAGTGAGAACATGCTGTGCCCAGTGCATTATGGGTAAAAGTTCACAACAGAAGAAATGCATTTGAGACGCTCTGATCAGGCTCCACACGGACAACAGCATTAAACTCTTTGTATATTGTGCCTAAAACTCTCATGAATATATTCTCTGGGTTTATAGACGCTGTTATTGTGTTTGTTTTATGTAAAAATGCCAGAAGAAGCCCAGGTTGCTTTTCCAAAAGCCAAAATTGTGATTCAGGCCATGTGATATAACCGGCGTCAAAATGCATAGAACACTGCCATCTACTGGCGAACGGTTATATCACAGTGTTGTCGACATCCTGAGCAGATCAGAGCGCTCTTACAAACCACACACAGCAGGAATATCTGATAAGATTATGTTTAGCATCATCACGATTGTCAGGGCGTCCTTAAGGTTGTCGGAAGGGGAAGATCGGGTCCAATATCAGCCTAATTATCTTGCCATGTGAACCAGGCTTAATGTTATGATGCCTCACTGAGCAACTGATTGATCTGTTATAACACCGCAACAAACATGTTTTCATTATTATTTGATTTCTTTGTGCGACTGACATTGTTATTCAAACATTCAAATGGCGATTCCTATCGCCACACAATTCCAACACACGAGAAAGTTTTTTGACAGTTCTTGTTATTGAAAGAAACCTTGTCTCCCTAACCGATAGAGTTGTGATGTCATCACGCGTGTACTTTGGCGCTGTCTAGCGGGATCTTGAAAATTTCAATTTTTTATACAAATGAAAAAAAATGACATATTTTACAAAAGGACATTTATTTGTAAACACCAACATGTTACATTGATTCACTTGTGTTGGTTTTTAAATAGAATGAATGAATCAACCAATCAGTATGAGCGGAGGCTTAGTTACCCATAATCCCCTTTGAGAATTAGTGCATTATTTTAATTAATAATTCATTAATAATTAATAATTTTATTTTTAAAGCAAAGCCATCATTCAAACCTGCTTTCCATTTCAAGACCTCTGCCTCATCGCAGGACCACTGTATCCTGTCAGGGTAAATGATGTTTTGCTATAGCAGGGGGCAGAGTGCACAAAGACAAGTGCTGGCTCATTGGCTGTTTGAGTTTGTAATCACCGTTGGTTCTGTCAGAAGCTTTGGCGGTGTTTAAACTCAAAATCAGCTTCTTAGTAGCGGAGAGCGTATGGGAGGCAAAATTTAAAGTTATCGGTTATCTGTAGCTTCCGATAAGTTTTTCGCAGTTAATCAGTTTAGCATTAAAAAAGATAACTTTTCAGTTAGCTCATTACCAGTTATCGAAGCTAACTTTTTGGTTAGCTGTGCCCACCACTGCTTAATGGCCAAAGAATGTTAGGAGAGGAAGTCTTGTGCTTTATGCAGAATTGCAATGACTTTTGATATTTTAGATGTAACATAGTTAATATGTGTTTTCCAGCTTAATTTATCATCAATATAAACACCAAGAAATGTTGTATTTGTTACAGTTTCAATTTCAATATTATGTTCTGCTGAAGTTCCTGGAGTTATTACCAAATATGATACACTTAGTTTTACCAAAATGGAGCGATAATTTGTTTGAATCGAACCACTGTTTAAATTTATGTAATTCATTCTCCATCATGTCCAGGAGCTGTCCTAAATTATCCAGCTGTATCGTCAGCAAACAAAATACAACTTGCGGACTTGGAAACCAAACATATATCATTAATGTACAAAAGAAACAGCAATGGCTCAAGAAAAACCAGAATTGGTGAACTGCGAAAAATTCCAGCCGCTGTTGGGAGGGACATGCAGTCGGACAGGCGTGAATGATCCCATGGCGACGGTTTTGTGCACAATAGTGAGCATGCGCACAAACTTCACACTCACATCACATGCACAAATATACATAAATCGAGAAAATGTGTAAGGACAACATACGTAATGAGAACGCACAGAACATTATAAGAACTATGAATGTACTGTTCAAATGTAACACAGTCATGTTACTGGTAATGCTTCGCTTCTCACTGTTAAAAAAAGCAAAGCAAAGCCATCACACATGAATGAGCTGATGCTTTTGTCCTCATTGTATGCATTTTTATTTAATTTTACACTGTTTCTTTTAATTGAACATCTCGTTGTTACTTGCAGTCTCTCCTGACAACGTGTGTTATCATCTGACTGTGTTGGTGAGCCTGCACTGACATGATCTGAGTGACACACCCCCTTGTGCTCCTGGCTGGCTGTCACTCAAAGCCCCACGTTGCGATTACGTGTCACATGGCTGTCCACTTGTTTGCACACTGGCTGTGGACCGCTGCATCATATGGGGTTTATATGGGATCTATACGAGTCATATGGTAAGGCTCTTTTGTGAGCATTTTTATTTTTAACTCTGAGGTGCCAGCATGTGCACACTGCTGCCTGGTGATCCTACCTCCAGAGGGACATGCTGAATATGTCATGATGGGTGGTCCACAGCTCTGACATGCCAGTCAGTTGTGTGTGAGGAGCCTGTCACATTCATCGACTCACGTGAGCATGCATCTGCGTGCACCTGCACATCTGGTATTACAGCTGTAATGATCAGAATGTCCCATATACATTGTGTAATGGGAGGGACTGTGTTACATGGTGTCCATCATGGACAGGCCGTCCAGATGTGCACACTGAGATGGACAGCGATTGCACTGCACTCTGGCCATCATTGGAACATTTTCCACCTCAGCTGCACCTCCACAGTGTTGGATTGTGGTTTGGGGGAGAGAGACACACTCGCACGCCATTTGTGTTGCTCGGGGGGGGACACTCGTGGCGCACTTAGAAAATATGGGGCCATTCGCACAGCCAGCTTGAAAGTGGTCTGCCTGCTCTCTACTTTCATGCTGAGAGCGTGAACGGCCCACCTTTTCTAAGTGCCCCGCGAGTGGTGTTGGATGTTCGTGGGTGGCACCTGGACTCCAGCTGACTCCAGCCGAGGGCGGTTGGAATAGCTACTCACCCGGCACTTGCCACTGATGTGAAGGCTGCCTCGATCACACCGTTTGGCCACAATTCGATATGGCCAATGATTTTGAAAAGCCCCTCAGCTGCGGTACGGTATATCCGACCTGTGTTGGACATGCTGACCTCATCTTGGCTGTCGTTTGAATGGGTTTCCAGTGCAAGTGACACGCGAATATAGAGTGCATGTGCTGTAGCTGAATGGTTGTGGCGACTGCTGTATGAAGCGTTTGAGGCGGCTCCAAAATTTCACAAGTGCCATTCAAATCCTCCTTTGTGCACCATTCTGCCTCTGTGTGAGGGGGCCCTTATGGTTGTGCACTTTTGACACTAACCAATGACGACTGGATATTTTTGGTATTCTGCATATTTGGAGGAACCTTGGGTACCACTGAAATGACTTTGTTTCAAACAAACAGTGACTAAGGGATAGTAAGTTGAGGTATACCACTTGCATTGTGAGGGAGCAACAACTATTCATTTTGGAAATGTAAAACACTCTGGGTATGAACCAACTCATACTAGGTTAGGGTTAGTTGGGTTGGTCTCAGTGATGAGACCAAGTGTCTACCTTTCACCTGGATGTTGATGATAAACAGCTGCCTTCAGAAGGTGAGGATGGACTGGTTGCCTACTTCAGTGGTTGCCATTCAGGACTCAGTGTGGTTCAGTCGTGTGGATGTGTTAAAGGCTTACATAAATAAATAAATAAATATATATATATATATATATATATATATATATATATATATATATATATATATATATATATATATATATATATATATATATATATATATATATACGAGGTCTCTTAGATAATAAACCGACCCTTTTATTTTTTTTTTTAACTATATGGGTTTGAATGACGTGCGATTACACCAATCATGCTTGAACCCTTGTGCGCATGCGTGAGTTTTTTCACGCGTGTCGGTGACGTCATTTCCCTGTGGGCAGGCCTTGAGTGAGATGTGGTCCCGCCCTCTCGGCTGAATTCCTTTGTTTCACACGCTGCTCGAGACGGCGCGCGTTGCTTTATCAAAATTTTTTCTGGACCTGTGAGGAATATCCGAGTGGACACTATTCGAGAAATTAAGCTGGTTTTCTGTGAAAAGTTTAACGGCTGATGAGAGATTATGGGGTGTTTCTGTCGGTGTAAGGACTTCCCACGGAGCGGGACGTCGCGCAGCGCTCCCAGGCGACGTTGTCTGGCTGTTTCGAGCTGAAATCATCCTAATTTAAGGTTCTGTTGACCCAGGACATCGTGAGAGAACAGAGAAGATTCAGAAGAGGCCGGCATGAGGAGTTTATGTGGACATTCCACTGTTAAAGGTCATTTTGTAATGAAAGAACGTGCGCGCAAATTCGCCGAGTCGTTTCCGTGACGACTCGGCAAATCTGTGTGCGCCGCGACCAGAAAAACACCTCCGTGTTGAAAACCATTTGTAAAATTCAGGCGGCTTTTGATGGCTTTCAGCAAGTGAGTAACTGAGAAATTGTTTAACAGCTTGGGCATGTTCCAACTTGCCCGTTAAGATTTCCAACGGAGGTGTTTTTCCTGCCGCGACCCCCCGCGGTCGGGTCCAGCCCGACATGCGACTCTGCCCGCACGTTCTTTCATTACAAAATGACCGTTAACAATGGAATGTCCGAATAAACTCCTCATGCCGACTTCTTCTGAAAGTTCTCTGTTCTCTGACGACTTACTGCGTCAACAGAGCCTGAAATGTGGAAGTTTTCAACTTGAAACGGCGAGACGCTGCCGCCTCGAAGCGCAGATCGCCGTCAGGCGCCGTGGACCGTCCTTAAAGCGACACTACCAGACCAAAATCTCTCATCAGCCGTTAAAATTTTTACCGAAAACCAGCTGAATTTATTGAATGGTGTCCACTCAGTTGTGTCTTACAGTTTTGAAAAAAATTTTATCAAACAAAGCAACAGTCTCTGAGCCATTCCTAAACAATGAAAATAATCGATGAGCGGGTGGACGACTCCTCACTCAAAGCCTGCCCACAGGCGAATGACGTAACCGACAGGCGTGAAAAAACTCTCGCATGCCCACGAGGGTTCAAGCATGTCTGATGTAATCACACGTGATTCAAATCCATATGGTTTTTGAAAAAATAATAAGGTCGGATACTTTTCTAATAGACCTCGTATATATATATATATATATATATATATATATATATATATATATATATATATATATATATATATTATATATTTTTTTTTTTTTTTTTTTTTTGCATATTATGACCCCCTTAACCAAGAAATCTCAACAGACTGGATTACCTGATGTAAATATCAGTGACAGCAGCTTTGTCAATTTACATTTGTATTTAATAAGTCGTATTTCACACATTGATGCATTCCATGCCAAAAAAGATGGTGCACAGTGGAATGAATTATAGATTTCGCATTTATTTCCAAAAGATATGCAGTGGATGTATCCTCAGTTTTGCTTCTTCTTCTTTTAACTCCTCCTCTCATTGAGATAAAAGAGAGGAGAAACATTCTAGAAAGAAGAGTAAAACAGAGGACAGCTGGACAGATTCTATACTGAGATTAACATGCGTTGAGTTGCTGTCATTCCTGTTCCAATTAAAGCCGAATCCACTAAGTTTTTAATGCTGTTCTATCATCCCCCTGCAGTGCCGAGCCCCACGCTGTCTTAATGGTAATCATTGCTTTAAAGGGTGAACCACAATTCTCCCAAGGCATCGTTTTGATACTTTATCTCAACCTTTCATGATTTAGATGAAAAGGAATTTATTGCAGATCCAATCCTTAATTGCTTATTGACAGAACGCAGCGTGATTATGAGTAGATGAAACACTGAGATACAGTGCGGCGCCGTCCAAACTGTCAGTGTTCAGCACCTGTGTGGGTGTCAGTGGGCCCGAAAGCCATAGTTTATTTACCAAAGATGAACATGTTTCCATTCCTGATGATCGATCTATGTGTGTGTGTGTGTGTGTGTGTGTGTGTGTGTGTGTGTGTGTGCATGAGCCCCATTGCCCTGCCTCTCTAATGATGTGTAATGAATCCCAGTCAGAGGGGAGTATCTTGTATCACTGCTCTTTACAAATATAATTACTCAGTTGCTCTCCCAAGCATGTCAATTTCTTAGTCCACTGGGGGGAGGGACTTAATTACTAGTTTCTAAATGCATTAAAACAATTAACAACGGCTTCTTCTCTTGCCAAACCCTAGGTGAGACGCTTCCTCCCAGCCGGCTGCTCTCGAATGAATCCGGTCAAGTACAGCGTGTACTTCTGGAGAGGTTTCACCTCTTGCTGGGCTTATTTGTGACCTGTGATGCTGATCTCTCTTATCTTCTCTCATCTTTTTTTGGTGCCTACTGCACACCGCCACCTTTGTCTGCTAACTCATACAAAAGAACAACTTTAGATCCAATCTAAATAACCCCCAGTAACCCTCTCGCCAGAATGAGAGAGTTCACATTGATTTTGTTGAACCATCAGATGTGGCGGACCTTGCGCACAAAGTGCACTGCACTTGTATGCATGAACAAAATAAGGATATTAGTGGGAATCATCAGTGTGTTCTTGTGTGCATGGGTGCAAACAGGCTTTAAAATTGGTCTGACCCACTTGAAATCAAGAGCAACAGATTGGGCCATGATACTGCAAATAAAATAGGATGCTCGGCAGGAAAATAACAGAAGAGGTGGTAGGAACCTCTACCAATGTCCATAACTGTTAGTTTGCCTGCCCTTAACTTGTATCAAATTGGAACACAATCAATTTTCCCTTGACACTCTCTCACCAAATGTCACTGAAAAATGGTTCTTTTTGAGATATCCTGCAAACCAGCAAACAAAGTAAACAGGTCCAAAATCATCATCTCCTTGATGATCCTTGATGGAGGTAAATACACCAACGCAGTTATTAATTAAACATTCTTTATTGCATTGTCACCCAGTACTTGAAATGCAATGCTGCCCCATGGATCCTAGTAATACTTTGAGATATGCCACAAACAAACAAATGCAAATGCAAAAAAAAACAAAAAACATTTACATAAATAAATAATAAGTAATCACATCTAAAAATCTTGGTTGAGGTAAATACACAACACAATTATTAATTAAACATTCCTTATCACATTAATTGGGTGTCCATTACTTCCTAAAACTGAAGTAGGAAATTGAACATATGGAAATGTGTGTTTTTTGAAAACAGTCAAATATTGCAAAAAAGTTTTATACAGTAAATTTTGCAGAGTAAAAATACTCTGCCAGGGCTACATTTGGTCCCAGTCCAAATAGAGTTAAATATACTCTATCATAGTGCTAAATTAACTCTATCATGCTGTGAATGACTCTTATTGGAGTAGAAAAACTTGATTTGACAAAACAGTAGAACTGATTTCACTCTATTATAGTAGGGAGTGGTGTTATTTCAAAAAATTTGGAAATCTATAAGTGTTTGCATGGAATGTGGAAATATACACGGAATAAACTATAGCAGGATAAATTTTGGGTCATTTGGTTCCAAAAACCCATATGGACGGAGCCAGTGAATATATCAGGTTCAAAAATCACCCACAATATCGACGAAAATGTCATCTTGAGAACTGCTGCACCTAGAGACTTGAAATTTGGCTCCAAATGTTGCTTGACCCCAAGTTTATATTCAACTTCTATAGTAACAATAAGTCTATCTGGTGTTTTTTAGAGTAATTGACAAAAAAACTAATTTCAGTACATATGTTACAATCAATTGTAACAAACAAAATCTATGTAGTTTTTATTTCAGGAACATCAGTTGAGTATAATCATCACATGTAAAGAATGACATGGCCACAATGAACTAATTATAAGCAACAGAGTGGTTTTCTACGTCAGCAGCACATATACGACACACGCGTTACTTGAAATTTTCAAACGCTCCGTCCATATGGGTTTTTGGAACCAAATGACCCAAAATTTATCCTGCTATGGTTTATTCCATGTATATTTCCACATTCCATGCAAACATTTATAGATTTCCACATTTTTTAAATACCCCCCCCCCCAATAATAGAGTGTATTTGGACTGGTGTTTTTTCAGGTGATTCACAAAAACCTTTATTTCATAAAACAGCAATGGAAACACTTTCTTGCTATTACAGGGAACATGATGTAGTGAAAGGGTCACATGACATTCTAAAATATAAGAAATGGAAAATAATTTTAATAACAGAATTATTTACTCCAGCTTGACCTCCTGCATCTCATCTCCTTGAGGTGATGCTTGTTTTGTTGCTTGATGATTTTACAAATGTTTTTGGACTGTTAAATGAGAAAAAAATATATAGTAAGTAGAACTAATATCATTGGAAGCTAATTATGCCACAAGTCCAAAAAGCTAATCTGCTTGCACAAACGTTAGCATCAGTAATTAGCTGTTAGCTGGGAGAACTGCGGTAGAAAACATGTTTCTTTGTGCTGTATTCAGTGATATTTATATGAAGAATGTGTATGTGCTGTGACACACACATACATATATATATATATATATATATATAGATAGATAGATAGATAGATATATATAGATATATATGTCTGGAAAGCTGATTTTCCAGACTGTGCCCACCGCTGATACCTAGTAAGGGAGGACGTTAGCATATGTAGCATTTTATTCTGATGCTTTCTTCTGCACTACAAAAAAAAACTGCTCTGTTTTTTAGATTAATAGTATGTTTCTTTCTTAAAATCTTAAAATCTTTAAAATCTTTCTTAAAATTAAAATGAGGATCTAATTTGTTGGCACACATCTCATTTGTCTATCAGTTGCCTGAAATTACAAAACTCACTCGATGAGTAACGGCAGAATAAAATTGGACATGACAGCCTCCGCTGTGGTGAAGGTGAATCTGCTTAAATTAAATCCTTCCCATAACTCAAACCTCCCTCTCTGTAAGGTTGCTGTTTGCAGGCACTTCTGTTATCGTTTGGTATATCGGCCCACTACTGAGTAGAGAAATTTTCAAACTGTAGGTGAAAGTAAAAACGAAGGCGGAGTGACTTCCCTTTGTCTTCCTTTATCAGAGGGGGAGCAGAGATGGATATTTACTTGTTTTCTTTGCCATTTGGATGAATTCATCCAAATTAAGAGGAGAACAAAAACATTTATTCATCCTATTAATGTCAGGGAGTGAGGGATTGAAGTAATGGTTTTCATGCTCCAGTCTGCAGCAGCTTGTTGATGCTGCTTTCCTACAAATCACTGCCAGGAAATTAACTCTTAAGCCTCTCTTGCCAGATGCACAGCAACAAACGTCTGGCTCCACAAGACGGGGCAGAGAGAAGGCTTATTGTTTGTCTGTGCTTGGCTTTTAATCGTCCTCTGGAAAATTGTTGCAGAAACTTTAAGAAACTTTTGTTTACAATTGAAAAGATGCAGTACTAAGTATAGGACTGTGCACATATTGTGCACACAGCAGAGCCAGAATATTGGCTCTGTGCTCTCCAAGGAGTGTCGTGTAGTTTGTTCGCGAGTGCAATTCTTCTAGTCATTTGTTCTTTAATGAAGCGTTTTTGTATTATTGTTATTATTACAAAAAGAACCTATTACATATGACGACTGAGTAATTAGCACTTTGTTTAAGATGGATCTTGTGTACGTGTTGCACGGCTGATGCAGAGAATGAGCTTTTGGACCATACTTACATACATGCATTGTGTAGTATTGATCAAAAAGATGTCACTTGGACAATGTTGAATTGTTTTCAGAAATGCACTCAGAGTGTTTTTCTACTTTGGAGTGGATGTGATTTTGCGTTTGAAAAGCAAAATCAGTTAATTGCAGCGACAGTGCTAGGCTTTGATTAGCTGGGGACAGTCACCAATCACCAATAATTCCTCACAGTTTTAAAGTTAAAAGTTGGAAAGCTTCTTGATTAGAAGAATTTATGCAGCAGATAAGACAGGCAAACTAATCAAGACAAACTGTGTTTTCACACACTGAGGGGAACGTCCAGACTGTGGGTCTGCCAACGATCTTACAGGATTTTAAATTCATGCAGTGTTTTATTGAAAAGTCAAGCCTTCAAGGGAGGAATGCATCTTCATCTCAATGCCAGTGTAGGGGTGTGTTTGACATTCTGTTACTATTGGATCCTTCTATGTTTGTGTGCAGACATGTGGCAGGGCATCATTGAGATCTGCATGATGGAAAACAAAATTTCCCATGTGTCAAGTTTTGTGTAAGATTCAAAATTCAATGTTTTGCTGCCTTTGTGGCACTTTGTGGCCTTTGTGGCGCCCCATGTGCATACTTATCATAATATAATTTGAGCTTGAACATTTGTCTGTTTGTTCCCTTCCTCCTCCCAGGCACTTACCACACTTTCCATCAAACTTGCTATGTGAATGAAGGTTAAGTCTAGAACTGGGAGCCTATTAGAGGTGGGTGATACCGGGAATTTTGGTATTGATCCAATACCAAGTAAATACAGGCCCATTATCACTGATATCAATACCGATACCAATACTTTTTCATATTTAAGCTTCATAGATCCAAAAGATCCAAAAGACCTAAGATAGAATTTCGCCAAACATTGTACGTGACAACAAAATACTTTATTATCACAATCAACATTTTTGTTTAAAAAAATATCACTCAACACAACTTAAAACAAAATCTCCTGAGGTAGAGGGCTGACAAACCACAATACAAGGGTGCGCTGCTCCGTGTTGTGTGACACAGCGCTGCTCTTACGAACAGAGAGTAGACTTTGATGAATCTGCAGTCAGTGCTTGCTGGAGAAAAAAAAAAAAGCTTGAGTATCAATCTTTTTACACGAGAATCGTTCAATATCAATACCAGCGTTGATATCAATATTATCAATATTAGGATTGATCCGCCCACCTCTAGAGCCTATCCCAGCAGTTAATGGGTGAGAGGCGGGGTACATTGACAGGCCGTCAATGTATCACACATAAACAGACCAAGACATTCACACTCGCATACATACATTTTCTATACCTGCTTATTCCAGTTAAGGGTAACCTTGGAGCTGGAGCCTATCCCAGACGTCACTGGGAAAGAGGTGAGGTACACACTGGACACACTAGTCAATCGCAGGGCAATTTAGAGCCACAAATCCACCTAATCTATTTGCCTTGGGAAGTGGGAAGAAGATGGAGCACCCAAAGGTGGGGAGAACATGCAAAATCTACACAGAAATGGCCGGGCCAGAAGTACACCAGGGACCTTCTTGCTGTGAGGCAACGGGACTATCCACTAAGCCGTACATGTAAATGAACCCATTTTGTACAATGAGAGTATTAATTTCAGTTCAGTTACTTTATGCTGCACATAAATTATCTCAGAGTGCCATATATGATTAAAGTCTGGACCATTACCCACCTCATAAACTCCCTTGGCATGTTTTTTTTTATACGTGAAGAAATCTCAAGAAGACTGGACACAGTGGGTTGACCATCTGCTACATCTGTGGTGCAAACACATATGAGATAGAAAATATGACACACACAAAAAATGAAGCTAAACAATCACATAAGAATGATTATTTGAAATAGCGGAACTCCTGATAACATTGGTCAACATGATTCTTCTTGCATGGAGTTTTTCAATGGATTTGGGGTCATTTGGGGGCGCTGAATCCAAATCTGGTGTTAGTTTCTGTCAATCACATTATGTTTTTGAGATATGAAAACATATTTCTCATGTCAAGCATTGACTTGCACACTTTTTTGGTGCCATAAACGATAGTACAGCTCTTATTCACTGTTATTTTTCCCGGCTCTTTCTGTAACACTGCCCCTCACAAAGTACAAACTTGAACTATTCTGCACTTTTAAATTTATTCAAAGCCACAGTGAAAAATCAGGCCTGGATTCTGAAAAATTTTCTCTCACAGATGAGATCCACTCTTTAGGAACTCTGAACAATGGACACAAACAGTTTTTATAAAGCACAACCTAGGCGTGACAAAGGTGGACCTTATTTTGCAAAATCCTTTCCTTATTGATCCCCGTGGGCATTCGAGGGAGGTCCCACCCCCTGCCACTAAACCGCGCAATAACGGAACATGTATGATTTATAATGTAATCTGATTCTCTTTGTCCTAAGTGGTAAAACTGGTTAAATCCAGCTTGACATTCACATTCCAGCAGAGGCACATTCCAAAAAGAGAACCGAGAAAAATATATAAAACTAAGGATACAATCCTAAGTAAAATAACTACTTTAATACTAAAACAAGTAAAGAAAACAAATAAAGAAAACAATAATTAAACACACAAATATATCTAACATCACATTTCCCAAACTTGGTTTAAAAACTATGCTTATAAAGCTGCTGTTGTGCATGATTAGTGGTGTCAAACCCGTGAGTGACTGACCAGCCTTTGCGTAATCCATCCATATGGAACGTGCAGATTGCAAAAAAAATGGGATGTGATAGAGGAAATCTGAGCTCAGATTCAGCACCCCAAAATGACCCTAAACCAGTTCTCAAAGTCCATGCAAGAATTTTGTGGTTGTTGTTGTTGTTGTCGTTGTTGACCAGTGTAATAGAACAATGAGGTGCAGATCAGAAGCCAGAGAAGCAGGTTACACAGGTATGTCAGTGAGTCAGTAATTTTTCATGATTTGATTTTCAATTAAATGTCCAATGTACTGAAAAATGTGTATAACAGTGAAATAATACAAATACAATACATACCCTTGATATGATTATTGTCACGTTTCTCCAATGCGATGGGCAATGGAGAAGTTATGAGCCTGACCCAGAAAAGTAGCATGTGGTTTTGTCCATCTTTTGCATTCTGAGAAATCAACATTTCTTTTAAGAATGTGTGAAGGTTTTGACTCACTGGTTGTAATGTTGAGAAATGTGGGTTTCACAATCCATCTTCTCCTTTTCAACCACTTTTTTGTGCTGCTGGATGTGAGCTTTGGATCATTGTCCAGCTGAAAGACCAAAGACCTTCACCTCAAGCCATGTGTTCTAACAGTCAGACCCATATTTTCCTCTAAAACGCCTGGGTAAACGGCTGATTTCATTCATCCTTCCTTTTGACACTGTTACTGTGCCTCCTGATGTTCACATTTTACAGTTGAAAATGAAGTACCAAATAAAATTCAAAAGCATCAGTGTGTACTACTCCAAAGGCCAGTCACTCCTCATTGACCGCAGTGTTAAATTTTACTTTACAAGAGAAATAAGCATGTTTTCAGCCTGTTCTTAAACAGTTTTGGTCTTTATAGCTAGTGCTTTCTCAGTTTCTTTTATTTTTATAGATCACAAGAAAGCCACCTCAAGGTACATGAGTAAGGTCTAACCTTACCCCCCCCCCCCCCCCCCCCCAAGCATGCACACAGGTGTCAATGGTACCTCTTAAAAGAACTTCCCAGTCCATAAAAATTTGCATTAATCAAACACCAAATCAAAGTCAGCCTGTTAGCCTTAGCTGGCTTGGGTAACTACAAGCTGCGGGGCATCTAGGTCATGCCAGTCTTGCTCACACTCCACCCTATTACCCACTTATTGACTTATTTCCCCACTGCCAAAATACCCACGTTCACTTGCATTTACTTGCTTGCCTCTACTGGTGGTTGGTTCTCACTGCGGTATTGTATCACTTCCTGTTCCGGAGCACAGCGGTGTTTTTCTGTATCTGTTAGCTGTTTAATCTGCGCAGTTAGATTGATCTAGTTATCTAGATTACGATTTGTTTCCCAGTGTAATCTTTACGTGCCTTAACTAAAGCACTCCTTCTGCTGAATCACCTCTAAATTATTTACACATTACTCACTTTGCGTGTTTTTAGGAATCCGCTAGCTTAGCATAGCTACTAGCTCTTAGCCGATTTAGCATGGCGGCTTCTCCTGTCTCTCCTGCACTTTTCTGCTCTGGGTGTGAAATGTTTAGTTATTCCTCGGCCTCCTTTAGCAGTAACGGTACTTGTAATAAGTGTAGCTTATTCGTAGCTTTGGAGGCCAGGCTGGGCGAATTGGAGACTCGGCTCCGCACCGTGGAAAATTCTACAGCTAGCCAGGCCCCTGTAGTCGGTGCGGAACAAGGTAGCTTAGCCGCCGTTAGTTACCCCCTGGCAGATCCCGAGCAGCCGGGAAAGCAGGCCGACTGGGTGACTGTGACGAGGAAGGGTAGCCCTAAACAGAAGCCCCGTGTACACCGCCAACCCGTTCACATCTCTAACCGTTTTTCCCCACTCGACGACACACCCGCCGAGGATCAAACTCTGGTTATTGGCGACTCTGTTTTGAGAAATGTGAAGTTAGCGACACCAGCAACCATAGTCAATTGTCTTCCGGGGGCCAGAGCAGGCGACATTGAAGGAAATTTGAAACTGCTGGCTAAGGCTAAGCGTAAATTTGGTAAGATTGTAATTCACGTCGGCAGTAATGACACCCGGTTACGCCAATCAGAGGTCACTAGAATTAACATTAAATCGGTGTGTAACTTTGCAAAAACAATGTCGGACTCTGTAGTTTTCTCTGGGCCCCTCCCCAATCAGACCGGGAGTGACATGTTTAGCCACATGTTCTCCTTGAATTGCTGGCTGTCTGAGTGGTGTCCAAAAAATGAGGTGGGCTTCATAGATAATTGGCAAAGCTTCTGGGGAAAACCTGGTCTTGTTAGGAGAGACGGCATCCATCCCACTTTGGATGGAGCAGCTCTCATTTCTAGAAATCTGGCCAATTTTCTTAAATCCTCCAAACCGTGACTATCCAGGGTTGGGACCAGGAAGCAGAGTTGTAGTCTTACAAACCTCTCTGCAGCTTCTCTCCCCCTGCCATCCCCTCATTACCCCATCCCCGTAGAGACGGTGCCTGCTCCCAGACTACCAATAACCAGTAAAAATCTATTTAAGCATAAAAATTCAAAAAGAAAAAATAATATAGCACCTTCAACTGCACCACAGACTAAAACAGTTAAATGTGGTCTATTAAACATTAGGTCTCTCTCTTCTAAGTCCCTGTTGTTAAATGATATAATAATTGATCAACATATTGATTTATTCTGCCTTACAGAAACCTGGTTACAGCAGGATGAATATGTTAGTTTAAATGAGTCAACACCCCCGAGTCACACTAACTGTCAGAATGCTCGTAGCACGGGCCGGGGCGGAGGATTAGCAGCAATCTTCCATTCCAGCTTATTAATTAATCAAAAACCCAGACAGAGCTTTAATTCATTTGAAAGCTTGACTCTTAGTCTTGTCCATCCAAATTGGAAGTCCCAAAAACCAGTTTTATTTGTTATTATCTATCGTCCACCTGGTCGTTACTGTGAGTTTCTCTGTGAATTTTCAGACCTTTTGTCTGACTTAGTGCTTAGCTCAGATAAGATAATTATAGTGGGCGATTTTAACATCCACACAGATGCTGAGAATGACAGCCTCAACACTGCATTTAATCTATTATTAGACTCTATTGGCTTTGCTCAAAAAGTAAATGAGTCCACCCACCACTTTAATCATATCTTAGATCTTGTTCTGACTTATGGTATGGAAATAGAAGACTTAACAGTATTCCCTGAAAACTCCCTTCTGTCTGATCATTTCTTAATAACATTTACATTTACTCTGATGGACTACCCAGCAGTGGGGAATAAGTTTCATTACACTAGAAGTCTTTCAGAAAGCGCTGTAACTAGGTTTAAGGATATGATTCCTTCTTTATGTTCTCTAATGCCATATAACAACACAGTGCAGAGTAGCTACCTAAACTCTGTAAGTGAGATAGAGTATCTCGTCAGTAGTTTTACATCCTCATTGAAGACAACTTTGGATGCTGTAGCTCCTCTGAAAAAGAGAGCTTTAAATCAGAAGTACCTGACTCCGTGGTATAACTCACAAACTCGTAGCTTAAAGCAGATAACCCGTAAGTTGGAGAGGAAATGGCGTCTCACTAATTTAGAAGATCTTCACTTAGCCTGGAAAAAGAGTCTGTTGCTCTATAAAAAAGCCCTCCGTAAAGCTAGGACATCTTTCTACTCATCACTAATTGAAGAAAATAAGAAAAACCCCAGGTTTCTTTTCAGCACTGTAGCCAGGCTGACAAAGAGTCAGAGCTCTATTGAGCTGAGTATTCCATTAACTTTAACTAGTAATGACTTCATGACTTTCTTTGCTAACAAAATTTTAACTATTAGAGAAAAAATTACTCATAACCATCCCAAAGACGTATCGTTATCTTTGGCTGCTTTCAGTGATGCCGGTATTTGGTTAGACTCTTTCTCTCCGATTGTTCTGTCTGAGTTATTTTCATTAGTTACTTCATCCAAACCATCAACATGTTTATTAGACCCCATTCCTACCAGGCTGCTCAAGGAAGCCCTACCATTATTTAATGCTTCGATCTTAAATATGATCAATCTATCTTTGTTAGTTGGCTATGTACCACAGGCTTTTAAGGTGGCAGTAATTAAACCATTACTTAAAAAGCCATCACTTGACCCAGCTATCTTAGCTAATTATAGGCCAATCTCCAACCTTCCTTTTCTCTCAAAAATTCTTGAAAGGGTAGTTGTAAAACAGCTAACTGATCATCTGCAGAGGAATGGTCTATTTGAAGAGTTTCAGTCAGGTTTTAGAATTCATCATAGTACAGAAACAGCATTAGTGAAGGTTACAAATGATCTTCTTATGGCCTCGGATAGTGGACTCATCTCTGTGCTTGTTCTGTTAGACCTCAGTGCTGCTTTTGATACTGTTGACCATAAAAGTTTATTACAGAGATTAGAGCATGCCATAGGTATTAAAGGCACTGCGTTGCGGTGGTTTGAATCATATTTGTCTAATAGATTACAATTTGTTCATGTAAATGGGGAATCTTCTTCACAGACTAAAGTTAATTATGGAGTTCCACAAGGTTCTGTGCTAGGACCAATTTTATTCACTTTATACATGCTTCCCTTAGGCAGTATTATTAGACGGTATTGCTTAAATTTTCATTGTTACGCAGATGATACCCAGCTTTATCTATCCATGAAGCCAGAGGACACACACCAATTAGCTAAACTGCAGGATTGTCTTACAGACATAAAGACATGGATGACCTCTAATTTCCTGCTTTTAAACTCAGATAAAACTGAAGTTATTGTACTTGGCCCCACAAATCTTAGAAACATGGTGTCTAACCAGATCCTTACTCTGGATGGCATTACCCTGAGCTCTAGTAATACTGTGAGAAATCTTGGAGTCATTTTTGATCAGGATATGTCATTCAAAGCGCATATTAAACAAATATGTAGGACTCCTTTTTTGCATTTACGCAATATCTCTAAAATCAGAAAGGTCTTGTCTCAGAGTGATGCTGAAAAACTAATTCATGCATTTATTTCCTCTAGGCTGGACTATTGTAATTCATTATTATCAGGTTGTCCTAAAAGTTCCCTAAAAAGCCTTCAGTTAATTCAAAATGCTGCAGCTAGAGTACTGACGGGGACTAGAAGGAGAGAGCATATCTCACCCATATTGGCCTCTCTTCATTGGCTTCCTGTTAATTCTAGAATAGAATTTAAAATTCTTCTTCTTACTTATAAGGTTTTGAATAATCAGGTCCCATCTTATCTTAGGGACCTCGTAGTACCATATCACCCCAATAGAGCGCTTCGCTCTCAGACTGCAGGCTTACTTGTAGTTCCTAGGGTTTGTAAGAGTAGAATGGGAGGCAGAGCCTTCAGCTTTCAGGCTCCTCTCCTGTGGAACCAGCTCCCAATTCAGATCAGGGAGACAGACACCCTCTCTACTTTTAAGATTAGGCTTAAAACTTTCCTTTTTGCTAAAGCTTATAGTTAGGGCTGGATCAGGTGACCCTGAACCATCCCTTAGTTATGCTGCTATAGACGTAGACTGCTGGGGGGTTCCCATGATGCACTGTTTCTTTCTCTTTTTGCTCTGTATGCACCACTCTGCATTTAATCATTAGTGATCGATCTCTGCTCTCCTCCACAGCATGCCTTTTTCCTGGTTCTCTCCCTCAGCCCCAACCAGTCCCAGCAGAAGACTGCCCCTCCCTGAGCCTGGTTCTGCTGGAGGTTTCTTCCTGTTAAAAGGGAGTTTTTCCTTCCCACTGTAGCCAAGTGCTTGCTCACAGGGGGTCATTTTGACCGTTGGGGTTTTACATAATTATTGTATGGCCTTGCCTTACAATATAAAGCGCCTTGGGGCAACTGTTTGTTGTGATTTGGCGCTATATAAAATTGATTGATTGATTGATTGATTGATTGATTGATTGATTGATTGATTGATTGATTGGTTAGAAGTTAGTTGGAGTCAGGCACTGATAAGATGGCAACATCAAGATCCATCCTTTTTGAGCTTCAATCCCCCTCTTCAGAAAACCCATGGGTGATGTTACGGAGGGATTGTCCACCATATATACAGTGTACGGTTTTTCAAAAGAGATTTCAAGAACATAAGATGAAGAACGACTGTAAAGACAAAATATTTTCCAACTTTACGGAAGACTAAATTCATAACATTTTAAGTTGGATACTGATGTTTTTGCCAACTTACGTCACCTTGACACTTGCACAAATTTGATCCCCAATCCATCATGTAAATGTGTCCCGCTTTGTCCCCCTGGACACCACGTGTTGTCCCGTTTGATGCCACGTTGTATAAAATAATCATTTCATAGCCAATGATGCATTTGCTCTCAGAACGTGGCTGATGAAACTATCTCTCATCACTCCGAGAATCACGGAGAAATGATCTGCAGCTGCAGCTTCTCTTGTGTATGTTGTGCAGTGGAGAACGCATTTGGAATCATCTCAAAGGTAATTATTTATAATATATATATTGTAATGGATTGGTAAAACAGTTGTATTGTTACTCCTTATGTGTTAGGTAGTGTATCTGTGAAATTCTATTTATTACAAATGCAACGTCTCCTTCAGATGCACTGTGTTGCAGAAATGAGACGCATTGACTTGCAGTGACACACAGTGTTTCCGAATAGGCTGGGCTATGTTCAAATCTAGTTCACAAAATGAATGCTTACCAGAAGTTTTGAACATTTCCAAATTTTCTTTGCGCACTCGCACGCAGCCGCACACAGCTCATGCACAGTTTACAACGAGTTTAGTCACTGCCACACCAGATTGCATGCCAGTGCTGGAATCAAAATTATGCAAGTGTCAAGGCACCTTCAGTGATGTTATTTGTGAGAGTTCCACATCTGTTGCAGTGACATTGTACAGTGTAGACATTCTAGGAATAAATAATGGTTCTGACTTTGTTATGCAAAGATGTATTACACCATATGAACAACAAATTTCCTCCTCACAGACTTGACTGGAGCTCGGCATATGTAATGTTAATGAGATGTTGGTTTTCTTATTCGTCTTACAAGAAATGGAAACAAGAACAAAGCTTATTGTGTTTCATAAGCGTGACATTTCATAAAACTGTGACATAAAAAAAAACAACTTCTACAGTAGAGTGGTGCTTTTTACTTTGCAAAACAAGCTTTGCCCTGAGATGAAAACCTGCTCAGATGATTGGAGCACTTTCACCAAAACAGTAAATATGCAACACAAAGACATCAAAGCGTAAACACAACAATTGCTTTCATCTGGTCAAGAGGTCCTCCGCTGTCACATGTAAAAAAGGAACACTTTACCCGCAGATGGAAATGTGAAGCGCCTGGATGGAATGGCAGTTCACTGAAGGAAAATGTCAACCTGGTGTCAACGTTTGTGGATGAGATGCTTTATTGCTGGCTGTTTGACCTTTTTTGCTATCAGCAGAGGATGTGCTTCTTGTGAAGTTGTCATTTACATCCTGAACATTAACTGGCATACAAATTTAGACTTTTGTGAGGAGAGATTGAGCGGCTCCTCACAGACAGAAAACCAATATTTACAGGCAAACTACCCCACTTGCTTTGAGATGGAACAGTAGAGCAGCACGAGACACCGTTTTATTTCTCAACCTAATGCGATATAATACTGATTCTGATGTAGAGCTGCAATTTGCAGGTATGAAAACTCAGTGCCAAAACCTTTTTCAGTATTTTTTTTTTTTTTTCTAGTGGTCTTAAATTGAGTGCATTTGAGTGTGAGACTCAAATAAAGTACTTTGGAATAATTTATAATGCAATGCATGAACACTGGCAGCCGCTTCCAAAGCTGTGATTAAGCCATTCTTTCACCTTTGTTTTGCACTACAGGCTAATAACATGAACAAATAGACTTTTCAGAGTTTTATGCGAATGGCTGGCTGGCCTTCCCCTTTGCATTTCGAGCCAGGTGACCTTTTAAACCACAGCTGTAAATCCAAAAATATATTTACATGAAGGGAGGCTTTTGTGTGACCTACTGTACTTGGTCATGTTGAGTGTGATGGGCAGAAATTAGAAGATGACCTGTTTTCTCCCTCATAAAATGAAGGTTATCTCAACCTTTATTGTGTCATTTTATATCAGCCATGCAACTTGAACGTGGCATGTCTTGCTGCAGCCCTGTGTGTCACTACTAATTACTAGTAAGCAGCAGTGAGGGTCTGGAAATTAAAGAATTCGATAAACTAATTTATTTGAAGCAACATGTAACTTCAGCCACATAAGACTAGAAGAAGCAAATACTCCTAATTTTCATCATGCATATTGATGATAAGATAATCATCTGCAACTTGTCCAGAAATGCCCAGTGGGCAGACAGATATACAGTTGTGCTCAAAAGTTTACATACCCTGGCAGAAGTTTTGCTTTTTTGGCCATTTTTAAGAGAATATGAGTAATAACACAAAAACGTTTTGTTCACTCATGGTTAGTGGTTGGGTGAAGCCATTTATTGCCAAACAACTGTGTTTCCTCTTTTTAAATAAAAATGACAAGAGAACTACCCAAATGACCCTGTTCCAAAGTTTACATACCCCCGTTCTTAATACTGTGTATTGCCCCCTTTAACATCAATGACAGCTTGGAGTCTTTTGTGGTTGTTTTGGACGAGGCTCTCTGATGGTAAAGCTGCCACTGAATATGTTTCGGACTTTATTTACATTAATTACAAATAAATACAAACAGTATGGCACTCTATGGTAAATCTGCATGGAGTAGACAGTTCTCTGTATGGAGTTCAACTGTATGGAATGTTAAATAGGTGCAACAAACCTGCTTTCTAATTGATCATCAAAGTTAACCAAATTTTAATCAGTTCATCCACACTGTAAAAAAAAAAAAAAAATCATTAAATAAATTCTGTTGTTTATACGGAAAACTTCTGGCAGCTGTGGTTGCCAGGGGAATTTGTAAAAATTACAGTGAATATGTAAATTTTACAGTTTAAACCTGTAATTTACAAAAAAAAAAAAAAAATCTTAACTGTAACTTTAATGGTCATTTCCTGTTGAATTTGCATGGTCATGCTGTTATTAAAACCTTTTTTTCTGTAATATTTACACATATAGTAAATCCCTTCAGCTGCTCCCTTGTTTTCACTAAGGGTCACCACAGCAGATCCAAGGTGGATCTGGATGTTGATTTGGCACATGTTTTACACCAGGTGCCCTTTCTGATGCAACGTCACATTCCATGGAGAAATGTGGCGGGGGGTGTTTGAACCGGTGTCGTAGACCGAGCGGTCCCCCCTAAAAATTGGTTCGCCCTGTCTTCACTGCGCATGCGTCATTTCGGAGCTCAGCAGCTCGTCTGAGACACTCTCTTCACCCAAAGCGATCAAATGGATTAATGGGATTATTAACCATCAGATGACAAGGTAAAACCTCTTCAATCATTCTAAAATCAATTTTAAGCAGAAACGAGGCAGTTTTAAGCAGAAACAAAGTGATGATCTGCGACGCTTTGAAATGACGCATGCATAGTGTAGCTGTCGCGCTCTGATCCCTTCCTCCATCTTTTATGATGAAATCATGCTGAATTTATGTGGAAATGATTGTTGTACAAAAGCTTCAGATATCTGTCACTGAGATAAATGATGACTGGAGTGCAGTTTGAAGCAGAAACGAGGAGATAATCAGTGAACCGCGGATGATGATGCGTGCACAGTGAAGGCACAGCGGACCGATTTTTAGAGGGGACCGTTCGGGCTACGACACTGGAACCTTTGGCACTGAAATCAAGTGCACTAACCACTTAGCCACCACCACTGCTATCTATGAATATCTTATTGATTAATCATGATTATTTTTGCATGTTAATAATTACAATGCAAATATATGGAACAGCTAACCTATTAATTGTCTATTTAGAAGATAAGATCTCTGCAAAAGGGTCACCTTATGTTTAAATATCCTTAAAATGTAGTTTAAACAGACACATCACCTCTTTTTTTCAAACCCTTAATTTACAGTATTTTACTGTATTTGAGAAAATTCTTATCTGTAACGTCTAAAACAATAGTAAAATTGAAATTAACAGGAAAAAAAACATTTTAATAGTGTCATGTTGTAAATGTAACTGTATTGTACAGTTTTGGTATTACAGTTTTTCTGTATTTAAACTACAACCATTTGTAAATTCCACAATGGTATATGATATTTTAACATATTTGTACAGATAGATTCATAGTTCAGTTTCATTCCACATTTTGCAAATTATTGCTGTCAATTAAACACTACTCCACTGTTATTCTTTTCACAGTTTTTTTTATGTCATGATTTTACAGGATTTCCCTGTTAATTTCACAGTCTTTTTTTTTACATTGCACATTATACACTCTTTTAATTTGGAGACTAACAAAATGATTTGTTTCAAGAAGCGTGGACTCATGTATTTATCTATCTATTCACTCACTGCATTTTACAGAGTATATACAGTACCAAGACCTTTGCCACAGCCTAAGAATACCAAACAAGAGCTGTTGAGACTGCATTGACCACAAAGTAGTCATCCATCTGTTGCATCCAGATGAAATATGAGCATCACCTTGGCCTTTTCCAGTCACTGGAGTCCTCAAAACTGAGGCACCTGTGTGCTGGATAATGCACAAAGAAACGTGCCCCATGGCCAAGATGTCAAAGTTGATGTTCCCTCACAATGTAAGTGGCACTCTCTCCTGAGTCTCCCTAAGTGAGCATTCATTTAACACAGTGGTGCACAAGGATACTCCAAAGAGACTAAGTACCAAAGGCATCCGGCACTTCAGCCACTGGTTAAATCAAATCAAATCAAATCAATTTTATTTATATAGCGCCAAATCACAACAAACAGTTGCCCCAAGGCGCTTTATATTGTAAGGCAAAGCCATACAAAAATTACGAAAAAACCCCAACGGTCAAAATGACCCCCTGTGAGCAAGCACTTGGCGACAGTGGGAAGGGAAAAACTCAATTTTAACAGGAAGAAAACTGATATTAATTAACTGATATTAATATTGCATGTGCTTATAGACAAAAACAAATAAGAGACAAAATTAAATTTATTATTCAACTAAACTGCAAATATATGATTTTTTTTAACATTTATGAAACACTTCTCTGAACAAGGCCATAGGGTCACTGACCCTAAAGAGATTCCCCCTTGGCACAGTGATCTATTCAACAATTCAGTGTTACAACCAAAACTATGATACATACACTTTTCTTTCCTTTATATTTGACATCCTTGACCATGAAAACATACCACTAGAACTTGGAATCACTTTTATGTCTTTATTAGTTCAAAAGTTATTGTATAAAAACGATTTTTCGGTAATGGCGGTTTTCTTCTGGATCTAAATCAAATCAAATCAATTTCATTTATATAGCGCCAAATCACAACAAACAGTTGCCCCAAGGTGCTTCATATTGTAAGGTAAAGCCATACAATAATTACGGAAAAACCCCAACTGTCAAAACGACCCCCTGTGAGCAAGCACTTGGCGACAGTGGGAAGTAAAAACTCCCTTTTAACAGGAAGAAACCTCCAGCAGAACCAGGCTCAGGGAGGGGCAGTCTTCTGCTGGGACTGGTTGGGGCTGAGGGAGAGAACCAGGAAAAAGACATGCTGTGGAGGGGAGCAGAGATCAATCACTAATGATTAAATGCAGAGTGGTGCATACAGAGCAAAAAGAGAAAGAAACACTCAGTGCATCATGGGAACCCCCCAGCAATCTAAGTCTATAGCAGCATAACTAAGGGATGGTTCAGGGTCACCTGATCCAGCCCTAACTATAAGCTTTAGCAAAAAGGAAAGTTTTAAGCCTAATCTTAAAAGTAGAGAGGGTGTCTGTCTCCCTGATCCGAATTGGGAGCTGGTTCCAGAGGAGAGGAGCCTGAAAGCTGAAGGCTCTGCCTCCCATTCTACTCTTACAAACCCTAGGAACTACAAGTAAGCCTGCAGTCTGAGAGCGAAGCGCTCTATTGGGGTGATATTGTACTATGAGGTCCCTAAGATAAGATGGGACCTGATTATTCTGTTGGGGAAAGTGTAGTGACACGGACCCACAACAGGGGGCGCAAATGAACGGTCAATAGATGAGCCAAAAGGTAACAATTTAATGTTGTGAATGTGCACGACGACTATACAGACAATCTCAGAATATGATAGCAGTCAATACACAAAGGTGACGTGTGGGCAGGCTCGAGGATAGAGATGAGAAGAGCCGGAACCACACGATTTCCGCTGCCACCGAACCCGGTGAATACTGGAGCCGCCAAGTCCCAAATTCCCAGGTGATCACCGTCCCCGACTGTCGGATCTGGTACTGCTGGTGAGGAGCACCAACAGTGAGATGTGGGTGTGTGCACACCCAGTAACAAAAATAGTCAGAAGGTGGAAAGTCACATCCACCTCTAATCACACACTCGTGCAGCTCCTGTTAACCACTTATCTGGCTGGAGTGTGAAGCGAAGCCGTAGCTGATCACACCAAACGCCAATCCCACAGATAAGGAAACACTTACAGGAAAACAGCTGCAAAGAAGTTCAGACTATTAGTCAGTGTTTTCAGTTTAGCAAAGAATTACCTTCACAGGTAGATGATATCTCGGCAATGAGGTGGAGATGATTTCCGGGTTTTATGGAGTAGTATGATGAAGCGTAGATGGGTGACAGCTGTCATGAGATAATGAGTGACAGCTGTCACCCTGGCTGTGTCCGTGGCGGCAGCGCCCTCTCGTGCCTGAAGCCCGCACTTCAGGCAGGGCGCCCTCTAGTGGTGGGCCAGCAGTACCTCCTCTCCCTGCTCTGAGATAGCACTGCTCCTATCCCTGAGTCAGAGGCGTCCACTTCAACCACAAACTGGCGGCTAGGGTCGGGCTGCACCAGAACTGGTGCAGACGAGAACCGGCAACTCCTTGAATGCGGCTTCGCACCGATCCGACCAGGTGAAGGGGACTTTTGGAGAGGTCAGGGCTGTCAGGGGGCTAACTACCTGACTGTAGCCCTTAATGAACCTCCTGTAGAAATTTGCAATGCCGAGGAACTGTTGCAGCTTCCTACGGCTTGTTGGTTGGGGCCAATCTGTCACCGCCGCAACCTTGGCCGGATCAGGGGTGACGGAGTTGGATGAGATGATGAACCCCAGGAAGGACAAAGAGGTACGGTGAAACTCACACTTCTCGCCCTTCACAAACAGCCGGTTCTCCAACAACCGCTGCAGGACCTGACGTACATGCTTGACATGAGTCTCAGGATCCGGGGAAAAGATGAGTATGTCATCCAGATATACGAAGACGAATCGGTGCAGGAAGTCCCGCAAGACGTCATTTACCAAAGCTTGGAACATCGCGGGGGCGTTGGTGAGGCCGAACGGCATGACCAGGTACTCAAAATGACCTAATGGGGTGTTAAATGCCGTCTTCCATTCGTTTCCCTTCCGGATCCGAACCAGGTGATACGCATTCCTAAGGTCCAGTTTGGTGAAAATTTGGGCTCCATGCAGGGGCGTGAACACTGAATCCAACAGGGGTAAAGGGTATCGATTGCGAACCGTTATGTCGTTCAGCCCCCTGTAATCAATGCATGGACGGAGTCCGCCGTCTTTCTTGCCCACAAAAAAGAAACCTGCACCCATCGGGGAGGTGGAATTCCGGATCAGCCCGGCAGCTAATGAGTACCGGATGTAGGTCTCCATTGATTCGCGCTGAGGACGTGAGAGGTTGTACAGCCTGCTGGACGGGAACTCAACGCCCGGGACCAAATCAATGGCACAATCGTACGGACGGTGCGGGGGAAGGGTGAGCGCCAGATCCTTGCTGAAGACGTCAGCAAGGTCATGGTACTCAACCGGCACCGCCGTCAGATTGGGAGGGACTTTAACCTCCTCATTAGCATTTACACCGGGAGGAACCGAGGATCCTAAACAATTCCGGTGGCAGGTTTCGCTCCACTGAGTCACAACCCCAGACGGCCAATCAATCCGGGGATTGTGTTTAATCATCCATGGGAAGCCCAAAATCACGCGGGAGGTAGAAGGAGTTACAAAAAACTCAATCTCCTCCCGGTGATTCCCAGACACTACCAGGGTTACAGGTAGTGTCTTGTGTGTGATAAAAGGGAGAAGAGTGCCATCTAGTGCTCGCACCTTCACTGGCGAAGAAAGCGCCACCAGAGGGAGCCCTACCTCCCTTGCCCATCTGCTATCCATCAGATTCCCTTCTGACCCCGTGTCCACCAGTGCTGGGGCTTGAAGGGTTAAATCCCCGCTCAGGATTTTAACTGGGAGTCATGTAGACAGATGTGTATGACCCACGTGAATGTTTTGACCCCCCCTCAGCCCAGTCTCTAAGGGCGGGCGTTTGTGTTTTGACCGTTTGGGGCAGTCTCTCTGCTGATGCTCACTCAAGCCGCAGACAAAGCACTCCCCACGGGCCAGCCTCCTCTGTCTGAATGCGGCCCTGCTCGTGTCCCTAGCACCGTCAGCAGGGGGAGCTGTAGCCACACGGAGCCCTGTGGCTGTGGAGCGTGGGGAAGACGGCTCCCTTTCAGACCCGGGAGGAAGAGGGACGGCTTGTGCCTGACCACGCCCTTCGCCTTGCTCCCGTCTGCGTTCTTCTAACCCAGGGGTAGGCAACCTGTTCCAGAAAGAGCCATGAGGGTGCAGGTTTTCTTTGCAGCCACTGACTCCACCAGGTGATTTCACTGATTAATATCACTTTGAGCAGATGGAATCAGTTAATCAGTGAAATCACCTGGTGGAGTCAGTGGCTGCAAAGAAAACCTGCACCCTCATGGCTCTTTCTGGAACAGGTTACCTACCCCTGTTCTAACCGATTGTCCAACCGTATAACCAAATCGATAAGCTCAGCCAAATCCCGCCGTTCCTCCTTAGCCACCAGGTGCTCCTTCAGGACCGACGACAGTCTGTTTATGAAGGCGGCGCGGAGCGCAGTCATATTCCAGCTGGACCTCGCAGCCGTGATGCGGAAGTCGACTGCATATTCGGCTGCGCTCTGACGCCCCTGTCTCATTGACAGCAGCACGGTAGACGCAGTTTCGCCTCTGTTAGGGTGATCAAAAACGGTCCTGAGCTCCCTCACAAACCCAGTATAAGTGGTAAGGAGCCGTGAACCTTGCTCCCAAAGCGCTGTAGCCCAAGCGCGTGCCTCACCCCGAAGCAAATTAATCACGTAAGCCACCTTGCTGGCATCAGACGCGTACATCACGGGACGTTGTGCAAAGACGAGCAAACACTGCATAAGAAAGTCCGCGCACGTCTCCACACAACCTCCGTACGGCTCTGGGGGGCTTATGTATGCTTCAGGGGATGGTGGGGGGGGTCATTGAATGACCAGTGGAATGTCTGTATTTGGCACCGGGTCGGCAGGAGGAGGAGCTGCAGCAGCGCCCTGAGCACGCGCTTCCACCTGCGCGGTGAGAGCCTCCATCCTGCGATTAAGGATGACGTTTTGCTCGGTCATCAGGTCCATCCGAGCGGTAAAGGCGGTGAGGATATACTGCAACTCACCAATCACGCCTCCAGCCGATGCCTGTGCACCCTGCTCTTCCATTGGCTGTCCAACAGAAGGTTGACACCCCACGGGATCCATGACATTGGCCGAGATATCCTGTTGGGGAAAGTGTAGTGACACGGACCCACAACAGGGGGCGCAAATGAACGGTCAATAGATGAGCCAAAAGGTAACAATTTAATGTTGTGAATGTGCACAATGACTATACAGACAATCTCAGAATATGATAGCAGTCAATACACAAAGGTGACGTGTGGGCAGGCTCGAGGATAGAAGACGTCTGTCCTGAGAAGAGCCGGAACCACACGATTTCCGCTGCCACCGAACCCGGTGAATACTGGAGCCGCCAAGTCCCGAATTCCCAGGTGATCACCGTCCCCGACTGTGGGATCTGGTACTGCTGGTGAGGAGCACAAACAGTGAGATGTGGATGTGTGCACACCCAGTAACAAAAACAGTCAGAAGGTGGAAAGTCACCTCCACCTCTAATCACACACTCGTGCAGCTCCTATTAACCACTTATCTGGTTGGAGTGTGAAGCGAAGCCGTCGCTGATCACACCAAACGCCAATCCCACAGATAAGGAAACACTTACAGGAAAACAGCTGCAAAGAAGTTCAGACTATTAGTCAGTGTTTTCAGTTTGGCAGAGAATTACCTTCACAGGTAGATGATATCTCGGCAATGAGGTGGAGATGACGTCCGGGTTTTATGGAGTAGTATGATGAAGCGTAGATGGGTGACAGCTGTCATGAGATAATGAGTGACAGCTGTCACCCCCGGCTGTGTCCGTGGCGGCAGCGGCCTCTCGTGCCTGAAGCCCGCACTTCAGGCAGGGCGCCCTCTGGTGGTGGGCCAGCAGAACCTCCTCTTCTGGCGGCCCACACAACATATTCACAACCTTATAAGTAAGAAGAAGAATTTTAAATTCTATTCTAGAATTAACAGGAAGCCAATGAAGAGAGGCCAATATGGGTGAGATATGCTCTCTCCTTCTAGTCCCTGTCAGTACTCTAGCTGCAGCATTTTGAATTAACTGAAGGCTTTTCAGGGAACTTTTAGGACAACCTGATAGTAATGAATTACAATAGTCCAGCCTAGAGGAAATAAATGCATGAATTAGTTTTTCAGCATCACTCTGAGACAAGACCTTTCTAATTTTAGAGATATTGCGCAAATGCAAAAAAGCAGTCCTACATATTTGTTTAATATGCGCATTGAATGACATATCCTGATCAAAAATGACTCCAAGATTTCTCACAGTATTACTAGAGGTCAGGGTAATGCCATCCAGAGTAAGGATCTGGTTAGACACCATGTTTCTAAGATTTGTGGGGCCAAGTACAATAACTTCAGTTTTATCTGAGTTTAAAAGCATGAAATTAGAGGTCATCCATGTCTTTATGTCTGTAAGACAATCCTGCAGTTTAGCTAATTGGTGTGTGTCCTCTGGCTTCATGGATAGATAAAGCTGGGTATCATCTGCGTAACAATGAAAATTTAAGCAATGCTGTCTAATAATGCTGCCCAAGGGAAGCATGTATAAAGTGAATAAAATTGGTCCTAGCACAGAACCTTGTGGAACTCTATAATTAACCTTAGTCTGTGAAGAAGATTCCCCATTTACATGAACAAATTGTAATCCATTAGATAAATATGATTCAAACCACCGCAGCACAGTGCCTTTAAGACTTATGGCATGCTCTAATCTCTGTAATAAAATTTTATGGTCAACAGTATCAAAAGCAGCACTGAGGTCTAACAGAACAAGCACAGAGATGAGTCCACTATCCGAGGCCATAAGAAGATCATTTGTAACCTTCACTAATGCTGTTTCTGTACTATGATGAATTCTAAAACCTGACTGAAACTCTTCAAATAGACCATTCCTCTGCAGATGATCAGTTAGCTGTTTTACAACTACCCTTTCAAGAATTTTTGAGAGAAAAGGAAGGTTGGAGATTAGCCTATAATTAGCTAAGATAGCTGGGTCAAGTGATGGCTTTTTAAGTCATGGTTTAATTACTGCCACCTTAAGCCTGTGGTACATAGCCAACTAATAAAGATAGATTGATCATATTTAAGATCGAAGCATTAATTAATGGTAGGGCTTCCTTGAGCAGCCTGGTAGGAATGGGGTCTAATAGACATGTTGATGGTTTGGAGGAAGTAACTAATGAAAATAACTCAGACAGAACAATCGGAGAGAAAGAGTCTAACCAAATACCGGCATCACTGAAAGCAGCCAAAGAGAACGATATGTCTTTGGGATGGTTATGAGTAATTTTTTCTCTAATAGTTAAAATTTTATTAGCAAAGAAAGTCATGAAGTCATTACTAGTTAAAGTTAAAGGAATACTCGGCTCAATAGAGCTCTGACTCTTTGTCAGCCTGGCTACAGTGCTGAAAAGAAACCTGGGGTTGTTCTTATTTTCTTCAATTAGTCATAAGTAGTAAGATGTCCTAGCTTTACGGAGGGCTTTTTTTTTATAGAGCAACAAACTCTTTTTCCAGGCTAAGTGAAGATCTTCTAAATTAGTGAGATGCCATTTCCTCTCCAACTTACGGGTTATCTGCTTTAAGCTGCGAGTTTGTGAGTTATACCACGGAGTCTGATTTAAGGCTCTCTTTTTCAGAGGAGCTACAGCATCCAAAGTTGTCCTCAATGACGATATAAAACTACTGACGAGATAATCTATCTCACTCACAGAGTTTAGGTAGCTACTCTGCCCTGTGTTGGTATATTTCATTGGAGAACATAAAGAAGGAATCATATCCTTAAACCTAGTTACAGCGCTTTCTGAAAGACTTCTACTGTAATGAAACTTATTCCCCACTGCTGGGTAGTCCATCAGAGTAAATGTAAATGTTATTAAGAAATGATCAGACAGAAGGGGGTTTTCAGGGAATACTGTTAATTCTTCAATTTCCATACCATAAGTCAGAACAAGATCTAATGTATGATTAAAGTGGTGGGTGGACTCATTTACATTTTGAGCAAAGCCAGTCGAGTCTAACAATAGATTAAATGCAGTGTTGAGGCTGTCATTCTCAGCATCTGTGTGGATGTTAAAATCGCCCACTATAATTATCTTATCTGAGCAAGCACTAAGTCAGACAAAAGGTACGAAAATTCACAGAGAAACTCACAGTAACGACCAGGTGGACGATAGATAACAACAAATAAAACTGGTTTTTGGGACTTCCAATTTGGATGGACAAGACTAAGAGTCAAGCTTTCAAATGAATTAAAGCTCTGTCTGGGTTTTTGATTAATTAATAAGCTGGAGTGGAAGATTGCTGCTAATCCTCCGCCTTGGCCCGTGCTACGAGCGTTCTGGCAGTTAGTGTGACTCGGGGGTGCTGACTCATTTAAACTAACATATTCATCCTGCTGTAACCAGGTTTCTGTAAGGCAGAATAAATCAATATGTTGATCAATTATTATATCATTTACTAACAGGGACTTAGAAGAGAGAGATCTAATGTTTAATAGACCACATTTAACTGTTTTAGTCTGTGGTGCAGTTGAAGGTGCTATATTATTTTTTCTTTTTGAATTTTTATGCTTAAATAGATTTTTGCTGGTTATTGGTGGTCTGGGAGCATGCACCATCTCTACAGGGATGGGGTATTGGGGGGTGTGGCATGGGGAGAGAAGCTGCAGAGAGGTGTGTAAGACTACAACTCTGCTTCCTGGTCCCAACCCTGGATAGTCACGGTTTGGAGGATTTAAGAAAATTGGCCATATTTCTAGAAATGCTCCATCCAAAGTGGGATGGATGTCGTCTCTCCTAACAAGACCAGGTTTTCCCCAGAAGCTTTGCCAATTATCTATGAAGCCCACCTCATTTTTTGGACACCACTCAGACAGCCAGCAATTCACGGAGAACATGCGGCTAACATGTCACTCCCGGTCCGATTGGGGAGGGGCCCAGAGAAAACTACAGAATCCGACATTGTTTTTGCAAAGTTACTCACCGATTCAATATTAATTTTAGTGACCTCCGATTGGCGTAACCGGGTGTCATTACTGCCGACGTGAATTACAATCTTACCAAATTTACGCTTAGCCTTAGCCAGCAGTTTCAAATTTCCTTCAATGTCGCCTGCTCTGGCCCCCGGAAGACAATTGACTATGGTTGCTGGTGTCGCTAACTTCACATTTCTCAAAACAGAGTCGCCAATAAACAGAGTTTGTTCCTCGGTGGGTGTGTCGCCAAGTGGGGAAAAATGGTTAGAGATGTGAACGGGTTGGCGGTGTACACGGGGCTTCTGTTTAGGACTACGCTTCCTCCTCACAGTCACCCAGTCGGCCTGCTTTCCCGGCTGCTCGGTATCTGCTGGAGGACAGCTAACATCCAAATCTCACAACCAATTAGTAAGACAGGAAGCACCAGGACCCTAAATATTAGGATCTTTGTTCTCCTACAAATATATCAGTGTCACCATTCACCTCTGTCCAACACCCTTATGACTCCATGAGGCTCTTTGTAGATCTCTCTTGATTTCAAAGGCAGAAGGAATGAATGTCACTGTGAATTTTTCAACAACTTCAACACTTTCACTGCACACAGTGACACTTCTAATGGGCCAGTCCAGGAGATCATTGAAAGCACTGAAATCACTGATCTAAGTCTTGATCCAGGACAACCCCAAACCCAGACAATCCACTGATTCTGCAAAGATTGCAGATGTCAACAAAGGCAACTAATTCCTGCTTTACACAACTCTCCCAAACCCCAGTCCATCCAAGTACTGAATTTTGTAGAAGCCAGAACACATCCCTGATGTACACCAGTATCCACTGGGGAAAAAAAAAAAAAAATCACAGATTTGGTCTTACTCCATACAGCACTCACAGTGCCTGTTTTTACACTATATTTTCCAGCAAGTTATCGCAAATCCCACAAATTCTCAGGATGTCCCAGAGAACAGGCTGGTCAGCAGAATGAAGCTCTTTGAGAAAATTCACATACACTACAAAGAAGCAATGCTGATATTCATGGTTGTATTCAGTGAGTACTCGCAGACCTAGGATGCACTTCTGGTCAGTGAGCCTTATAATAAAAGTTCCTCACACTTTACACTTAACAGCAGGCTATCTCCAGAACACGAGGATACATTTGCTCCTCCTGTTGTCAGCTACACAGTATTGAGCACTTGTATCATGAAGTTGAGTAAATATTCAAATCACGGTGTGATTTACCAGTAACTCAAATAGTGTCACTTTGTCAGAAAACCCTTTTGATAATATACAGTAGTGTTCAGAATAATATTAGTGCTATGTGACTAAAAATATTAATCCAGGTTTTGAGTATATTTCTTATTGTTACATGGGAAACAAGGTACCAGTAGATTCAGTAGATTCTCACAAATCCAACAAGACCAAGCATTCATGATATGCACACTCTTAAGGCTATTAAATTGGGGTATTAGAAAAAAAAGTAGCAAAGGGGGTGTTCACAATAATAGTAGCATCTGCTGTTGACGCTACAAACTCGAAACTATTATGTTCAAACTGCTTTTTTAGCAATCCTGTGAATCACTAAAGTAGTATTTAGTTGTATAACCACAGTTGTTCATGATTTCACCACATCTGCGAGGCATTAATTTTGTTGGTTTGGAACCAAGATTTTGCTTGTATACTAGTGTGCTTGGGGTCATTGTCTTGTTGAAACACCCATTTCAAGGGCATGTCCTCTTCAGCATAAGGCAACATGACCTCTTCAAGTATTTTGACATATCCAAACTGATCCATGATACCTGGTATGCAATATATAGGCCCAACACCATAGTAGGAAAAACATGCCCATATCATGATGCTTGCACCACCATGTTTCACTGTCTTCACTGTGAACTGTGGCTTGAATTCAGAGTTTGGGGGTCATCTCACAAACTGTCTGCGACCCTTGGACCCAAAAAGAACAATTTTACTCTCATCAGTCCACAAAATATTCCTCCATTTCTCTTTAGGCCAGTTGATGTGTTCTTTGTGAAATTGGAACCTCTTCTGCACGTGTCTTTTATTTAACAGGGGGACTTTGCGGGAGATTCTTGCAAATAAATGCAGGTAACTCCAGACTGTCTTTGATCATCCTGGAGCTGATCAATGGCTGAGCCTTTGCCATTCTGGTTATTCTTCTATCCATTTTGATGGTTGTTTTCTGTTTTCTTCCACACGTCTCTGTTTTTTTTTTTTGTCCATTTTAAAGCATTGGAGATCATTGTAGATGAACAGCCTATAATTTTTTTGCACCTTTTTCCCCTCTCCAACTTTTTAATGAAACTACGCTGTTCTTCTGAACAGTGTCTTGAACGTCCCATTTTCCTCAGGCTTTCAAAGAGAAAAGCATGTTCAATAGGTGCTGGCTTCATCCTTACATAGGGGACACCTGATTCGCACCTGTTTGTTCCACAAAATTGATGAACTCAATGACTGAATGCCACACTACTATTATTGTGAACACCCCCTTTTCTACTTTTTTTTTACTAATAGCCCAATTTCACAGCCTTAAGAGCGTGCATATCATGAATACTTGGTCTTGTTGGATTTGTGAGAATCTACTGAATCTACTGGTACCTTGTTTCCCATGTAACAATAAGAAATATACTCAAAACCTGGATTAATCTTTTTAGTCACATAGCACTACTATTATTCTGAACACTACTGTATACGAGGTCTATTAGAAAAGTGTCCGACCTTATTATTTTTTTCAAAAACCATATGGATTTGAATCACGTGTGATTACATCAGACATGCTTGAACCCTCGTGGGCATGCGAGAGTTTTTTTCACGCCTGTCGGTTACGTCATTCGCCTGTGGGCAGTCTTTGAGTGAGGAGTCGCCCACCCTCTCGTCGATTTTTTCATTGTTTAGGAATGGCTCAGAGACTGCTGCTTTGTTTGATCAAAATTTTTTCAAAACTGTAAGGCACAACTGAGTGGACACCATTCGATAAATTCAGCTGGTTTTCGGTAAAAATTTTAACGGCTGATGAGAGATTTTGGTCTGGTAGTGTCGCTTTAAGGACGGCCCACGGCGCCTGATGGCGATCTGCGCTTCGAGGCGGCAGCGTCTCGCCGTTTCAAGTTGAAAACTTCCACATTTCAGGCTCTGTTGACCCAGTAAGTCGTCAGAGAACTTTCAGAAGAAGTCGGCATGAGGAGTTTATTCGGACATTCCATTGTTAACGGACATTTTGTAATGAAAGAACATGCGGGCAGAGTCGCATGTCGGGCCGGACCCGACCGCAGGGGGTCGCGACAGGAAAAACACCTCCGTTGGAAACCTTAACGGGCAAGTTGGAACATGCCCAAGCTGTTAAACAATTTCTCAGTTACTCACTTGTTGAAAGCCATCAGAAGCCGCCTGAATTTTACAAATGGTTTTCAACACGGAGGTGTTTTTCCTGTCGCGGCGCACACAGATTTGCCGAGTCATCACGGAAATGACTCGGCGAATTTGCGCACACGTCTTTCATTAAAAAATGTCCTTAAACAGTGGAATGTCCACATAAAGTCCTCATGCCGGCCTCTTCTGAATCTTCTCTGTTCTCTCACGACATCCTGGGTGAATTAAGCCTTAAATTAGGATGTTTTCAGGTCGAAACAGGCCGACAACGGCGCCTGGAAGCGCTGCAGGACGTCCCGCTCCGTGGGAAGTCCTTACACCGACAGAAACACCCCATAATCTCTCATCAGCCGTTAAACTTTTCACAGAAAACCAGCTTAATTTCTCGAATAGTGTCCACTCGGATATTCCTCACAGGTCCAGAAAAAATTTTGATAAAGCAACGCGCGCCGTCTCGAGCAGCGTGTGAAACAAAGGAATTCAGCCGAGAGGGCGGGACCACATCTCACTCAAGGCCTGCCCACAGGGAAATGACGTTACTGACACGCGTGAAAAAAGTCACACATGCGCACGAGGGTTCAAGCATGATTGGTGTAATCGCACGTCATTCAAATCCATATAGTTAAAAAAATAAAAGGGTCGGTTTATTATCTAAGAGACCTCGTATAAAGGTGGAATGCTGTACTCTCTCATTAGCCACAGGAAGCAGATGGAAAACAGAAACTGTATCATCAGGAGTTGCATTAATTTTTGTGTCAACACTGATCACAAATTGTAATGGATTCATTTGCATAACAATACAATCCTAATATTTCCTATATTCAGCTGCCAACTGTTATACATTTTATATGTCTGTATGCATTACATGTTCCAACTGTGCTGTTACGCAGTTGCACCCAAAACTACACTAAAGCATTCAAACTGGAACCTCAATCTGAGTGAGCAGAGCTGCTGCTGCTTTAAGTTTCCCTGCTGTCGACATCAGAATGCACTTATGTGTAAAGCTACAGCTAATATTGTAATTTACAATAAAAGCATTTCACCATCAAAGTGGTGGTCATTCTGTAAGAGCTTCATCAAAGAACTTTGATATGAAATGGGGAGGTCATTGCGCTACTCTACAGACCTATAACAGAACCACTGGCATATGTATCTGCAGGCTAACAGGCTAAGCTAACAGTAGTTGAGGTTCAAAATGGTCAGGTTTGTGGATTAAACAATCAATAAAGACATCCATGGAAGTGACATGCAAAAATTAACACACAGTGTGCTGCCACAGTTTGGAAACTCAAAAGTTTAGTGAGTTAGCATTTAAAGTACAGAACTGACAATGCGCCCAAAAGAATGGAGCTGTGCCCTCAGCCAGACATGATTGAGCTGTTCAACTTTGAATAAAAACCGCAACAAACATTGCTTTTGCTTCACATTTTTATCCTGATGGAGCACAATCAAACAAGTTTCAGGCCGTAGTCACTATGAATACCTCAATTAAAGATGTTCGAACATGACTGAAGCCATTAAGACTACAAATACCTCAAAGTTACCATGTGTACAATCAGTGATTTTGAGAATGGGGATGAAATTTTTGAACGGTTTAAAAATCGCATCCCACTTTAAAATCTGGTGCTGATGATGGCCGTAACGACTACCAAGTTTGTTGAAGAGTGACAAAGATGGATCAAGAATTTACTATGATGCTTCAAAACATGCCCCGATTTACTATTCGGGACCAAACAGGAAGGAACAATGCTCTGTAGAACAGCCCCATAACGGGGTGTAAAAATTCACCTATACAAATTATTAAGTGATATTACAGTAATATGACTCCACTGATATACAAATCCTGAAGCAATTTATATGTACTATGAACTCATCAGTGGTTTGATTTGAACATTACTGGTTTAGCTCATATGCTGCTATTTGCGCGCCTTCACACGATTCAAAATGAGGCTCTTGTGAGGTTGGTCATCAGAACATTAACTCTTACAGTGAGGTAAAAACAAAATCAACATACCTGGCAGTGGTAGGTGGCATAACAGATTAATATACTTATTTGATCTTTACATTCTGTTCACAATTTGTTAATACTGTCATATCGGTTCAGAATGGGACTGTTCCGCTATGCTATTTATGCTGTGCTATTTATGCTATGCTATCAGGCTAAAAACAGCTGTCTTCTTCTGTGCTTCATCTGTGATGCTCTTTGTTTCTGCTGCTATATGATGCTGCTCCCAGGGGTGAAGAAAAGACAAACAGATGTAGCGCCAACATGTTGTAGCACAGTAGCAAAAACCAGAAGACGACCATACAGAACCCAGGACTGTCCCATGCTGTGGTGGACGTGGCAGCGTGCAGCACCAGAGCATGTTCCAAAACCTGAGACCTGACCTGAAGCAGTGATGAGTGTAAAATCATTAACACTTGAAATCTAAAATGCACAGGTAAATAAATGGTAAATGGACTGCATTTATATAGCGCTTTTCCATCTGCATCAGATGCTCAAAGCACTTTACAATAATGCCTCACATTCACCCGGTGTGATGGTGCTGTCATACAAGGTACTCACTACACATCGGGAGCAACTAAGGGATGAAGGACCTTGCCCAAGGGCTCTTCGTGATTTTCCAGTCAGGCTGGGATTTGAACCGAGGATCCTCTGGTCTCAAGCCCAACGCTTTAACCACTAGACCATCACCTCCCCACCTCCCCGGGGGCAATAAATGTCACAAAAAAGGAAAACACCACACAGCGTGTGTATAATGGGGCTCGCAAATTACTATTTTGTTTCTCTGCTGAGATTTTGACACAGGGATTTAAAATCAATTAAAATGAAAACAGTACATATCAGCGTATGAAGTCTATGGACAAATAACATTCTGTCAGAAAATGGCACCAGCAAGATGCATTGTGTCCCCAAAGGTGAATGTTTGTATTTCTGGGACTGTTAGAACTTTCGTCTATTCCCATCTCATATTGGGCGTCTTGTTTACGTTGCCAGAAAAATGTTTCTGTGGTGATTCATTGCTGGGATGCTTTGTTTTGCTTTATGCTCTTCTCGAGCAGGGAGTACAGGGCTGCTAATGGCAGCACAGCTTTTCTTCTTGGTACATTTGTCCTTGAGGGATTTTTAACTTCAGAACTGAAAACACACAGGCGCTTCTTCTTCCTCAGGGCAAACTCTGTGCAGGTAACTGCCTTATCGAATGGGAAGCAGCAGGGGCACTTTCCAGATGATCATGTTTGATCATGTTTGAACATTCAAAGAGAAAGGGGAGGGGGGGGTGTGCAAATCTGAAAGTCTCGCTTTCAGTCTTCACTCTGTCTTTGCAGAGTGATGAACAGTAGGAAGCGGGATTATGGCGCACGGAGGTTTTAACATTTGCCCGTCATCATCTGTGTGCTGAGACAGGAACGATGTGTGTAAGAAGATATATAATGGCCGGCCAGGTAGAGCTACTTGTTTCTTGTCTTGTAGAGACATTAATCATAGCCACGGCGAGCCTTACCGCCAAGGTCAGCGGTCCTCGCATGCGTGGGCGGCCTTCTTTGCAGCTGCCGCCACAAAGCCTCGCTACGCGGAGAAGGAGGCCGCCTCAAAGCAGGTAAGGAGCAGGCTGTCAAAATGACATGATGAGGGTAGGAGGAGAAAAAAGGGGCGGAGAATAAAGGTGGATTAGCTGTGACCTCCTGGAGGTGTGGCTGGAATGGAGTGGCACTTGTGATGGTGGTGGACGAGATTGCTAATCAAAAGTAGGTAGTCATTTTTGGGGATAATGGATAGAAGTGGGCAACCCGGCTGCCGTGAGAGCTCGTGATGTGCGGTTGGGCAGAACCGCGCCGATCAGAGAGAGGAGGCTTTAGAGGGACAATGAGCCAATAAGGTCACAACTGTAATTGCACCTCCCAAGTGGGAGTTATATTAAAACAGGAGGTGAGAATGACTACTATTATGGTTGAATGGCACGTGGAATGGGTGGATTTGACAAACGTTCAGTGCTGTGTTTATATATAAAGGCATCCAGAGGGCAAAAGTGAAAATAAAGTGACATTACATCACATTCACGTTGGGTAAGATTCCACACTAAACAACAGCATTACACTCCTCAACATGAATGTGAAATATATAAAAATATATGTGCATGCATGTGTGTGCATTTATATATTATAACCCCAAAGTTACATGTAATACAGTGAGGTAAATAAGTATTTGAACACCCTGCGATTTTGCAAGTTCTCCCACTTAGAAATCATGGAAGGGTCTGAAATTTTCATCTTAGGTGCATGTCCACTGTGAGAGACATAATCTAAAAAAAAAAAATCCGGAAATCACAATGTATGATATTTTTTTTTCCAAAGGTCTTTTTATTGATGCAAAGTAACACAAATTGGTACATTATACAATCGTACATATTTTCAAAATATACATTTTTTTTTTTACCCCAAGTACAAATCCCCAGACAGCAAAGACCATTAAACATATACAACTATCAATAAATACAACAACACCAAACACACACAAACAAACAATAATCACATAATATGAACAATGTTAATACAGTACAGTTAAAGAGAGGGAAGCAGGGGGAAGGAGAGAAGGGGGAGGAAAAAAAAAGGGGGAGGGGCTGGGGCTACTCGGAGACAATAGTAGTGGATTTATTAAAAAATGTCATGAAAGGTTGCCATACTTTATAAAATTTGTTTTCTGAACCATGGACAGTATATCTAATTTTTTCCAAATCCATACAGGACATAACATCCCTTATCCAGTGAGTATGAGAGGGAGGAATAGGGTCTTTCCACCTCAGCAAAACAGCTCTTCTAGCGAGTAACGTTGAGAAAGACAGCATTCTAAGCTTGAAGCCTGGCAGGTCGAGATCTGGGGCAACCCCAAAGATGGCAGAGACAGGGTTTGGCTCGACATGACACTGCAAGACTTCAGAAACTGTAAGAAAGACTGACTTCCAAAAATTGGCCAGGGAGGGACACGACCAGTACATGTGCAATAGTGAAGCAGGTGCACACCTACATTTTTCACAGGTTGGATCCACGTTCGGGTACATGCGTGCCAGTTTAACCTTGGATAAGTGCACACGATGAACCACTTTAAATTGTAAGAGTGCATGCCGAGCACACATTGAGGAGGAGTGCACCTGGTTCAAAATAGAATCCCATACTTCATCCGAGAGATTTGAATTAAGATCCTGTTCCCATACAGTTTTAATAGCAGCCAATGAGGGGCAGTGTAATTTGGCAATTAAGTTATAAAGTTTAGACAATACACCTCTCACTGTAGGGTTAACTGATAGGAACTCATGTAACGGGTTGTCAGGGGTTTATTTGGAAATTGTGGTGTCATACTCTGCACATAATGCCTGACCTGTAAAAATCTAAAGAACTGAGTAGATGTGATTCCAAATTTTGTAGTCAGCTGAGCAAAACTAGAGAAATGGTTATCCGAATATAAGTCTGTAAAGAATATTAAGCCCCTTTTATGCCAAGTATTAAAAGCAGCATCAGGCACAGATGGAACAAACAAGTGATTAGCTGCAATTAGACTCAGAAGTGAAAAAGCCTGGAGACCCAAAGCCCTTCTAAATTGGGTCCAAATTTTCAAAGACTGCTTAACCACTGGGCATCCATGCACTGAGGAGCTGGTAAGGGGAAGAGGTGCACCCAAGAAAGCAGACAAAGAAGCTCCTATACCAACAGCACGGGCCTCCATAGTGACCCAGACCGGGAACAGAGGTTCCAGATGAAAGTGCCTCCAAAACAACATACATCTAATAATCGCGGCCCAATAGTAGTGCTGAAAGTTAGGCAAGGCCATTCCTCCCACCTGCTTAGGCCGTTGAAGGAAAGCCTTTCTCAGTCTTGGATGCCTGCCATTCCAGATAAAAGAGAGGATTAAGGAGTCCAAAGATTTAAAGAACGATTTTGGAATCAAAATAGGAAGACACTGAAAAAAATAAAGAAATTTAGGAAGCAGCATCATTTTCACCGAATTTATTCTGCCCAAAAGAGACAGTAACAGTGGGGACCATTTAGAAAGAAGCTGTTTTGATTGATCAAATAATGGAAGAAAATTATTCTTGAACAGATCACAAAAACGTCTAGTAACACACCCCCCCAGGTATTTGAATTGTTCAGTAACAACTTTTAGAGGAAAACTTCTGTAATTGAGACATATAGCCTCCTTATTAATCAAAAATAGCTCACTCTTATTTAAATTGAGTTTGTATCCAGAGAATCTACTACATTTATCCAACATATCAAGTACCACTGGCAAAGAATTGAGTGGGTCAGAGATATACAAAACCAGGTCGTCTGCATATAGTGAAACTTTATGCTCAAGCCCGCCTCTGAAGATGCCCTGTGCCTCCCTACTACTATGAATTGCAATAGCAAGTGGCTCGATAGCTAGGGTAAAGAGGAGAGCACTTAAAGGACAACCCTGCCTCACTCCACGATACAGTCTGAAATATTCTGAGCACCGACCATTAGTAAGTACTGAGGCTGCAGGGCTCACGTACAACAGTTTAACCCAAGACTGAAATAAAGGACCAAAACCAAATTTCTTTAAAGTAAAAAATAAATATTCCCACTCAACTCTATTGAATGCCTTTTCTGCATCCATAGACACCAGACATTCAGCTACACGGCGACCAGGTGTATAAATAATGTTGAACAAACGCCGAATATTGTAAAACAAATGACGATTTTTAACAAATCCGGTTTGATCAGGTGAAATCACTGCTGGTAGGGCACCCTCTAGTCTACGAGCCAGCAACTTAGCCAGAATCTTGACATCAGTATTTAATAAAGATATAGGCCTGTAGGAGGCACAATCCAATGGGTCCTTATCCTTCTTTAGCAACAAAGAAATACAAGCCTGATAGCAAGAGGGGGGAAGTTCCCCAGACTCATGCGAGTCAGCAAAGACTAAACATAAAAAGGGGGAAAGTTCGTCTGAGAAACTTTTAAAAAATTCAGATGGAAACCCATCAGGCCCAGGTGATTTCCCTGACTGCATCGATGATATGGCTGCTTTGATTTCTTCTTTGGTAATGGGCGCCTCAAGATTAAGCCTAGTGTCTGAAGGAAGAGAAGGCATATTCAAGGATTTAAAAAAACGCCTCCATATCATTCAGGCCGGCAGTAGAGTTGGATGTGTACAGGTTCGAATAGAACAGTTTAAATTGATCATTAATTACCTTCTGATCTGATGTAGTGTCCCCACTGTCTGTCCTGACACCTGCTATAAGTTGCTTGGCCCTTATACCGCAAAGCTGGTTGGCCAGAATTTGACCAGTTTTCTCACCATGCTCATAGAAGTCACTTTTACTCCTAATCAAACAGCCTTCAACCTGGCGAGACGAGAGGATGTTAAATTCTGTCTGAAGCCTTAGTCGTTCTTTATATAATGCAGGGGATGGTGAGTGTGCATATTGTCTATCTAAATTTAGAATCTGATCTGAAATATCCTTCTGTTTCTGATTCGCAGTTTTCCTTTTAAATGCAGCAAATGAGATAATTTCACCCCTGAGAAAAGCTTTCATTGCCTCCCAAATTGTTTTACAGGGCATGCCCGGTGTCCTATTTTCACTCAAAAATGTTCTAATTTTAGAAGAAATGTCAGAGACAAATGTGTCATCTGCCAATAACAATGGGTCTAGCCTCCAATGCTTTTTCACGATATCCCCATCCAAGAGAGCCATTTCAAGAATAAGGGGGGCATGATCAGAAACTGTAATACTTTCGTAACTACAAGATCTAAGGTTCGGGAGTAACAGATTATCAATAAAAAAATAATCAATGCGTGAGTAAGTAAGGTGCACATTAGAAAAAAAGAAATAGTCCCTACCTGTTGGATATAGAAAACGCCAGGGATCCGTAAGGCTAAAATCTCCAAGAAAGGATTTAATGTATTTGGCAGATTTGTTTAGACTGGCAGGTTTAGAGGAGGAACCATCTAACTGTGCATCCAAAAAGCAGTTAAAATCCCCACCTAAAATCAGAGAGTGAGAGTTTAAATCTGGAAGTTGAGAGAAAAAATTGCGAAAGAATTGTACATCATCAAAATTGGGCACGTAGACATTAGCCAAAATTGCAAGCTTGTTGCAGAGTTTGCCAGACACGATAATAAAACGTCCATTTTTATCTGATATGATATTTGAGGCAATAAAGGGAATATTTTGACCAATGAGGATAGCCGTGCCCCTGGCCTTTGCTGAAAAATTGGAGTGAAACACTGCCCTGACCAACATTTCCCCATATGCCAGTGTTCTCGGTCTGACAGGTGTGTTTCTTGTAAAAACACTATCCCAGTCCTGAGCTGTCTAAGGCGTGAAAAGACCCTCTTCTGTTTCACTGGGTGGTTCAGTCCTTTTACATTCCAACTAACAAAAGTAAGGCTGCTGTTCATCTACTGTTATCAATTAAAGATATAAATGTGAGTAGTCCCAGGGGAAAGAGGGGAGGGAAAGAGGGAAGGGAGGGGAAACACAAGATACAAAAGACATAAAAAATAAACAAAATTAGCTGTCCCAACCTGCCCCAAAAAGAACCCCAACAACACAGGTTGCAGTGAACGGCAACCACAACAGCTCCTCTGCCCTTAGCTGACATCCCAAAAAAATACTCCCCAGCTAAACTAGCCTTCCCCGCATATGAAACAGTAAATCTTCACCCAACAGAAGACAATAGGGCTAAATAATACAACCAAAATACAACAAAAAGTTTTACCTTGTATCAGACTGTAGAAAAGGAGAGAGAAAGAAAAAAGCGCACTGGTCCTTTGATGACATGTAAGCGTCCAATAAATCCAATCCGCGGCACATCACAGGAATTTCAGGAAATATAAGTCAAATCCCAGTGATACGCATTATTTGTCCTCCAAAGATTGAAGAAAGTTAGTGGCTGCAGAAACAGACAACAACCACCACTTCTCCCCGTCCGGAAGGGTGATGCGCAGCTTCGCAGAGGAAAAAAGAGACGGTCGCAGCCCTTTAGAATAAAGATCAGCCATAACTTTCTTATACTCAGCCCGCTTCTTCAGGACGTCCGCGCTGTAATCCTCGTAGAAACGAAGCTTGTGACCCCGATAATCCACCGTTCCAAGTTTCCGCGATTCTCTCAACACCACGTCTTTAATTTGGAAGCGATGAAAGCGGATGATAACTGGGCGTGGGGGCTCGTCACGCCCCGGCTTCGGTGCGAGGCTACGGTGGGCTCTATCCAGCTCAGGTGGAGATGACAAGATCTGATTTTTTTAATAATTTATTTGTATGTTACTGCTGCAAATAAGTATTTGAATACCTACCAACCAGCAAGAATTCTGGCTCACACAGACCTGTTATTTTTTCTTTAAGAAGCCCTCTTATTCTGCACTCTTTACCTGTATTAATTGCACCTGTTTGAACTTGTTACCTGTATAAAAGACACCTGTTCACACACTCAATCAACCACACTCCAACCTGTCCACCATAGCCGAGACCAGAGAGCTGTCTAAGGACATCAGGGACAAAAGTGTAGACCTGCACAAGGCTGGGATGGACTACAGAACAACAGGCAAGCAGCTTGGTAGAAGACAACAACTGTTATGATTATTTATTAGAAAGTGGTAGAAACACAAGATGACTGTCAATCTCCCTCGGTCTGGGATTCCATGCAAGATCTCACTTTGTGGGGTAAGGATGATTCTGAGAAAGCTCAGAACTACACAGGAGGACCTGGTCAATGACCTGAAGAGAGCTGGGACCACAGTCACAAAGATTACATTAGTAACACATGATGCTGTCATGGCTTAAAATCCTGCAGGGCAGCAAGTCCCCCTGCTCAAGCCAGCACATGTCCAGGCCCGTTTGAAGTTCACCATCTGGATGATCCAGAGGAGGCATGGGAGAAGATCATGTGGTCAGAAGAGACCAGAATAGAGCTTTTTGGAACCAACTCCACTTACCATGTTTAGAGGATGAGAACAACCCCAAGAAAACCATCCCAACCGTGAAGCATGGGGGTGGAAACATCATACTCTGGGGGTGCTCTTCTGCAAAGGGGACAGGACGACTGCACCGTATTGAAAGGAGGATGGATGGGGTCATGTATTGCGAGATTTTGGCAAACAACCTCCTTCCCTCAGTAAGCGCATTGAAGATGGGTCATGACTGGGTCTTCCAGCATGACAATGACCCCAAACACACAGCCAGGGCAACTAAGGAGGGGCTCCGTAAGAAGCATTTCAAGGTCCTGGAGTGGCTTGGCCAGTTTCCAGACCCGGTGTTATGTGTCGACGCGGATTGAGGAGCGAACCTGCGTCAGACAGAACCCAGCGCTAAAAATAACCAGAAAGCGGTTCCGACAACAAAAACAATTTATTTTTCACCTGTGCCTAAATAAAATGTACAAAACCAAAACCAACGTCCTTCTGGAGGAGTGACTGCTGGTACGCTCTCCAGCGCCCGCAAGGAGAGAAGTCCGGCGCTCCTGGACCCACTACCACCAGACAAACACCCCCCAGGTGGACACGACAAACTGACTCTCTTTAATGTGTGCTGACAGCATGTGTCCTCACCCTTCCTTGCTTCACGGGCTCGATGTGTCAAACCCAGGTGCGGTCCTCAGCGTCTCACAAACGAACATCACAAGGTCGAGTTCCCGGCAGTTCTGCTTGAATCACACATGCCTTAAAGCAGAACGCCATCCAATTATCTGCTTCAGCTGAAAGTCTTTAAGGTTGCATGTGAGCACCAGTCACAGGTGCTTCACATGATGTTGATGAGGGTGAGGATTCTTCAGCCAGCACCTTCTCCACAGACAAATCAGTTTCCATGCCACCTGAGGAGCAAAGAAAAGAAAAGAACACCAAAACATCCAGCCACACCCCCAACACACAACAGTACCCCCCCATCAACGGGAAGCCTCCCGGCGACCGAACAGACCAGGCCCGAGAACAGCACCTCCCTCCGGGGTCCACGTCAGGAAGAAGACAGCACCACGCTCCCAAGGTCCACCACAGACAGCAGGACAGGCACCGCAGCTGGAAGGCCGGCTGGAATCAACAAAAGCCCCAAAACATACCCCAATACACTCCAACACACAGAAAAAAACATAAAACCCACCCCGCAACCTCCCCAGGGGACCGTCCCATCAAACCCCGGGAAGAAAAGAAAAACTCCCAAACACCAAAACCCAACACAGCCCCACAAACACAATACAAACAGAAATGCATAAAAGAAAAACAACAAACAACCCCCCCAGAATGACCTACAGAGTCCAACCCCCCCCAGAAGGCCTTCATCGCCAGTTCCAGGTGGAACAGCCAGAACCATGATCCCACACAGGTCCCCAGGTATACATGGAGCAAAACGGCGCCCCCCAGGGGACCGTACCATCAACCCCAGCAGGTACCCTCCCCACAACCCCGGAACCGGTCACACTTGGCCAGTTGGCCCCAAGCCAATTCCCCCCCAGAGGACCGTCCCATCAACCCTGGAGGTAGAACCCGGAAGGAAACAGAACAAAATCAAACATCAACCCCCGGAGGACTACCAAAAACAACCCCGGGGGGATATAAAACGACTGTAAACCCTGTTACCCTCCCCGGCACCTCGAAAGACCCCAGGTCCCTCCCAGAGCCTTCGGCGGCTCAATTTTGGCGAACGGCTCAAAATATCAAGCCGGAGAAGGGAACAGAAAAAAAACTAACCCAGCTCCAACCCCAAGGCGCAGCAGAAAACCGGAAATACGTCCGGTGCCCCAACTCGACCATACCCCAGCCTCTCGGGAGGGGTGGAACTACCGAAATGGCGAACGGCAACAGATCGGCCCACCCCTCCGACTGAGGTAAGTCTCCGCTGCACCACACCCCGGCAACACCAATGACGAACGGTACAAAGGCTCACCGAGGCTGGAGTGGAACCGGGCCCTAACCAAACCAAAAAAACGCCTCTAACACCCCCCCCTAGGTGCAGAGGTCTTCTGAGAATGCTCAGCGTGACCAACCTGCACCACCCCACCACCCACAAGACAAACGGTCTTGGGGCAAGTGAGGTTGGGGTTAGGGATGTAGAGAAATAAAAAAACAACAAAATAAAACGACCCAACAACCCAAACAGAAAATACCTAAAAACACATAAAAAATTAATAATGACGTGAGCCCAGGCGGACTTCCAACCGCCTAACAGTCACTCCACCAGATACGCCTCTGACTCCCCATACAATTATAACCCCTATTTAAGAAAAAAAAAAAAAAAAACGTTTACCCGTGCTAGATTTTTATTTTTTTATTTATTTATTTATTTTTTTATGTGTGTTATGTTGCCTGTCCCGGAACACTTGGAGACACGTCACCATTATTTCTCTTGACGTTTACATGTCGGGGCAATACAGTAATCTCTGCTCGTCCGAGCTGCATGGGCTCGTCAACAGGAGGAGCCAGAGGTCCCGTCGGAGGAGCCTCAGTGGGGCAAAGAAGAGGCGGCCTAGATCTGTGTCGGGGAAAGCCCCGAGACGAAAAAACCCGCTCTGATGGGCGTCCTCTCTTGCGTCCACGCTCCTTCATCCGATCATCTAGACGAATCACCAACGATATTAGCTCATCTAATTCGTTTGGCTCGTCACGGACTACCAGCTCGTCTTTCAATGACTCACCCAACCCATCTACAAATACGCCTCGTAAAACTGCGGCATTCCAACCTGTGGGTGACGGAGTTATCGGCACCGGTATCGATAGTGCCGCAGCTGGAGCAGCAGGAAGCAGAACGGCTTGCGCTGCAAGCTCCGTAACACGGGCGTCTATTTGTTTAATTTGGTTCGCGAGATGCTGTAATTGCTCCCGTATGTTCTCCAAGTGTTCTTGAACTTTTTCGACAAAAGGAACCGCTTCTGCCGCTGGGTCCATTATGGAATGGCCGGGAACTACTGTTATGTGTCGACGCGGATTGAGGAGCGAACCTGCGTCAGACAGAACCCAGCGCTAAAAATAACCAGAAAGCGGTTCCGACAACAAAAACAATTTATTTTTCACCTGTGCCTAAATAAAATGTACAAAACCAAAACCAACGTCCTTCTGGAGGAGTGACTGCTGGCACGCTCTCCAGCGCCCGCAAGGAGAGAAGTCCGGCGCTCCTGGACCCACTACCACCAGACAAACACCCCCCAGGTGGACACGACAAACTGACTCTCTTTAATGTGTGCTGACAGCATGTGTCCTCACCCTTCCTTGCTTCACGGGCTCGATGTGTCAAACCCAGGTGCGGTCCTCAGCGTCTCACAAACGAACATCACAAGGTCGAGTTCCCGGCAGTTCTGCTTGAATCACACATGCCTTAAAAGCAGAACGCCATCCAATTATCTGCTTCAGCTGAAAGTCTTTAAGGTTGCATGTGAGCACCAGTCACAGGTGCTTCACATGATGTTGATGAGGGTGAGGATTCTTCAGCCAGCACCTTCTCCACAGACAAATCAGTTTCCATGCCACCTGAGGAGCAAAGAAAAGAAAAGAACACCAAAACATCCAGCCACACCCCCCAACACACAACACCCGGACTCAATAGAAAATCTTTGGAGGGAGCTGAAACTCCAAACCTGAAAGATTTGGAGAAGATCTGTATGGAGGAGTGGACCAAAATCCCTGAGCAGTGTGTGAAAACTTGGTCAAGAAACGACTTGAACTACAGGAAACGTTTGGCCTCTGTAATTGCAAACAAAGGCTACTGTACCAAATATTAACATTGATTTTCACAGGTGTTCAAATACTTATTTGCAGCAGTAACATACATATAAATTATTAAAAAATCATACATTGTGATTTCTGGATTTTTTTTTTTTTTAGATTATGTCTCTCACAGTGGACATGCACCTAAGATGAAAATTTCACACCTTTCTAAGTGGGAGAACTTGCAAAATCGCATGGTGTTCAAATACTTATTTTCCTCACTGTACATATCTTCTGAAGTGATTTCCACTCAGCCACTATCAAGAAATTGCCTTAATGTCTGCCCAGATATCCAATATATCCTTATATTCTGCAGTAAATGGAGTCATGGCTGCAATCCAACTCAGTCCAACTTCATTTCTCTCACTATTAAGAATCCTTGATTACTATAGAACTGATGCAAGTGGGAGTTTTTAACTGTCCCTTTTTCCTGTCCATTCTACTCAACACTATGAAGGAGAGAGCACACTGCAGGGAAATTAGAATACACTGCAAAGGCTTTGTTCTTGTAACCTACAATACAAGGACTTCTGGAGATGGGATAGGGACCGTCTTATGTAACTTTTATTCATTTCTGGTTTGGGAAGAGGGGTTTAGTGTTCACGTTTCGGACCTAGTACTCCAAAGGTATCAGGTCAGGTTAGGTCTAGAACCATGCACTGGTGCCACTGTGGAATGGCCCTGACTCAAGTTCATGAACCCACAGCTCATTGTGCTTTGCAGAACATCTTGCATAACAAGCTGATGTGGTTTTATCAAGGGTCATAAGACACAGCAGCCATCAACTAGAAATGTTTGACAGTTAAAGCTGTTACTGAAGAATGCTCTTGATTCCAACAGCGTTAGCTCTCTGATTAATAGTCAGTAGCCTGCCATCCTTCACCATGTGGTGAGCACAATCGATGTTTTCCTCAGTGGTGGCTGTAGTGGTTGTAGGTCATCCTGATCTTAGGTCACCTTCAAGACTCTCTGTCTATCCCTGTCATAAAGCATTCATTATGAATGCTTTGTGAATTGATATTGATCAGATCTGTGACAAATTTGTCAAATTAACGAGCAATGAGAAGGAATTCACTTACACAATACTTCTTGGAGACCGGAATGCAGTGGTTGGAGAAGGAAGAGTGAGGATGTAGTGGAACCTCATGGACGAGGGGTAAGGAATGAGATATTTATAAAACTTGTTCAGTTCCATCAAAGGACAGTATGGGTTACTGTCCTTTGATGGACAGTATGTATGGGGATGTTCTTGAGAGATAAACATTCCTTCTGCAGGTATTTGTTTATCCCACAATACTAGTTTTGTTCTATGATGGTTAATGCTTGCTATCGTTAATCTTCAACATCTCCTGCAGCAAGAACAAATAACAAATTCATTCATTTTCTATACCCGCTTACTCCAATCAAGGGTCACGGGAGGGCTGGAGCCAACAGCCATTGGGTAAGAGGCAGGGTACACCTGGACAGGTCGCCAGTCTATCGCAGGGCCACAGATACACAGACAAGCACAGCCACACCCTTACTCACACTTACGGTCAATTTAAAGTCTTCAGAACATCTAATCCGGCATTTGATCAAACATTGCCGGTAAATTGACTCACTTAGTTTAGCCCAGATGACATCCAACCATCACACTGCACTTGCTGTCTTAAACATTATCAATTTTATGCTAGTTGGTAATAGTGACATTGGTTTAGATTTGAGAGAGTATTAGCCATTTCCACTAAATATTTGATTTGCTACACTTGTCACAGGGTTGATTGTTTAGAAAGATTTGTTTCTGATGCAAAAATGTTCATCACACAGTCACAGTAACACAATGACAGCCATAACTGTCATTACACAAATATATGCCTGGATTTGCACCAGATAAAGGAGATATAAAAATTGGACAAAACAGTTCAGAATCGTTAGAATAAATGCAGCAGAAAATGTCTCCTAAATATTTTAACTCTGGCTTCATTTTATATCCTGATGTTTTTTTTTCCCTTTTCTTTTACCCTGTGCGCACACTACCTAATCATCAGTACACCTGAACTGAGAATTGTCTGCAGAAGAGAAAAGGCGGCTTTGTTCCTTGAAGGCAAAAGAAGTTCAAGGGATTCTTGTAAATATTACTGATGCAAGCGTGAGGTGTTTCTCCCGAATAACAGTCATGAAATGTGTTGATAAATCCTGAGTGTCTTGTCTCTGAGTTGCCGAGCTGACAGTCTCTTTGTAGAGCTACCTGTTAATCCTTCCTGTCTCTTTACGTTGATATTATTCAGCGTAAAGTCACTTATACATGTTGCTTCAGGAATGTGAGCAAAATGCAGAAAAAGAACAACCCGTATTGTTTCTGTATGCAGAGGTCTTACGTGTTTCTTTGTTGTTTGCACACATAGGAGAGATGCTCGGTTCTCTCGTATTCAAGCTTTCACCGCTGATGTGAAGAAGCAGGTTAATAAAAGCATCCGAGCATGTGGCACATAAGCATATGCTGGCAAACGGCAGACGTTCTGGGAACCGTCGCTTTAAAGCAACAGCTCTCTTTTGGATTTATAAGAATGGTGGGTCCTTCTTTCATACATTTGCCAGCAGAGTGGTGACCCCATCACATTTGTTCTTCACGCTCACCAACTACACACTGCCAAGCTGACCTTTAGCGTTCGCCCCGCTGCGTGCCTTCATTTGAAGTCTTTATTAGTCACACTCTCCTTTGGGGATATACAGAAATGCCATAAGAAAAAATTGGGCCAATGAACAAAAATGTCTTTATTATCCAAAACCACTTTGACCTCCTAAAGAATCTAACAAATTTTTTAATTACACTGGTCAACAAAAAAAACCTTTTTGTCTGCTACCTGAAGAGAAACAACTGATTTTGACTAATTTGAGTATGCTGATTTCAAATATGCAAACAGAATTTCTCTAGCACGTCAACATTTTGAGTTATGTGACTATACCAATAAACGCCAGTCGCCAAATTGTTCTCAATGATTTTATTAGAAATGAACACACAACTGGTGAAAAAAATTACAGATACCAAAATATCAATCATTATGAGGAAACTCAAATTAATACACTCCACAGTTAGTCTTAACAGTTCAAAAGTGAGCCAAACACTTGCTCTTGCGCTTGTGGGTCACAGACGTTTCACGCTGTAGAAACCAGCAGTAGTCACCCATCATGTTTGCATTATAACGCTCCTGGTACCTGGTCTCCATTTCAGAGATATCTTGGTGGAATCTTTCACCATGCTCATCACTCACATCACCCAAATTGGGTGGAAAGAACTCAAGATGAGAGTGCAGGAAGTGAATCTTAAATGACATTCTGCAGCCCATGCATTTGTATGATTTGAGCAAGTTGTCAACTCGTTCTTCATAGTTTGTGGCTTTGTGGCTGCCCAAGAAATTCTGTACCACTTGCACAAATGACTCCCATGCTCTTAGTTCAAGTGGTCTGAGCTTAGATGGAAAGTCTGTGTCTCTGATAAGCTCACGTATTTGAGGTCCATCAAAAATCCCAGCTTTAAGCTTGGCATCACTTTGGACTGCCCCAAATTTTTGCTTCAGGTATTTAAAGCCATCTGAGCCATCTGATCCATTGCCTTCACAAAGTTCTTGATGAGGCCAAGTTTTATAAGTATGGGAGGAAGGTATACTTTCTGTGGATCAATCAATGCCTGGTGTTTGACATTGTGTTTTCCAACTGTGTGTTGGACTCGTTCTGGCCACGTTTTGATTTTGATTTTGATAGATTGTTCCTTTCTCATAAACATTTGCAGTGTGCTAGGTTTGATGCATTTGCCAAATATCTCTAGGTCTCTTTTTTCATATTTTGCATTTCTGATTTTAGAACACTGAACAAACTATTTTTAAGGCTAGATTAATCATATATATATATATATGTATTCAGTGCTCCAACAGTATTCCATCACTTGATGTACATGTACCACAAAAACTTGGTTTTCATCTGTAGACTGATCAAAGCAATCATAAAAAAAGTTACAAATTAGATTGTTTATATTGCAAATATAATAATAAGCGTGAATCCACTGGGGAATCATATGCAGCATAACATCTGTTTAACATCAAAGTCTCTGTTAACATCCTCTCTGCCCCCTAAATAAATTATTAAAAAATACACGTGGAAAAATAAAGAACAAGAACCAGCAATTCCACATTTCTTTCTCTATTATCTAAATATACCTACACAACATTTTAATTTTTTTTATTATTAAAATGAATGTTAATGTTCAACAGCTGAAATAAAGTTGTCAGTTTGAACCGTCTCCTCTCCCTCACCCCCCTCTGTTGGCGACCACCGCCCTAACGCTCTCTGACTCTGGTCACTATGGTAACATTTAAACATGCCTTCAAAATAAGATACAGATACACCACAAAAATGAATATAAGGTGCATGAATTTTAACTCACTATAACGCTGTCCTTCGTGTTCCTGTTTTTTTCTTTCAAAATACTCTGGGGGCTTGTCTTTTAATCCAGGGTGCTTGGTCTCCAAGTGGCGAAGCAGTTTTGAAGGCTTCATTGCCTCATTAGAGAGCCAGTCGCCGCATATTATGCAGAGAGGGCTTGGTCTGTGGGCATCATCTGTCACGATAAATTCATATTTCAAGTAGAACTCCTGGTACTGTCTGTTAAAAGCTTTCTTTTTCTTGGAAGTTGTAGGCTTTTCTTCTGTCTCTTCACTGGGCCTTTTCCCCTTCGATAAGAAACTTTCCAAAGAAGTCTGTTTTTTCTCATTTTGCTAACTTGTGGGTTAAATTTTTGGCGCTCAAGTGATAGAGATGTAACTTGAGAGAATCCGGTCATTTTTTTAAATAAAACATTTTTCAAAATAAAAGATTATTCAGACTCAGATAATAAATACAACGGAAATAATTAATCATTTCTTGGGCGGCCGGCAGCCCAGTACCAATTGATCCAGGGGTTGGGGACCACTGCCTTAGTATACACTAGCACTAGTGAAGTTCCACCTTAGATTCAGAATGTAAAATAGAAGATATACCTTACTGAATTTCCATGAATGCATACCTTAAAATGATTGATGATTGACCTTTAAAAAAATACATGTTTTGGAGGCACTGTGACATATTTCAAAGTTACTTTCATATGAAAATGTACTGTATTGTCTTCCATGACCACCATGTCTCAAACTGAAAGACTACACTCTGGAATAAAAACTTGGCATATATCTTTCATACTTGGACAACACTTAGTTGGACTGTGAGACAACAAGAATTGCAAGCAAGCAAAATTGAAGGCGTTTGCATTATAAATAAATGATGCACCGAGTTTTCAAACACTTTATTACATTGCAAATTTGCCTCACCTATGATCATGTGCTGAGTGGTAGCAAAAAGCAGTTTACTTGCATTTTGTGCCTCGTACATTAACAGTAATTAGCTCATTACCTTCTGCTCACTAATGTGGTGTTTAAGTACGTAATGTGCCAAGTGAAGTAATTTTGCGTCCTGCTGCATGAAGCAGTAGCCTCACCCTTCGTGTGATAGATAGATAGATAGATAGATAGATAGATAGATAGATAGATAGATAGATAGATAGATAGATAGATAGATAGATAGATAGATAGATAGATAGATAGATAGATAGATAGATAGATAGATAGATAGACAGACAGACAGACAGACAGACAGACAGACAGACAGACAGATATAATCAAAGGCCTGGTCTAGGCGCATGTGCTTCTGGCATGCATAACCAAATTCACTGCCCTGAATCCTTGCTGGCTGTCACCCAGGCAGACCATCCCCACCTCCTGAAAGCTGTCATCTGCCTGCCAAAAACAGGTGACATGTGTAATACCCATAGCTTTTTCCAGTTGCTATGGTCCTCAGCACTGATGCCTCTGCATGCTGAATCCGGCACAGAAAAACTGCACCACAGGACCATATATATATATATATATACACAAACACACACAGTGGGTAAAATTTCTATTGAACACGTCACAATTTTTCTCAATTAATACATTTCTAAAGGTGCTGTTGTCATGAAATTTTTACCAGATGTCCACATTTATTGAAATTTATTTAATACTTTGTACAAAAGCCTTTGTTGCTATTGACAGCTTCAACACACCTCCTGTCTGGAGCAACTGGTCTCATGCATTGTTCAGGTGTGATTTTGGCCCATTCTTCCACACAAACAGTCTTCAAATCTTGAAGGTTCTGAACCTCTTCTATGAACTCTGATCTTTAGTTCTTTCCAGAAATTTTCTATTGGATTGAAGTTAGGTAATTAGCTGGGCCATTCTAGCAGCTTTATTTGCATTCTCTGACACCAGTTGAGAGTTTCATTGGCTGTGTGTTTGGGATCACTGGCTACGTTTACATGCCATTAATATTCGGGATAAGGTCAATATTCCGGTTTCTGAATCATTAGGAATAATCTGTTTACATGCTTAAGCAGACATAGTTACTCCTGTATGCATGGTCATTGGTATCATTTGGAATATCCCCATCTAAACAGCAACGCACATCTTCCACCGGTGCTTGATTTGGTCTGGCGTTCGTGCAAATCCTGCTTCGTGTAACTTTTCGGCCACCTTCTTGTAAATGTCGCTATCTTGGTACTTTCTACCGTCAATAAAAGACATTATATTCATGTCTTTCACGATACTAATGAAGTACAGTGGTCCCTCGTTTATCTTGGGAGTTACGTTCTAAAAATAACCCGCAATAGGCGAAAATCGCGAAGTAGTCAGCGTTAGTTTTTACAATTATTCTAGATGTTTTAAGGCTGTAAAACTCCTCACTACACACTTTATACACTTTTCTTAAACAGGCATTAACATTTTCTCACTTTTCTCTCCTGTGTAAACACTCTTTTTTCTTCTGGGCGAGAAGATTATAAATAGACACACGCAGAACACAATGAGCGTGCTGTCCCTTCGCTCACTGCCTCCGGGGGTACGGATGCAGGACCCGCAAAGAATCCAAGTCATGGCCACGGAGCTCTGCGGCTGTGGTATACCGAGACCTTGCAGCGCTGTGGATTTTTTCCGTACGAAATCTATCCTTGCGGGCTGCCTCCGCATCAAAACAGCGAGCGTAGTCTCTGGACCTGTTGCCAGAGTTGGCGCAGCTCCGCACAGCAGAGAGGGGGGCAGTGTGAGTGGCTCGCTGCGGCGTTTACCAAGCCTGCAGAGTCAGTAAGCTCATCGGAGGCAGAGCAATCACAGTGATACGGGACACCAGCCCACCTGATAAGGACGCAGAACACAATGCACTGTTTATCTCTGCTTCTGTGGTGTCCGGTGGGCTGCGCGTGCCGTATACAAGTAGTTGCCGTACTCAAAAGATCAAGATTCCTTGCGGATAGGACATGTGCAGAACACAAAATAATGTTCCTTTCTATGGGGATATCCTGATGCGTGTTTATATGACCTGATATTCGGGTTAGAAAAGGAGTAACCCAGGGGTCTTATTCAGGTTTTTAAAAACCGGAATATGAGCATATTTGGGTTTTTGCGGGTGTTTACATGGCCGTGCGAAACCGGGTTATTGCTAATATTCCGGTTATGAAAGGGTTATTGGCTGCATGTAAATGTAGTCAGTGTCTTGCTGAAATTAGATTAGATTAGATTAGATGCAACTTCATTAATCCCTTTGGAAGAGTCCCTCAGGGAAATTGACGTTGCAGCACCAATGTATAGCTGCACACAGGGTAAGAAGCACACAGGGCATTGAAAGTGAAAGTAAAAAAATAAAACAACAATTTGAAAACATAAATATAAATACAGAAATATAAGTACCAGACATACTGAATTCTACTGGTTTACTGGCTACTACTGTTCCTCTCCCTCCGTCCTCTGTCCACTCTGGTCATTTTTTTTTTTTAATCAAGAATGTCTCAGTACATTTTTCCATTCATCCTTCTTACAATTATATGAAGTTTGCCAGTGTTGTAGTCTGGCGAACAGCCAGGCACCATGATGTTTCCACCTCGAAACTTCACTGTTGGTGTGGTGTTTTTGGGGTGATGTGAAGTGCTGTTTGACCTCCAATTTTGGTCTCATCTGACTAGTTTATATTCTCCCAGTATTTCACAGGCTTGTGTAAATGTTGACCAGCAAAATTTAAACAAGCTTTTTCTTGGAGTGTTGCGTGGTGCACACAGGCCATGGTGGTTGAGGGCATTACTTATTGTTTTCTTTGAAACAATTGTTCATTTGCTCTCCACAAGTAGTTCTTGGCTCTTGGACAACTCTTCTGATAATTCTTTTCACTCCTCTGTGAGATATCTTGTGAGAAGCACCTGCTCATGTCCAGTTTATGGTGAAAATATGTTACTATTTTTTTCCCCAGAACAGATGATCTTGGTCAATATGAGATTATGAATGCTTTATTTGAAAACTACATAACATTATAGTGGTAACAAAAATGATTTTTAAGACTAAATTATAAAGCATTCAGAGGGATTATGGCTTTATATAACATTTAAAGCAAATGCATCGATAACATTTCTTCCAAAACACACTGGGTGTCTCAGACAGTACTTGGTGTATTCTGAACACATGAATCAATCAATCAATTTCAATCAATTTTTTTATATAGCGCCAAATCACAACAAACAGTTGCCCCAAGGCGCTTTATATTGTAAGGCAAGGCCATACAATAATTATGTAAAACCCCAACGGTCAAAACGACCCCCTGTGAGCAAGCACTTGGCTACAGTGGGAAGGAAAAACTCCCTTTTAACAGGAAGAAACCTCCAGCAGAACCAGGCTCAGGGAGGGGCAGTCTTCTGCTGGGACTGGTTGGGGCTGAGGGAGAGAACCAAGAAAAAGACATGCTGTGGAGGGGAGCAGAGCAGTTTGGTGCCATTTTTTTAGTGTGTTCATTCTTTCTTTTGCATAAAAACATATTTTTGACTTTGATGTTAAAGAGTCTTTGCAGCATTGTTAATATTCTTAGAACACTGGTCTTTATCCGCAGCTGTGTTCATCAACAGCCGTTTTAATTAAAGTCAGCTTGCATTTGAAATGCTTTCAAATAAGTTCAAACACTTGTGAGTGACAACTGTTTGATTGAACACTTTGTCACTTCAGCCCTGCTCCAAGGTGATAAGAGCGGCTTGCAGAAGAGGGACGGCCGTATTTTGAAAGTGCAGGTTGTCTGTGTGTAATCACACCTATTCCATCAACATCACACACCTTCCCTATGATTTTATTCACCGTTTTTTTTTTCGTACCTGTATCCCTCCTCCATTACATCTTTATCACAATAATTTTCATTATCACTCGGCTGCACCACTTCACTCGGCCTCGTTCTGCTGCGTGCCGAGTCAGCGCTCGCACACAAAAAAACTAATCCGCTGCTTTTCCTGATGGCCAGCGATATGGCTCTCGTCTGTTTTGTGCCGCATCGTCGTCGGCTGCAGAACGTGGCAAGCAGGCAGTTGACACCACAGTTCTTCTCTGTCAACTATCCAGTTTGAACAAAATCCCATCAAAATGAATCCTCTCAAATTACCCGATTATATCACACAGCCTGTTCCAACGATGTGTTGGTTTCAGGAATGGAAACGTGCTGCTGGAAGCGAATCATTTCCATTTTTTATGTAGGTGAATTATTAACATTTGACTTGGAGCAAAACAATGCAGCGTAGACGTGCACACAGTTTGTGTACTTGTCTGTAGTCCTGCATACTGTATGACATAAGCGTTCACTAGAGGACAAATTGTGAAACGTTTTATCTCGCAGAATTTCCGTCATTTAAAAAATAGAGGGGAAAAAATGCAGCTCAGGCTGGAAATGGGAATATTTTCAAATGTAATTTTTTTCCCCCCCTTACTTTAGCCTGTCTGAATCAATTGAACAAACCGGTGTGATGTTTGATGGGCTGTGAGCTCCTGTTATTAGAACAATATTATGGCTGGAGTATGTTGGGGCACTCTGGTAGAATTCCAATGATGTTTGGAAGCTATTCGTATTTGGCGCTTGTCCTTCAGGGTCTGGAGAAGGGCATGCAGCTCAATAACTCAATTCTAAACAATTAGCCCCTGACACATCCCTCAGAAAACAGAAAGGACTCAATTGGATAATATTTTCCAAACGATACAGATCGTTGCTTCAAAGTCTCAGACTGAATTACCAAAGAAGTTGTCTTCACTGATAAGATCAAACTTGATAAGGGCATAATCCTTCATCTCTCAGCTGTTTAGGTGCCTTTTACTTTGTTAGCATCAGCAAAGATCTCTACTTTCTTCTTGCTGTTCTGTTGGCAAAAATCTCTTCTCCTCTTCTCCATGGTTGCTAATTATCGGCACCCGCAACATAATAAATGCTATGAACTGTGCAAACATTTTAGGCCCATTTAATGTGGCTTTTAAATTGTAAAAATAAGGAAAACAGCAAAATATGTAATATTTATAAATAAATCCAAGTAAATGAAATGTGTGATCTTGAACACATCGTTTCTTTTAAGTCGTAAGAAAAAAGCACTGTTTTACTTTCATTAGTCTAACTTATAAATATAAATGAATATAAACTTATAAATGAATAAAAATTGGGTTGTATTTAAATAGATTTTTATGATGTTTGCCATATTTTGGGGAGATCAGCAGCAACTGTCTTTGTGTAAAAGTACATCCTATATTTCTGTCTTATTTGAAATATTAGGTTTGTGACTTGACATTCTCATCCTGAAAAGCCAAACTATCAAGAGATTTCAGGATGAGAATATTGTAATTACTAATGTATAATATGCAAGGGTGTGTAAACTCAACTATGGGCAATGGAATAATGTGAAATGTTATCTCGTTCAATATGTTTGTTTTTGTACAAACAGCCATTTATATATATATATATATATATATATATATATATATATATAATATTACAAGTGCCCCTGAATTTGCAATTGAAATTGACAGACTGCGGGCTACAATATAACGCTTATATAAAATATCCATGAATTGCAAATCTGAATAAACACGCCCTTACATACTAAATTTCTGTTATTAGATGCTTTATTAATCTGTCTTTCAGGGAGGAACAATTAGGTCCTTTATTAAGGTGCATATGTGTCTCAACATTTCGCTTAATATTTAGCTTAATATTTGTAAATATTAGGCTAAATGTGTAAATATTTAGCATTAATTAATCTGCAATAGTTTTAGATTTGACAGAAATTCAATAATGTAGTGTTTGCCTTTTTTCTCCCTATTTTTTTTTGGTCTTCATTTGTGGCCTCGCCTGTACCAAAAACCACGTCTGTAGTGCACACCTTAATACAGTGGAATCTCGATTTTAGCACTTAATTTGTTACCAAATGTTAAACAGAGTTGTTCTTAAACTGAAACCAACTTTCCCATAAGAAACAATGTAAAATGGATTAATCCATTCCTGGCCCCAAAAAGAATACTGTGTTTTTACCGTTTTAAACATTTCATTCATAAAAGGCAGACAAAATACAAAGAATATGCATAATATCTTATACAAAATACACTACAGTAATTATTATAAAATAGACAATTTAATTTCACCTTACCTGTACAGAAAAGACTGATGTCAGTTCCTCTATCACCTCCCTCTGTTATTCTTTCTGAAGAAGTTCTAGTTCCTCCATAGACAGCTCAGTACTGTGGTTGCCGGCTAACTGCTTTTCATTTATCCAGGCACACAGACGCCAATTTCGAAATGATCTCTTTCTTCACCTCTATTGTGGTTTTCACAACTTTGCTCTTCGGTTTTCACCTTTGCCTTCTTTCTTTGGCCCTATAATGGCTTCTTTACGGGCAACACCAACAAAAAAAGGAAAATCCAATGTGCATATTCCACAATCTTGTTGAGCGTTGAGCATCTCTGCCGGAAACCAGACTTTCTTTCTTCTTCTTCTTCTTCTTCTTCTTCTTCTTTCAAGTTTATTGGCAGATTGCAAACCTACATGGTGCATAACTGCCACCTACAGCGGCAGCAGTTGTTTGTGAACCAAGATTTTGTTTGAAAAGCGGTGCATTTTTCATTCAAAAAATATGTTCATGAATTGATTTGAAGAACCGTTCGAAAACCGAGGTTCCGCTGATTTGGGTTTTATAATAAAAAAATTGGGGGGGGGGGGATATGTATCATTAGAAGTGTGAAGTGACTAGGATGTGGATCAGCACCTCCAAATCTGAGACCATTGCCATCTGACTGAACAGGGTGGATTGTCCCCGCTGAGTTAGGGGAGGATTATTGCCCCAAGTGGAGGCATTCAAGTATCTCGGGATTCACAGATTGGGGCTGTGTATGAGGTCATGCGGACACTGTGCCGAATTGTCCGGATAAAGAAACAGCTGAGCCAGAAGGCAAGGTCAGATTACACTCTAATCATCACTTGTGATTATGAGTTTTCATTAGTGACTTAAAGAACAAGTTCATGGATACAAATGGCAGAAATAAGTTTCCAAAACAGCTGGTTACCCAAACAGCCCTAATCCATTGAAGAATGGACTTCATGAGACCTCTGAAGGTGTGTGCTCTGATATCTGGCATCAAGGCATTAGCAGCAGATCCTTTAGATCCTGGAATTGGTGAGGTGGGGCTTCTGTGGATTGGACTTGTTGATTGTGGATTGGTATCAACTTGTCGTTGGTTCACCAAGTTTTCCTTCTTTGCTCCACTTTTGGTAGGTACTGACCACTACAGACTGGTAACACCCCACACAAGCTGCAGTGATGGAGATGTACTAGCTCACTCGTCTAGCCGAGACAATATGAGCCTTGTCAGAATCATTCAAATCTTTATGCATCCCCATTTGTCCTACACGTCATCTTTGAGGATCAAATGATAACTTGTTGCCTAATGTATCCCACCTATGGACAAGTACTACTCTAACAAGATAACACTGCTATACAAATATTTAAAAGTTGTCTGCTTCAGAAATAAAATGTGCTCACTATTATGGATTTTGGCATGTTGAATTCAAATATGACAATAACAATGGCTAATTGGCTACTGTTTCCAAGATATACAAGATTTTACATTTTGCGTCTACATAATTATATTGTGTTAACAGTAGAGTTCATCAAAAACATAGCCCTTTTTTATGTTTCTCTGACTATTTGTATAATATTTCACCTGTTCTCTTTTTGTAACACTTTAAAAATCAGCAAAAGGGTTATATATTAATCTTTAGCAGCACAGTAGTAGCATTTCTTAAAACTACAGCCAGTCAGCAATTTCAAACAACATTTTCATTCTCCATGGCCCAAAATTAGTAAAGTTTGATGATCGTTATTTCAGAAGCATTTTGGCTGTAGACCAGTGGAATCAATCTTGCTCACTTCACCTGTCAGTGGTCACGATGTTTTTGGCTGATCAGTGTGTAAACCTGAATAGATACAAAATGACTGCGTCATAGATTGCAGCAAAGCAGCAACATGAAACAGTGTATTTTTAAAGATGGAAAGCTGTCACACATTTTATTTATTTATATTTATTTACATTTGTGATGCTGTATACAAAATGCGCCTAAAAGCTTTTGGCAGTATTGTGTTTTGTGTAACTAAAAGGCTTATCAAATCTGGGATGAGATCACATCTCTCTGGCCATATGCTTTCTGCTCGCCTCCTGTCCTCTCAGTGCACCTCCTCGGTTACAGACCCAGCAGAGAGTTGACCTTGAACCGAGGGCGACCTTGCTGCGTTACGGCGGTCTGATGTTATTAGATTGTCCGGGAGGAAGAAATGTTGAAAAAAAAGTCTGTCTTTATTTTGTCTTCGTGAACTTTCAAGGCAAGAGGACGAACAAACAGAGCATCCCGCCAACGTCTGACTCCCCTGTGTGGGCCTTAGCGTTTAACGTTTGTGCGTAAATGCACTTGTGTCTGTTCAGATGTGAACAACGGGTCGATGACGATGATGAACAGACGGTGAGGTACATGCCAGAGGGGAACACAGGGAGCTGGACTCTGCTTTGGGTCTCGGTGATCTGACTGTATGGAGGTCATAGCTGTGTGAAGGAAGCCCCAGAGGCCCGCTGTAACAATTAGAATTATGTGTTTGTGGGTCACTGGAGCACGGGTGCAAGGCTGCTACGAGGGAAAGAAAGTGGCTTTGCTCTGTGTTTGATCTCCGACATATTATCTCTGTTCTGGATTCGTGCACGTTGCATTGTTTGAACTGCTTTGCACTTACCACAAAACCATAGATTTGCAGGCTTTTATTTTTAGTCTATATTCTAATCTCACTCTTCCAAAACTCAGCAGTCTTTAAATCAACAGCAAGCAGCTCTGAAAACAAAGCGCCAACAGTGTTAAAGCATCAACAGTAACCCGACTACAAACAATGCAGATACAGTCAGCGTAAGTAATAGATCCCCGTGAATAGACCTCAGCGGGGCATACATATTTGATGGAATAAACAAAGTGTCTGTATGTGACATTATATGAAACAATACGGTTTAATTCATCGTGACTGTAAAACGTCTGTGGGTTTTATTGGAACTAAGCCGCCAAATGTTATATTCCACACTATGAAACACAATATCTTACAGTCATGAGTTAATAATGTTGGACAGGAATTAAAACAGATGTGGGCTTTTAAAAAAGTGAAGCAGTTTTCCTTTTAACCCGCTGAATACAGCACATTGTCTAGTCATTTCCTGTCACATTTTTATACACTGTGGGTTTTTCATTGCACCTGCAAGTCCTGCACCTCTGCGGAAACGGTACAATCATGACTACTAGTATAGAGAAAAAAAAAGTCGCTGTTTTTGATGTTTTTTGCTTACTTTCTGTTTTAATTATTTATTTATTTTCTGCATCCAATGCTCTATCCCGAAAGTCCTCAAAAAAAACTTTAATGAAAAATTAAATGTGTTTAATTTTGTTTTCCAGTTCTCTACGCCGAAAGTCCAAGAAAAAAATGTAATTAAAAATTAAACGGGTTTAATTTCATGGACCCCTTTGCGTCCCTCAGCATATTGCCACATAGGCCTGCATAAACTCTGCACCATTAGTGCACCACATTATGCAACTCTACGTTGACATGGTGTGAAAGGGGCTTAAGCAATGGCATAATCTGACAATAATTTCTCTTTTTAAAGTTTTTGTCTGTGGAAAATTCTCTCTCTCTCTCTCTCTCTCTCTCTCTCTCTCACTCTCAGAAAACATGCCTTTCAAAGCAACCCACAGGTTGTGCAGTTCCGAGGGTTACTGTTTCCATCCAGCTGTGTATGTAGGAAGAGTGGACCTGTTCCAACTAAACTGGAAATTCAGTTTGTGACGTTTTCACCCAATACCACAATGTGACAGTCATGTGGTGGTGAAGTTGTTAGTTGTTGTCCATTCAGCTGCTCCCATTTTGTTCAGGGTTGCCACAGCAGATACAGCCAGATCCGCATTGGTATTTGGCACAAGTTTTACACCAGATGCCCTTCCTGACACAACTCCGGTGCAACCTGGAGAAACACACACAGCTGCTGGTGTTCCAAAGAGGTCTCCCATCCAGGTACTAACCAGGTCCCACACTGCTTAGCTTCTGAGATCTGACAGAATCAGGCTGACACAGAGCAGACCAGCTGTGGTGGTGAAGTGGTTAGTGTGTGTTAACATCACCTCATTCTCCAGGTAATGTTGGGTTGTGTGATGAAGGACATCTGGTGTAAAGCTTGTGGCAAATCAACATACAGCTCTACATTGGCTCTGCTGGGGTGAAAAAGGCAGACGATGCAAGAGGTTACTTTTATTAATGAAGATGAAATCCACCTTTAGGTTTTTCACCATTAAAATACCACAGGTATCCGGGCAGGCTGAGCCTGTGATGTGTGAGTAGGAACATGGAAAGGTGAGATTATCATAAGTGATATAAGAGCTGCATTAAAAGTGATTGTCTTTCACTTCAATATTTTCACAGAGTTGTAACACACCAGTCTAACTTGATCATCCACACTCCCTTTATTTAAATATGAATGGGGTCAATTACCTCACTTCGAGTTCTGAGAGCGTCCCCGTATGATTTGCTTGATCTGGAATTTTAATTTATCCCAAGATAATATTTTCCATGCAGGATTTTAAACTGCTGATGGCACATTTTAAAGAGCTGCATTTACATTTTAATATAAATCTTCACTTGCTCTGATGAACAATACTGTTGTCATCAAAAGTATAATCGGATAAACCCAAATCAAAAAAGTTGGACAGTACGGAAAATGCAAATTTTAAAAAAATGCAGTGATTCTTACATTTATTTGCATGTCTATTTCATTGCAGAAGATATGAACCCATGATATTCTATGTCTTATGTAGTCAAGTTCATTTAATTTGATTATATACATTCATCCCTATTACATATTCAAATTAAAGTTGCAACAGGGTCAATTTAGGGCTAATAAAAATTTAGGGCTAATAAAAATGAAATAGTAATTTATTTCAAACCGGTGACGTCAACAGGTGATTGTAATCATGATTTAATACAAAAGCAGTATACAAAAAAGGGAGAGTCTTGAGGAGCAAAGGTGAGCAGAGGATGTCCAGTTTTTCTACACATGCATCAGAAAATTGAAACTTTTAAAAACAATGTTGCTTAAAGAAAGGAGGAAAGGTATTTAAATATTTCTCCCTCTACAGTGCATAATATCATTAAATAATTTAAGGAATCTGGAAGAATTTCAGTACACAAAGGGACAGGCGGTCTAGCCTAAGTTGAATAACTGTGATCTCCAATCACTCAGACGGCACGGCGTCAAGTCATTCATCAATAGCTGATATAACTACGTGGGCATGGAACTACTTTGGGAAACCTTTGCCACTTATTACAGTACAGAGTTGCATTCACAAATACTACTTTAATAACATGCCATTGCATTCACAAACACTGTTGTCCATAGAAGAAGTGTTATTGAAAGTTGTACAGAAGTGATGTCAATGTTGGTGGTCTCAAAGGCATCTGAGTTAGACCGTCACACAGTGGAATTTTGTTTGGACAAATCAGTATTCCAGATCTTTTTGGATGAAATACTCACCATGTGCTGCAGACCTAAGACAAAGACTAATCCAAAATGCTGTCAGTAACAAGTTCAAAATCCATGATTGGTCATGGTGTAGAGTTCTGTCAGTCCTCTTGGCAAAGGTAACTTATACTTCTGTATTCGGAGCATTAATACAGAAATGTTCATTGAGATTTTACAGTGACATATGCTGCCTTCAAGAAGGCGTGTTTTCAAGAGATGGCCATGTATTTTTCAACAAGATAATGCAAAACCATATTCTGCATACATTACAAATGCATGGTTGCAGACGCATACTGGATTGGCCTATCTGCACTCCTGAGCTGTATCTAATAGAAAATGTGTGCAGAATTTGAGAAAAAAAAAAGTAACAATAATGACCCTGTAGCACAGTGCAACTTGTGGCATGTTTGCAGGAAGAATGGAACAAAATACCATCTGAAATTCTTCATGGCTTGCACCCTCAATGGCAAAACATCTTTTTAGTGTTGGGAGAACGAATGGCATCATTACAAAGAGGGATATATATATATATATATATGTGTGTGTGTGTGTGTGTTTTCATATGTAAAATAATTAAATCACACAATTCTACATGTGTGCCAGTAGAATGTCATGTTGTATGTAATACATTGGCTTAAAACAGCTTTTTTTAGACTACTGTTACATCATGGAAGTCCAAATTTGAACTCTTATTTGCGAAGTCACTCTCAAGTCATGAATCAGTAAGTCACAAGTCAAGTCTCAAGTCATAATGACCACCAATTGTTTGCAAGCTGACTTGAGACTTGACTTGGGACTTGCAGATTGATGACTTGAGAATGACTTGATAGTGACGTCATCCCACCTCTGGCTATCAGCAACTCAGTTCCAATTAAAGTAACAGGCACATAAAATATTTTTAGAAGGCATCTCCTCAGTGCTCATGATTTTATGTATTTTTAACTGCAAATTTTGTTGATAGCAACACTGCTCTAATGTTGTAAAAAAAAAAAAAAAAAAAACCCACCAAAAATCAGCTAAATTGGTCGTCTCTGGAGCCAGATTAGCTCAAGTAGCGTTAACAGGTCATAAATATATTTCATTTCAACTTACAATAATGCATCACAATGAGAACCTTTCTCGTTTGCCTACCTCAATAGCAGATACTTTCAAACTAAATAAGACCAAAAAAAAAACAAAAAACTCATCATTCCCGAACTGTCAAGCAAAATTTGCAGGTATCTAATATCTAAATGGCATTTTACCAAATGAAGCCTGCAGCCCAGTGTATGTTTGACCATGGAGCTACCTCGTTAAGTTAAATAATGAATGAAGTGCACGGGTAATTATGAAAACTGCTCGCAACCGGGACTGATGCTTCTGCTGGTTTAATTAGAGCACGCCACTCAAACCTGCTCCCCGTGCCAGTCTGAAGGACATAGTCATGGAGATAAGGCTTAGCTCAGACGCTCGTAGTAGAACAACCTCAAACTATTGCATTGGCTGCTACAGGTAGCAGTGCTGCAGCGTTTTCAGCCACAGGTAATGAGAAGAGTGACAGTGAGCCACAATAGACTTTGGTCCACTTATCCCAGGCTGCAGATGGAACATGAAGTTACCCACCTGTTTCCCAGTGTGGGGAGCTATAGCACTAACCTGTCAAAGACAGAAGTATTGTCAATGGCATGCGTCTTAATAGCACCACAGAGAGCCTTAATAGACATTAAAGAGTATTACCCATAGCACAGCCATTTACTGGACACTCAAGGAACGGAAGAGATGTGGGCTGGCAGAATGGGGAATAATTCAATCATCACAATTGCCTTTATTTCTGTTCTGCACCTGCTGGCTGCGTGCTGCCGATACTGTCACAGAGCTGCAGGAAGGGACGGGGGGCTTTGGGAATTACTGTAGCATTGACTGAAGTAAGATAGTGTGCTACTACAATACGGAATTGTTCGTTCCATTAGGATGTCTATTTCAAACCCATTAATACATCCATCAAGGATGTAATAAAATCATTGGAGTGTATTTATTAATTTATTTATTTGTCTGTCATTGGAGTGTATTTATTAATTTATTTATTTGTCTGTCTGTCTCTCTGTCAGTTAGCAGGATTACGTCAAAACTACTGCACAGATTTTGACAAAATGTTCACCACAGATAGATTTCAGACCGAGGAAGACTCTATTAAATTGTGGACGTGATCCTGATCCAGATTCTGGATCAAGTTTCACTTTATATAGGCTTTAAACGATTACCTTTAGCTGGATTACGTCAAAACTACTGCACAGATTTTGACAAAATGTTCACAACGGATAGATGTTAGACCGAGGAAGACTCTATTAAATTTTGGACGTGATCCTGATCCAGATTCTGGATCAAGTTTCACTTTATATAGGCTTTGAATAATTACCGTTAGCTGGATTACGTCAAAACTACTGTACAGATTTTGAAAAAATTTTCAACACAGATACATATTCAGCCATGGAAGACTTCATTAAATTTTGGAGGTGATCCAGATCTGGATCCCGGTTCGGGATCAAGAGTTCACTTTATATGCATTTTGAAGGATTACTTTAAAACAACTTCACAGATTCTCACCACATTTGCATCACAGACACATATTAGGCTGTGGAAGACTCCAGTAAATTTTGGAGGTGATCTGGATCCAGATCTGGATTCTGGATGAAGATTTATTTTTATATAGGCTTTGAAGGATTACATTAAAACTACTTCACGAATTTGCACCAAATTTGCACCACATATAGATATCAGGACATGGAAGACTCCACTGAATTTTGGAGGTGATGCGGATCTGGATTGGCAGACGTCAGAAATCTCTGACTACTTTTGTTGGGATTGTTTTTGGATCATCTGCGTAACTTCTATCCAAGTAGTGGTGTCCAAAAGTGGCCACAATAATTCTAAATTAAGACAACACTCATAACAAATGCTATGTATATATATATATATATATATATATATATATATATATATATATATATATATATATATATATATATATATATATATATATATATATATATTTATTTATTTTTTCAAACAACAGGTAGTTTCATCAAAAACATTTTGCAAATCGAAGAAACACAAACACAGTGAAATCAAATGAATGAAACCTACAAATCATGCAACAATTTAATTTTATAAGGTGTCTCCTACAAATTTGGACAACTTACACAAAAAAAAAACATGTTGGGCAATAAACTTAATCAGCTCTTCCCACCAAACATGTGCTATAGCCCAGAGATTACAGAGAGCCATAATCTATGGATAATCCATCAGTAAAACTCCTCTGGAAAGAAAACCTTTTTTGTGTTGGTAGTACCTCTGTTATTTTGTGAATATTTGCAGCATTTCTCTGTGCATTTTCTACAGCAGACATTTTATTAAATCAAATTGTTGGATCTGCTATAGGTTCCATATGTTTGTGTTTTGTATGTTTGTAAAAACCTTTTCAGTTTGTACAACATTTTTTGAAATAAGGATCTACCTGTTTCTGTAAGTGGTGTTTGTGTTTTTAAGGCATACAGAGCAAGTGGATTTGCAACCTGATCTCACATCAACACCATCTCATTAGTTCATGTTACCATTGTGAAATGTGTTCCATTTTTGTGATGTATCATGAAATTTGGGGTGACACGGTATGGGTAGGGTTAAAAGTAGTGAACTAAACTGGACTGTGTCATGAAATGTGATGCATTTTGTGATGGTATCATGAAAAAAGCATGACTGGCCTGGGATTTGGGGGAATGTCTGCAGGATCCACTGGGTTTGTAATATAATCAGTCATGGACATGTTTTAGACATAACATAAAATAAACCAATCAGATTGTCATTTGTCATCCCCTTTAAACCACAAATGCACTAGTATTTAGTGAATTGTTATTTAGAGGGTGCACTCAGTAATGAGAGATATTCTGGTGAGGAAACACATTTCTGTGCACAAAGCACAGGAGTAAGAGATACATGTACAACACAAAATCAAAGTACCACAAAATTGCCTGGAAGCCATGACAACTGTCGTAATCAGACTTGGATTAACACTTGTTCGGCCCACTGCTGTGTGTGATGATTCACTGTCAGTAACAAATTCCTGAAGTAATGGAAACTTAAGATCCACAAGACATTCCACGCTGAGGCTCATCACCTGCAGCACTTTTAAATGGAAGGTAAAAACTGGTCACTCTATGTCAGAGTGAAACTACTACACTGTGCACACATATTCATAAGACACCTTTCATATGGTAACATATTAAAAGTTACGTTTGATATATCATGCATTTTCCTACGTATGCCCACATGCATATGTAATTTTGCATTTCACACTCAAAAATGAGCACTTGCGTTTTGCTTTGGGTTAGGGTTAGGAATATGGTTCAAACAATAACATGTAGAAAATGACTTACCACATTTTATTTTTTTGCCCAGATGATTGGCCACCTTGTTATCAGTGATGTCATCACCACCTCCCAGTGGAGGAATATATGAAAAATGTACAAATTTAGCTGAAAAAATACATACAAATTATTGTGCATTGCTTTTTTGTATGTTTTACTTCTGATGTTCATGAGACTAGGCTAACTATGTGCACACATGGAGTGAGTGAGTATTTTTCTTTTTCTGTTAAATATGGAGTGATTAGTGTTTGTATTTTTTAATGCAAATCACAGGTTCTTACACATCTTAATTGCATTATCTGCAGTCTATGATTTGTTATAGGCCATGCTTGAAAGGAACACCTCCGTTTCGGCGTGTTAGAGGACAAGTTGGGACATGCCTATTTTGGCTTTCAGTGCTTACCAGTCGAGTGAGTATAAGAGAAATTGTGGAGAGCTGGCCATGTCCCAACTTGTCCTCTAACACTCCGAAACGGAGGTGTTCCTTTGTCTTGCTTCATCAGCGAATCGGTCGTGATGCGCAAAACCTCCGCGCGGCTTTCCATGACAAAATCTCTTGTTACAAGTGAAATCTGCCGGAAAATGGCTGATGTCCAGCTCCTGTGATAACCAGAGAAATTGCACACGACGGTCCCGGCTCCACACAGCCATCTGTTTAGAAATGATGTGGTGGTTTCTGCCTCTCGATGGCGGCTCGGAGCGCGGTGCGCCGTGCGCCATTGTGGGCCATCCTTAAAGCTGTAGTAACACTCCTTATTCTCTGTGAAGTCCGTAAAATTTTCACCAAAAGCCAGATAAATTTTTCGAATGGTTTCCAGTTGCCTGTCTCTAACAGTTTCTGAAGAAATTCTGATGGAAAAAAGCCCAAATCATTCCGCCATTTCCTCGCAATGAAACAACGACGAGAGGGGTGGACCAGTGCTCACTCAAAGCCTGCCCACAGGCGAATGATGCAACCGACAGGCGTGGAAAAACTCACGCATGCGCATGAAGGTTCAAGCTTGGCTGACGTAAAAACATATGAATCAAATCCATATATTTTTGCATAAAATAAAAAGGTTGGATACTTTTCTCACAGACCTCGTAAGTGGCAAAACCGAAAGCCAACATTGAATGCCCATGACCTTCGATCCCTCAGGCAGCACTGCATTAAAATTAGACATCACTGTGTAAAGGGCTCAGGAACACTTCAGAAAACCATTGTCAGTTAACACAGTTTGTCACTACATCTGCAAGTGCAAGTTAAAACTCTACCATGCAAAGCAAAAGCCACACATCAACAACATGCAGAAAGGCCGCCGCCTTCTCTGGGCCCGAGCTCATTTGAAATGGACAGACGCAAAGTAGAAAAGTGTGCTGTGGTCTGATGAGTCCACATTTCAAATTGTTTTTGGAAATCATGGACGTTGTGTCCCCGGGACAAAAGAGGAAAAAGACCATCCAGATTATTACCAGCACAAAGTTCAAAAGCCAGCATTTGTGATGGTATGGGGGGTGTGTTAGTGCCCATGGCATGGGCAACTTACACATCTGTAATGGCACCATCAATGCTGAAATGTTCATCCAGGTTTTGGAGCAACACATACTGCCATCCAAGCAACGTCTTTTTCAGGGACTTCCCTGCTTATTTCAGCAAGACAATGCCAAGCTACATTCTGCAGGTGTTACAACAGTGTGGCTTCATAGTAAAAGAGTGCAGGTACTAGACTGGCCTGCCTGCAGTCCAGACCTGTCGCCCAGTGCTTAATTTGTAAAGTGGGAGGTCCCGGAGTGCAGTAGGTTGGGTGGCTCCGGTGCAAAAAAAAAAAAAAGAAGGGTGGGGGGCGGGGCTTGTGAACAATGCTGTGCGCCACACGTAAAATAAACTGCACACAGTCCCGTCGCCAGATCTCAGTCTTAAGGGGGGCTTATGAAATCCACCAGGTGGGCACCACTATTAATAGCTTACGAGGTCTGTCCGTAAAGTATAGGTCCTTTTTATTTTTTTCAAAAACTATATGGATTTCATTCATATGTTTTTACGTCAGACATGCTTGAACCCTCGTGCGCATGCGTGAGTTTTTCCACGCCTGTCGGTGACGTCATTCGCCTGTGAGCACTCCTTGTGGGAGGAGTCGTCCAGCCCCTCGTCGGAATTCCTTTGTCTGAGAAGTTGCTGAGAGACTGGCACTTTGTTTGATCAAAATTTTTTCTAAACCTGTGAGACACATCGAAGTGGACATGGTTCGAAAAATTAAGCTGGTTTTCAGTGAAAATTTTAACAGCTGATGAGAGATTTTGAGGTGATTCTGTCGCTTTAAGGACTTCCCACGGTGTGAGACGTCGTGCAGCGCTCTCAGGCAGCGTCATCAGCCTGTTTCAAGCTTAAAACCTCCACATTTCAGGCTCTGTTGATCCAGGACGTCGTGAGAGAACAGAGAAGTTTCAGAAGAAGTCGGTTTCAGCATTTTATCCGGATATTCCACTGTTAAAGGAGATTTTTTTTAATGAAAGACGTGCGGGCGGATTGCAGCGTCGGCTCGCAGCCGCCGCGACGCTCCATCACAGGAAAAACACCTCTGCTGGAAGCCTTAAGGACAAGTTGGAACATCTCCAGCTGATAAACAATTTCTCATATACTCACTCCACTGAAAGCCATCAAAAGCCAACTGGATTTTAACAAATGGTTATCAACACGGAGGTGTTTTTCCTGTGCCGCCGCGCCGCGTCGGCTGCGTCCCACGTCTTTCATTAAAAAAATCTCCTTTAACAGTGGATAAAGGGATAAATAGCTGGCAGAGCCAACGTCAGAGGTTCCGGAGCGCGCGTCCGAGGTTCCGGAGCGCGCTCCGGCTTGCTCCCCCTCAAATTAAGCCCTGCTGTCGCCCATTGAAAATGTGTGGCGCATTATGAAGCGCAAAATATGACAACGGAGACCCCGGACTGTTGAACCACTAAAGTTGTACATCAAGCAAGAATGGGAAAGAATTCCACCTACAAAGCTTCAACAATTAGTGTCCTCAGTTCCCAAACGCTTATTGAGTGTTGTTAGAAGGAAGGTGATGTAACGCAGTGGTTAACATACCGCTGTCCCAACTTTTTTGAAACATGTTGCAGGCATCCATTTCAAAATGAGTAAATATTTGCACAAAAACAATAAAGTTTATAAGTTTGAACATTAAATATCTTGCCTTTGTGGTGTATTCAATTGAATATAGGTCGAAGAGGATTTGCAAATCATTGTATTCTGTTTTTATTTATATTTTTCACATCGTCCCAACTTCATTGGAACTGGGGTTGTAGTCTAACCCCCCTGTACATACCCCTGAAGTCACCCCCCCCCCCCCCCCCCCAAAAAAAAAAATAATCAGGCATTTTTCTCTCCAAAATGCTGCCTGGCAATGATAAAGAGCCTGTACACCAATAAAGAAAGCTATTTTAGTAGCATTTTCTTGTATCACACAAAAAAATAATATTACAAGAACATTGCAGATATTGTGGGTTTTAAATAATATTAGCATTTGTATCCATAATGGTCTGTTTCTGAACATGTTGGTCATAGTCCACGGAAAGAGAAGACCCTCAGCCCACAGCTAGGATTTGTCAGCCAGAATTGGATCCATGGCTTGCCTAAAGTCATCCAAAGTGACCTCTGCATTTGAGGTAATCTTGTTGAGGTAGAGCTTTAGATTCACTGCCTACATGTTCCTGGGGAGCTCCTTGTGGTCCTTCGTGAGGCAAAAGAGGTCACTCGATTTAGTCAGGGAAAGCGAGGTATCTCAAGCATAACGAGCCTCCAGGTAGAGACGTCCTACCCTGGTGTGTTTGTCTATGTCAGTGGCTGCTACATTTTCTTCAACTGCAGCAGCATCCCACTTGGAAACTCAGCCTTCTGTATGTAGTCTACACCACGAAGTGTTTTTTTGGCCTGTGATCTTGTAATGGCTTTATTAGCAGCCATTTTTCACCTGCAGCAAGCATACAAATGACCAACATCTGAAATATAGCAATGATGTACCGTTATTTGTCACTATTTATGCCTTTTATTCAATTCTGTTACTTTTACTGAAATCAAAATGAGTCTGTAATGACATACGAAACACCTAACCATCATAGTAAATTGTCTTCTGTGGTGAAAATATCTGCAAGAGACCAAAAAAAGTCATATTTTAAGCAATATATGGACCATTTTTGTCATTTTTCCACAGCACTCGTTCAGAGGTTATGTACATGGGGGTTAGGTTGGGTCAGTTTGTCAAGACTTAATAGATTCCTATTCAGAAGGTCTGTCTCCACATTTTTAAGGGATTAATACACCACAACATTTAATTTTGTAAAATAGTACCACCCCCTAATTCTAGTTGGGCAGACAATATCAATTTTACAGCAAAACCATGCAAATGATTGTAAAAGCACACAATTTGGCATGATGATTCCCAAGGTAGTACGTACCAAATCTGGTCAATTGGCCATTTGAATATCGAAGATGGCGACCATTTTCCAAGATGGCCACCAGATTGACCTACCGGAAAATAAATGTTTGCATTGAAATGTTCCTGTCACAATGGATCTGTTTTTTCGACCCCCAAATCTTTTTTTCCTCACAAAAATGTTGTTACTTATTTGATTTGAGTGATCTTGGTGTCAAATTGTAAGTTTTCAGGCATGCCCAACTGAATTTTTCACATTCCAACCAAAACATGGCACTCATAGTGGCATATTTAAATTGCCATTTGTCCATGTTGACTGCAGATATTGAAAATTACAACACAATATATTCAACACTTAACACCTTTTAATCGGCCGACATGCAGTAGTTTCAAGAGATGAACACTTTCAAAACATGCGCTGAGTGTAAGCCATTGCTACTAAATGTAATAAACTTCACTCTAATTTGACACATATGTAAAATCAAACATACTAAATAGCACAAGGGGCAAATAAAATCGAATATGAGTGAAGCGCCGCACAAGCGGTGCGAACTCGCTCATGGCACAGGGAGTCTCAAACAGGAAGTGCCAAATTTCTTGAACTGACAAAAGATGGGCTCTCGTGGAATCTCACTTAAATTCAGTGGCAAGTTGACACTGAAACAGGAAGTGCCAAATTTTGAGCCCACAGTGAAACACGAAATGTTGAACACTTCCTGGAGCTACAGCAGAGGAGCTTATCCTGTTTTTCAATATGTTGTTTTTGCACTCCTATGGTTATCCTCTGTAAGGTTTTGTGTAACTTTTTGTTCGCCTCAATTTGAAAAAATAAAAATAAAATAAAAGAGAAAGAGGAGATCTTGCATGAATAGAGGAGATCTTGCGGGAATTCAGTGCACAGTCAACATTGAAACAGGAAATGCTAAATGTTGAGTCGACATTGAATCCAGGAATGCTAAACTGAGACGCAGCATGCACCTTGACAGTACATGAGGTCAGCCTGTGACTATTCATTGTGTAAAATGCATTATGTTTTATAGCCACACTAATGCTCCCCATAAGCATTTACTGAAAATAAAAGGTGAAGGACCTAAATGAGATGGTGAGGACTTCTCAGGCATGTGAGCATGCTAATGCTCCCCAGAAGCATTTACTGAAAAAAAAAGTCTGAAGAACCTAAATGACATGGTGAGATGCCGAAGAGCTTCGCTCACTCGTGTCCATGACATATACATATTATATAATATATCCATCCATCCATCCATCCATTTTCTTCTGCTTATCCTAGGTCGGTTCGCGGGGGCAGCAGCTCAAGCAAAGCCGCCCAGACCTCCCGATCCACACACACCTCCCCCAGCTCCTCCGGGGGAACCCCGAGGCGTTCCCAAGCTAGCTGGGAGACGTAGTCCTGGGTCTTCCCTGGGGCCTCCCCCCGATGGGACGCGCCCAGAACACCTCTCCAGCGAGGTGTCCAGGGGGTATCCGGAAAAGATGCCCGAGCCACCTCAGCTGGCTCCTTTCGATGTGGAGGAGCAGCAGCTCGACTCCGAGCTCCACCCGAGTGACCGAGCTCCTCACCCTATCTCTAAGGGAGTGCCCAGCCACCCTGCGGAGGAAACTCATCTCGGCCGCTTGTACTCGCGATCTCGTTCTTTCGGTCATGAGCCAGATCTCATGACCATAGGTGAGGGTCGGAACGTAGATCGATCGGTAAATCGAGAGCTTTGCCGCTCTGCTCAGCTCTCTCTTCACCACGACGGTCCGATACAGCGACCGCATCACTGCAGATGGTGCATCGATCCGTCTATCGATCTCACGCTCCATCCGTCCCTCACTCGTGAACAAGATCCCAAGATACTTAAACTCCTCCACTTGAGGCAAGGACACTCCACTGACCTGAAGAGAGCAAAGCACCTTTTTCCAGTCAAGAGCTATGGCCTCAGATTTGGAGGTGCTGATTTTCATCCCGGACGCTTCACACTCAGCTGCAAACCGCCCCAGTGCACGCTGAAGGTCCTGGTTTGATGAAGCCAACAGAACCACATCGTCCACAAACAGCAGAGATCAGATTCTGTGGTTCCCAAACCGGATCCCCTCTACACTCTGGCTGTGCCTAGAAATTCTGTCCATGAAGGTAATGAACAGAGCCAGTGACAAAGGGCAGCCCTGGCAGAGGCCAACGTGCACTGGAAACAGGTTTGACTTACTACCGGCAAAGCTAACCAAGCTCCTGCTATAATATAACTAAATGGAATTTGACATCAATATCATTTTAATCAATCAAATAGGAGCATTTCTAAGCAAAAGTTGATTTTCAATCAATAATTTTGTTGGCCATCGTGGAAAATGGCTGACATCTTGAATTTTTTGAGTGACCAATCATCCAGACATGCTCAGGAATGTCATGAGAGTCACCATGCTAAATTTGGTGCTTGTACCACCAAATGCATGATTTTTCCATTATCTGCTCCAGATGTGTGGCACTAGGTATAAAAAGTGCTCTATGATACAATACTAATTACACTGGTGCTGTGTACTGGTTTGTATCGGATGCAATATAGGGCCCTCGGAGTTAGCAAGAAAGTATGTGTGCGCTCAATGTTATTAGTGAATCAGGGCGCGATGTCATTCAGACTGAGACGCAGTGACATTGTCCTTGGCTACCCAGAAACACCATAAAGCAATCTGTGTAATGATTGCTTTCCCTTCTGACTGAGACGGTTCGTCATTTCATTTATACGTCGATGCTTGATATATCCTTCTAAACTCCACTCAGGCTTCTGCAGCCTGTGGGGGGGAAGCAAGATGACACAACAGATAGCAAACACCAAGAGAGACAAAGTACACATTGTGAAATATAATATTCACTGAAATAAATTATCACATTGATTCACTTTATTTGAAAATCACATTAGATCATAACGTAACAACGTTACAACTAAAATATGAGAATTGGGTGTTTGAATCATTGTATTAATTTTTTTTTCTTTCAGAAAATGATAATACAATTCCTGCAGCAGCTGGTGGAAATTGGTAAAAATTTGTTTAAATCTTTGGTGTGTAACGACTCTCTGAGCTGGTGCTGTTGTTTGCTCTGTGCAGCTTTTGAAAAACATGCGCCCCAGATAAGCCCACCGGCTTGTGCAGAGCGCAGCCATGGCTCAAACATATGAACTCATAAACGTCTGCTATCAAATAAAGCAAACGAAACTCAATTAAGGGACGTGATCTGGTGGGGATTGCATCAAATTAGGTGACTGACAAGCCTAGTAATCTGGAGTATATAGTGTTTTTAAAAATCTAATAACACTGAGAGATGTCCTTGGAAAATTGGAGGGAAATGTGGGGCTTTTGAGCTGAGAGAGGAGGACAAAAGCAGAGGCTGGCAGGGCGGAGGTCAGCGCAGGAGCACGGTGACTATTCTTCTGACAGCGCCTCGTCTTCTTTTGGCTTCGTCAGCACACCCCTTAAAGCAGGCGTCGCATTTATATCAAATTACCTTTGAGAGCTGCTTCTTCTTTTATTAATTTACTCAAGGGGTGGGGAGGGAAGGGGGGGTGAAAGAGCACAGACGCGCCCCTTTGGGACGACTGTGTTTGTGCGCTCTGAAACATGAAGCAGAGAGCGCTGAATTAACGAGAGCTGACAGCGGCTACCGCTCCAGTGCTCGGCTGTAAGAGGACCGGTTGTCTGTTTGCTCGGTCCTCGTTAGGGAAACAGTGCGACGAGCCATCTGAGGCTAAGAGACGGGAACTGGGTCAGGTGTTGGTGCTGCTCAGAAAAACGACTCGGGTTTGTCTGTCGATGGGGAGTTTGACTGTCAACATTTGTGAAGAGATTGAGAGGATTTTCTTTAAAAGAAGACTTTTACCATTTGAATACCTGTCTCAGTGCCACGACACCATGACGTTGTTCTACTATGTGCAGTTTCTACAATCACACACACACACACACACACACAAAGGAGGGTGTTTTGGTTCCCTTGCAGGTCTTCTTGCAGTTTCACAATGTTTTTGAGATGCTGCATACTCCAGATGTACCATACTGTACAGTGGTGGTTGTATTTCTCAATGACTGATGTAACTCAAGCCCAAGACGGTTGTTCGTGAATTCATCCCCCGATTTGTCGAAAGAAAACTGGCTGTAAAAGTGATGATTTGTATTGAAAATAACCCTTATATTTAGTTTGCCCAATTATTTATGACCACTAAAAATGGAGGAACTGTGTATATAAATGGCCATAATTCCTAAATGATTAACCTGAAATTTTTTGTTAAACCACTAGATAGATAGATAGATAGATAGATAGATAGATAGATAGATAGATAGATAGATAGATAGATAGATAGATAGATAGACAGACAGACAGACAGACAGACAGACAGACAGACAGATTTGAACTGGTGGCCAGCAGGGGTGGTGGCCAAGTGGTTAGTGGGCTTGGTTTCAGTGCAGAAGGCTCCCAGTTCAAACCCACCCCTGCCACATTTCTCCATATCATGTGGAGTTGCATCAGGAAGGCCATCCAGTGTAAAACTTGTGCCAAATCAACATACAGATCTACCTTGGATACCCTGTCATGACCTGAGTAAAAACAAAGGGAGCAGCCACAGGGACTTTATATACATACATACATACATACATACATACATACCCTACATCAGCAGAGAGCGGAGACGATGGGACGAGAGATGAGATGAGCGAGAGAGAGAGAGAGATGGAGAGAGAGAGACTTGGAGAGAGTGGGTTGAAGAGTGAGAGAGAGGAGAGAGTAAGAGAAGAGGAGGAGAGAATAGAGGAGAGAGAGTCGAGAGAGAGAGATGAAGATGAGAGAGAGAGAGAGAGAGAGAGAGAGAGAGAGAGAGAGAGAGAGATGAGAGAGAGAGAGAGAGAGAGAGAGAGAGAGAGAGAGAGAGAGAGAGAGAGAGAGAGATGAGAGAGAGAGAGAGAGAGAGAGAGATAACATACTAAATAGCTTGTATGTTTTATATATATATATATATATATATATATATATAAATAAATACACTTGTATATTTATATAGATATATTGTGTTATATTACACACATTATATATATATACCCACAAAATGAGCTCTCTACTAATCATAATGCTTCAGTCAGGCGGAGGTCTTGAAAAATAAAGTCATACTAACTTATGGTTTTGTGAAAATACTGATAGAATAACTCCATTAATGTCAATTCTGTCATTTGTACAAAGTTAAAATATAACATATATCTTTTAATGTTGAATAATGCACTAATTCTGAGGTTTTGTAACAAACACAGACTGCAAAGCATTCTGGGTAAAAGTGCCTCTGCTGAACACTGATTGGTTCAGTCATTCATTATGTAAACCAACACGTTAATGTGACGTGTGTCGTGTGTTGGTTTAAAGATAAATGTGCTTTTGTAAAATATTCCATTTTTATTTGTAAAAAGGTGGCAGTAATTAAACCATTACTTAAAAAGCCATCACTTGACCCAGCTATCTTAGCTAATTATAGGCCAATCTCCAACCTTCCTTTTCTCTCAAAAATTCTTGAAAGGGTAGTTGTAAAACAGCTAACTGATCATCTGCAGAGGAATGGTCTATTTGAAGAGTTTCAGTCAGGTTTTAGAATTCATCATAGTACAGAAACAGCATTAGTGAAGGTTACAAATGATCTTCTTATGGCCTCGGACAGTGGACTCATCTCTGTGCTTGTTCTGTTAGACCTCAGTGCTGCTTTTGATACTGTTGACCATAAAATTTTATTACAGAGATTAGAGCATGCCATAGGTATTAAAGGCACTGCGCTGCGGTGGTTTGAATCATATTTGTCTAATAGATTACAATTTGTTCATGTAAATGGGGAATCTTCTTCACAGACTAAAGTTAATTATGGAGTTCCACAAGGTTCTGTGCTAGGACCAATTTTATTCACTTTATACATGCTTCCCTTAGGCAGTATTATTAGACGGTATTGTTTAAATTTTCATTGTTACGCAGATGATACCCAGCTTTATCTATCCATGAAGCCAGAGGACACACACCAAAAAGGCTAAACTGCAGGATTGTCTTACAGACATAAAGACATGGATGACCTCTAATTTCCTGCTTTTAAACTCAGATAAAACTGAAGTTATTGTACTTGGCCCCACAAATCTTAGAAACATGGTGTCTAATCAGATCCTTACTCTGGATGGCATTACCCTGACCTCTAGTAATACTGTGAGAAATCTTGGAGTCATTTTTGATCAGGATATGTCATTCAAAGCGCATATTAAACAAATATGTAGGACTGCTTTTTTGCATTTACGCAATATCTCTAAAATTAGAAAGGTCTTGTCTCAGAGTGATGCTGGAAAACTAATTCATGCATTTATTTCCTCTAGGCTGGACTATTGTAATTCATTATTATCAGGTTGTCCTAAAAGTTCCCTAAAAAGCCCTCAGTTGATTCAAAATGCTGCAGCTAGAGTACTAACGGGGACTAGAAGGAGAGAGCATATCTCACCCATATTGGCCTCTCTTCATTGGCTTCCTGTTAACTCTAGAATAGAATTTAAAATTCTTCTTCTTACTTATAAGGTTTTGAATAATCAGGTCCCTTCTTATCTTAGGGACCTCGTAGTACCATATCACCCCAATAGAGCGCTTCGCTCTCAGACTGCAGGCTTACTTGTAGTTCCTAGGGTTTGTAAGAGTAGAATGGGAGGCAGAGCCTTCAGCTTTCAGGCTCCTCTCCTGTGGAACCAGCTCCCAATTCAGATCAGGGAGACAGACACCCTCTCTACTTTTAAGATTAGGCTTAAAACTTTCCTTTTTGCTAAAGCTTATAGTTAGGGCTGGATCAGGTGACCCTGAACCATCCCTTAGTTATGCTGCTATAGACGTAGACTGCTGGGGGGTTCCCATGATGCACTGTTTCTTTCTCTTTTTGCTCTGTATGCACCACTCTGCATTTAATCATTAGTGATCGATCTCTGCTCCCCTCCACAGCATGTCTTTTTCCTGGTTCTTTCCCTCAGCCCCAACCAGTCCCAGCAGAAGACTGCCCCTCCCTGAGCCTGGTTCTGCTGGAGGTTTCTTCCTGTTAAAAGGGAGTTTTTCCTTCCCACTGTAGCCAAGTGCTTGCTCACAGGGGGGTCGTTTTGACCGTTGGGGTTTTACATAATTATTGTATGGCCTTGCCTTACAATATAAGGCGCCTTGGGGCAACTGTTTGTTGTGATTTGGCGCTATATAAAAAAAAATTGATTGATTGATTGATTGACACATAAATGTGGGCTTTACACTGTCCGTGTTTTGGCCATTTTTCAGATGATTTTTCATTCGTGCGAGAATTTTTTGGACCGAGTTTCAGGTTAATCACACGTCCTGCATCGTGTAGTGGAGTAATAAGCTTTAACATCTCCCGACCACCTCCTGCTGCTGAAGAGCTACAAAGCATCCAACCGCAGAGCTGTCTTGTAATGTTTTTTTGTTGTTGTTTTGTTTTTAAACTTAATTTGTAAAAAAAAAAAAAAAAATCCATTTGCAAAGCCAAAAAGTTGATTTGACCACCATCTGATATAACCGGGTCAAAATAAATAGAACACTGCCATCTACTGGTGCCCAGACGCTTAGTAATTGGGGTGAATACTGCCATGAACACTACTATTACTATTACTACTACTCTTTTAAATAACTTGTCCAAAATGAGTAGGTTAAAATTTGAACCATAAGTTAAAAATGTATGCCTCTGGATGACTTGGGTGATATTGCGGTTATATCAGTATGGTGTTAAAGGAAATGATTTTTTTTTTTTTTTTTGCGTCACCAGTTCTCCTTTGCCTACAGATGATAGAGTAGTTTTTTCTAAAAACAGCTCTCTTCTGTTTGCAGAGGGTAGAACAATATACTTATTAGGAAACTTTTAACAGGTAGGTCTCAACTGCTTTTAAGTTTTAAAAATGTTTTTCACTGTTCAGCTTGGTTTACTATGTTATCGCTCTAAAAGTTATCGGTCGGCAATTCATCGGAAGATAATTAGTCCGATGATGGTTTTTAAAGTTATCTAAAAAGATAATCCGATAATGAAAACATTATCTACATTAATTGTCTGTTATCAGATTATTGGAAGTGTGCCCACCACTGTATATATATAAAATGTGTGTGTGTAATATAACACAATATATCTATATAAATATACAAGTGTATTCTGTAAGTTGTGCAATGTATTGATTTTGGACAGTGATTCCTTCAATATGTGCTGAGAACTGTTTTCTTTTATGCCATGTAAGTACACCTACTGGTCATGATGAGTGGTACACTAAATTTAATATCTGTTCAAAATTTGCAAATACCTTCCTACCAGTCCATAGGGGAAAAGTATTTGCTGAGCTGCACCCAATCACAAACAATGCAAAATACAGATATATCATAATTATGCAAACTTAACATATCCACAAGATTCCCAGCAGGTTCACATCAGATTCCCATCACAGTGCCTTGCTAAATATTTAACTCGGCCTATAATTCTATCAGCGTGCCATGCACTCCTGTTAACAGCGGTCACTCGTCATCATGTTCTGTCTGATTCTCCATGCACCTTCTTCGGCGAGACTCGCCGGTTTCCCACACGTAGCAACTTAGCTTAGCATGACGCAATGCTGCGACACAAACATGGCCAGTTCCACGCTTTCAGGAGAGGCAAAACGCTTTATTAGTGTTCTCCTTGCCACAGGAATGGAAAGGATGAAATCTGTGGTTCAATCTGTTTTTGAGATCATTACCATATTGTGCTCACCTTCGTTTTGGGCGGTCTGTCTGAGAGGCGCTTAAAAACAAAATGGATTAAACTCTCACTTTCCCCCTCAAAATCTTATCTTTGGAAAACTGTCCGCCTAATAAACATCACAAGTGCTGTTGCTGCACTCTCCCAAAACACACCTGCTTACCATTTCAACGTATTTACTGTGAAAGTCTACAAAAACCAGATTCTGAGCTGGGAAAAAAAAAACAATCTTTTCATTAGTTTCATAAAGAGTCTTGAGGGGCATTGCCCAACATGACATCGAAGTCCACATTCCTCACAAGTTCTTGTTTCGGAGTGTTTATCAGCAGCAAGTGAAATCAGGCATAATTCCCCGTATTTTATTACTTAATTTCTCAGGGCATATGGCATCAAAAATAAACAGTGCATCAATATTTTTGGAGTTCTTTATTATTTTTTAATTGTCAGCTCATTTGAAATTTCATTTACTAGTGATATGCACTTTAACTCATCTTATAATTCCATCAGAGTGCTATACTAGCATATATTTCCATCAGCATGCCATACTAACGTATAATTCTATCAGAGTGCCATACTAGCTTATAAATTTATCAGAGTGCCATACTAGATGTTTTACTCAGTCTATAATTCCATCAGTGTGCCATACTGGACTATAATTCCTTTAGAGTGTCATATTAGATGTTTAACTCAGCCTATAGTTCTATCAGAGTACCATACTAGATGTTTTACTCAGCCTATAATTCCTTTAGACTGTTGAATTAGATGCTTAACTCAGCCTATAATTCCATCAGTGTGCCATACTAGCCTTTAATTCCATCAGAGTGCCATATATTAGATGTTTAACTCAGCCCATCATTACATCAGAGTGCCACACTAGATGATTAACTCATCCTATTATTCCATCATCATGCCATACCAGCCTATAATTCCACCAAAGAGCTCTACTACATGTTTAACTCAGTCTATAATTCCATCAGCGTGCCATGCTAGTCTGTATTCCATCAGAGTGCAATATACTAAATGTTTAACTCAGCCTATAATTCCACTACAGTGTCATGTTAGGTGTTTAACTCAGCCTATAATTCCATTAGATTCCCATACTAGTTGTGTAACTCGGCCTGTCATTTGATCGGAGTGCCATGTTGGATGTTTAAGTCAGCCTATCATTTGTTTTTAATCAAATAGCTCAAAGCTTGTCAATGAAGACAAATGCAGAAACTTAAAAAAGTGTGGTATTGTGACACAGGCAGTAAAAATTCACAAGACTGGATACTGGATGTTCTAAATACACCACCCATGTCTTGGTGTGCCTCGGCCTTCAGGCTCTCAGGTGTACAGTGAGTCTGGCCAACCTATAGAGTCACGTGGAACAAAGTCGTGGTGACATTTTATCTGACGGCAGCTCCTGTGGGGCCAGAGTCATGCTGCCGAACTGTCAGGCAGATTTCAACGCGATGAGGAGGCAAAAAAGCCAAACAAACAGAGGCCTGGCAGAATCTTGCATCGTGAGGCTGTGCAGACGAGCACAGAGAGACGTCTCTAGGGAATGCTGGATGCTGGAGATGAAACAGAAAGCGAGATGTAAACTTTTTGTTGTCGCTGGAACGCTGTTCTTTAGTTCTGCTACATTAAAAGTAGTGCAAAGAAAAATGAAAAGGGAATCATTTCAAGCTGTTCAATCCTGGAGACCCTTACGACAAATAAAGCTTCCGTATCAAATGCAAATATAAAAATATAATGCAATGCTAAAATACCCTAGGGCATATGACCATTGTCTTCTTTACAATTTGCAGTTGTCCAATTGGCAATTGGTATCCCAGTGCAAATTTCACAAACATATATGTGTGTGTGTGTGTGTGTGTGTGTGTGTGTGTGTGTGTGTGTGTGTGTGTGTGTGTGTGTGTGTGTGTGTGTGTGTGTGTGATTAATTAATTATAAATAGGTTAAATGCAGAGGACAAATTTCATTGTATGTATGTACAACGACAATAAAGGCTCTATTCTATTTTAGGTAACAGCTGAGTGGATCCTTGTCATTTGATTGGTGCTTTGTATGTCACGTGACATGGATTATTCATCCCATTTGTGTTGCATTGCATTTAGCTTGCAAATTTACTCAGCTTTGCCTCGTTGAATGGAACAGTCCAGTTTTCACCTCATGAAATAGTCGTACCACTGAGCTCATAAACATTTTTTATTTGTCTACTGTTCTATTCTATTCTATTATTATTTATTTATAGTATATAGTATATTTATATATTACATTATTTTTTATATTACATTAATTATTAAGATCCTATTGATTTACATGCAATTTGTACATGTTCAATCAAGCCCCTCTATCAATCAGTCAATCAATCATAAACAATATTTACATTTTAATGGTGTCTGCAGGAGGGTGTGCGTGTGCTCATACATGAGTTTTTGACAAGAGCGGAAGTTAATTTTGAGTTAGCAGAAGTTAGCATGCATGCTGACATCCGCTAAATCTCTTGTAAATTACTCCAGAGGTGTTAGCAGTTTACAAATACAGAATTTTCAGTTTTACAAATGTTTATTTCTCACTAACGTTTACATAATATATGACAAAAAGGTTATATTTACACACAAACAGAACAGAGTTTGCAGCTAGCGAGACCAGCCTGTGATGTCACCATGTTAACATCCACAAAATGTCTTGTAAGTCACTCTAGTGGTGTTATTAGGTTACAAAATCAGTGTTTTCAGTTTTAAAAGTGTTTATTTCTTGCTAGCTTTTACATAATATATGACAAAGAGGTGCACGCAAATGAAACAGTTTGCAGCTAACTAGACCAGCCTGTCACGTCACCACGCTAACGTCTGCAAAATGTCTTGCAGATCACTTCAGAGGTGTTATCAGGTTCTGAAAACAGCATTTTCAGTTTCAGAAGTGTCTATGTCTCACTAGCTTTTACTCTGATTACTCTTCAGCTGGTTCAGAACACTGCCGCCAGACTTCTGACACGTAGCAGAAGGTTTGAACATATCACACCCATTTTGGCATGTTTGCACTGGCTCCCTGTCTCTGTGAGAGCAGATTTTAAGGTTGTGCGCCATCTTATCTGGCTGATCTGGTGGAACTTTACGTGCCGGCCCGGGCTTTGCGGTCGCAGGATGCGGGACTTCTCTGTGTTCCCAGGGTGAAGAAGAAGTCAGCGGGTCAAAGAGCCTTTTCGTATCATGCACCCACCCTGTGGAATAGTCTTCCTGCAACCGTGAGGCAGTCGAAGTCCGTGGACATTTAAGTCAAGACTGAAAACCTATTTTTATTCTCTTTCTTATGAATAGTTTTTATTTTTTATCTGTTTTTTTTTTTACTTTACTTCTGTTATTAATTATGTATTTGAATTTTTTTTATTCACTTTTAATTATTTGTTGAAATTTTATGTTGAATTGTTTCATGTAAGGTGCCCTGAGATGGCTTTTGCTGTGATTTGGCGCATTATAAGCTAATTAAATTGAATTGAAATTGGCTGTCACTCTCAAAAAAACAAAACAAAACAAAACAAAAAAAAACGAAACAAAATGAAACGGAATGTGACTTTTTAACCTGGTAAAATACCTCTCAAAATTGGTCAAGGTTACCCATCTTTGAACTTGTCCAAGGTCTGTGTCCCAAGAATGTTCCCTGTGAATTTGAAGACCCTGGCAGCAATAGGACTGGAGTTATTGTGATCAAGCACACTATTTTTCGAAAACTTTTCATTGATTCATTTGACAGCTTCAATTTCTATAAAATAGAAAAACTTCCAACGGCAGATATCGACATATCAAATATGTTCATTGTGAGAATTGTTAGTGCACCACAAAACCACGCTGACAGTCCCGTCTCATGTTCTTTAGAGGAGGTGGAACTCCAGCAGGGATGATAATAAGTTTACAGAACAACTGCTGTTTTAAATACATTTCACTTACAACATGATTACCGTGTGTCTTCTACTCAAATTAGTCTTTTTGTTGTTGCTGTTGTTTTAAACCATCTCTGTGTTAGAAGAGAGACAAGCAAGATCGAGTTTACTGTGCTCGCAACCTGGTTCTCACCTTTGTGGTTTGCCAAAGCACCTTCCCTCCTGAGTCCAAGTAGAATCATATTTTAGAAGAAAATGAGTGCCTGGACTGATTCCACTGTCAGTCAAAGGTTTTTGTATCCTTTAGTCTCCAAATACTCAGTTAAGTTCTCCTAATCTTCAACACTGGTCCAGTTAGGTGTCACCCCTAAATTGTCTATGGTGGCAAGTGTACAGCTCTATCTGGAAGGTCTTCTATCAAGTTTTACTTAAAGTAACAAAACTGGACTGGACAACCCACATCAACCATCCATACAGGAGGGAACAGAGCAGGCTGTACTTTCTGAGGAGGCTGTGGTCATTTAACATCTGCAGGAAACTCCTGTAGATGTTCTACCAGTCCATAGTAGCCAGCATCCTCTTTTACACCGAGGTGTGCTGGGGGGGCAGCACATCCAAGAAGGACACATCCAGACTGGACAGACTCATCACGCGGGCTGGCTCTGACGGTGGCAGAGAAGAGAACACTGGACAAACTGCTGGACATTATGGATTATGCCGGTGACCCTCACAACACCGTCATCAACAACCAGAGGAGCCTCTTCAGCCACAGACTGCTCCTTCCCAAGTGCAGGACCAACAGAATGAAAAACTCCTTTGTCTCTCAGCCCATCAGACTGTACAACTCCTCACTCAAGGGGAGGAGGAGTAACAGGAAGACAGAGGATGGGAATGAGAGCAACAGTAGTAGCCAGTAAATGAGAAGTGAGCAGTATTTGTGGTATTTATATTTATATTTGCAAACTGTTTTTTTGTTTTTTTGTTGTTTTTTTTTTACTTTCACTTTTGACACTGTGTGCTTCTTACCCTGTATGCTGCTATGTAACACTGCTGGAACCTCAATTTCCCAGAGGGAGTCTTCCCAAGAGACTAATAAAGTTCTGTCTATTCTTATCTAATCTAATCTAAAAAGCCATATCAGATGGTTACATAAAGATTGAGGTCAAAATTTGACATCAGACTGTACAACTCCTCACTCAAGGGGAGGAGGAGTAACAGGAAGACAGAGGACAGGAATGAGAGGAACAGTAGTAGTCAGTAAATGAGTAGCGAGCAGTAATTGTGGTATTTATATTTGTGTATTTATATTTATATTTGCAAACTGTTTTTTGTTTGTTTGTTTTTTTTTTTGTTTTGTTTTTTTGCTTTCACTTTTGATACTCTGTGTGCTTCTTACCCTGTGTACTGCTATGCAATGCTGCTGGTACAATTTCCCAGAGGGAGTCTTCCCAAGAGATTAATAATGTTCTGTCTAAATAATCTAATCTAATCTAAAAAGACGTATCAGACGGTTATGTGTCAGCTTGTATGTATGTATATATACGAGGTCTGTTAGAAAAGTATCCGACCTTTTTATTTTTTTCAAAAACCTGATGGATTTGAATCACGTGTGCTTGCATGAGCCAACCTTGAACCTTCGTGCACATGCGTGAACTTTTTCACACCTGTCGATTGCGTCATTTGCTGGTAAGCAGCCTTTGTATGAGGATGGGTGGAGTCTCTCGTCGGATTTTCTTTGCAAGGAAAATGGCGGAACGACTGGAGCAGCGCGACTGCATCACATTTTGCCAGAAACAGCGAAATTCGTGCCGATGGCACGAAGCTGCTGACGGAGCAAAAGCGCCACCGTGTTGAATTCTCACAGGACATGCTGGATTCCGAAAAATGATGCTTACCTCTTCCACCATTCGGAAGATTCAGACGGTTTTCGGTGGCTTTTCAGTCGTGTGACTATACGAGAAATTGTGGAAGAGGTGGGCATGTCACAACATGTCCTGTGAGGCTCCAACACGGAGGCGCTTTTGCCGTTAGCCGCAGCATGAATTTCACCGCCACTCTTTTCATGGCCAAATCTTCTGTCACAGTGGAATGTGCCGAAAAAGTGCAGATGTCCACCTCTTCCGCAATTTCTCGGACAGTCACACGACGGTCCCACATCACCACAGCATTCACTTTGGAATGATCCGGTCATTTCAGCATGTTGATGGCTGACCGGAGCGTGGCTCGCTCTCCACCGTTGTGTGGCCGTCTTTAAATCGGTTGTACCGCTCCTTAATCTGTGTGATGCCCATAGGATTGTCACCGAAAGCCGTCTGAATTTTCCGAATGGTTTCCACCTGACTGTCGCACAGTTTCTGGCAAAATTTGATGCCGTCACGTTGCTCCAGTCGTTCCGCCATTTCCTTGCAAAGAAAATCTGACGAGAGACTCCACCCATCCTCACACAAAGGCTGCTTACAAGCAAATTACACAACCGACAGGCGTGAAAAAAATTCACGCATGCGCACGAAGGTTCAAGGTTGGCTCATGCAAGCACACGTGATTCAAATCCATCAGGTTTTTGAAAAAAATAAAAAGGTCGGATACTTTTCTAACAGACCTCGTATATATGTGTATATATATATATATATATATATATATATATATATATATATATATATATATATATATATATATATGCACATATGTGTGTGTGTGTGTGTGTATACATATACACATACATATTCTATTTCTACCTCATTTCTTATGTCTTGTACTGTTACAAGTATTATTATTATTGCTTATCCTTGCACACGCTGTTTGATTAACATTTTCCTCTACTTGCACCCACCTTGTGTGTTTTTTAAGAGCTGATGTAACGTGAATTTCTCCTCTGTGAGATAAATAAAGTTTATCTTTATCTTTACATAAAGATTGAGGTTAAAATTTGACATACAACAAAAACCTAAACACAAACAGTGCAGTTTAATAGTATATATGTGCTGATTTTTCAAGTTCAAGTTTATTCGGCATTTTGCAATAAAATAAAACAAAACAAAACTGACTTCTCACCCAGTCAACTCATGCAACCGAAAGGGTTTTGGTAGAAGCAAAGCTTATATACACCTTCCCCTTTTACCTCAAAACCAAACAAAACAAAACAATGTGAGCAGAACAGCAAACACAGACATCTTAAAATAATCAATAAACTCAAATTCCTCATCATATCCACACCAATAACAGCACACATCGCATAATCAAAAAAAAAAAATATACAAAATACAAAAATCAATAACTTAAATGTCCATTCTTTAACCAACAGCTATATAGTCCTTCAACCATATATTGAATTTTCAAAGAATTTAGACAATTTTCACATATTCAGAGAACATCATTTCCTTATATTGGTGTTTAAACTGATTGACATTTGGACATCGCTTGAGTTCCTTCGCCAGATTATTCCTGTATTTTAGGGCCACAGGTAGAAACACAGAAAGGTTTCCTGGTCGTCCAAGTGCCAGCAATTTTAAAATGATACAAGCCCCTTAAATTATATTTTCCCTCTCTCTCCTTAAAAAAACATTCTTGAATTCTGAGGGGCAGTTGCTTATTTTTCACTTTATACATTAATTGCACAGTTTTAAACGTAATCATATTGTGAAGTTTTAATATTTTAGATTTAATAAACAATGAATTGGTGTGATCTCGATAACCTACATTGTGAATTGTTCTAAAGCTCTTTTTTGAAGAATGATTAATGATTGCAATGTGGTTTTGTAATTATTGCCACATACTTCAGCACAGTAAGCCAAGTAGGGAGCACCCAATGAACAATACAGAATATGAAGTGCTTTGCAATCAAGAACAGGCCTTACCTTATTTAGCACTGCAATACTTTTTGACTCTTTTATGAATATATTAAATATGAGCTTTCCAATTAATTCTTTCATCAATAATAACACCTAAGAACTTATTTTCTTTGACACGCTCTATGATTACGCCTTGTATATTTAACTGAATTTGTATGTCTTTATTGTAATTCCAAAATAATATTATTTTGATTTTAGACAAATTTAGTGATAATTTATTAATATCAAACCATCTCTTTAACTTCATCATTCCAATATGTAAACTGGACAATAATTGCTGCAGATTTTCTCCTGAACAAAACAGGTTGGTATCATCTGCAAACAGAACTGCCTTAAACAGATCCGAAACTTTACATAAATCATTAATGTACAAAATAAATAATTTTGGTCCCAACACAGAACCCTGAGGAAGCCCACAAACGATGTCCAGATACGAAGAGCAGCAATCCCCGAGATTAACAAACTGTTTCCGGTTGTGGAAGTAATTTTAAATCCAGTTCAAAGCCACCCCTCTGATCCCGTACAGTTCCATTTTTTGAAATAATATGTTGTGATCTATTGTATCAAAAGCCTTTCTCAGATCAATAAATAAACTATTTCCCTTTGGTCCATATGACTACTGATCTCTTCTACTGAATCGAGCAGAGCCAGTGCTGTGGAACCTGTTCTAAAACCATATTGACATTCGTCCAGCAAGTTATGTCGTTCTATAAATTTAAGCTGCTATTGTAAAGCTTTTCCAATATCTTAGAAAATGCTGACAATAGAGACACATGCCTGTAATTTGTAAAAAGATGTTTACTTCCAGATTTAAATAAGGGTATCACTTTTGCCACTTTCATACTGTTTGGAACAATTCCAGTTTGAAATGAGTTATTAAAAATATATGCTAATTGTTTTCATTGGTGAACAACTTGATAACGATTTTATCATTATACCTATAAATGATATGCCAATATGATTGGATAAAACACTAAAGAATAAATAGCAATACACCCTTGTGATATTTTTCGCGGACCGGTAATATTTTTCATACCACCTGAGTAAAACCCACAAAATGAAGGCGGCATTCGTTTTGTGGGTTTTGTGTTGTATTGTTCATCTGTGTAATACTGACAATTATGATTTCTAAAGGAATAGAAATTACTGTCTGGATCTATGTCATATTCCATATCCTGTATATGGTGCTCAGTATACTGAAAAGATTGCAATTCCTGCACAGAAGTAAAATCAAAGGAATCAGTTGTCATCATATAATAAAAAGAAAAGTCCACAAACCAAAAAAAAAAAAAAAACTGTGAAATTAGGTTTGTCTCTTTGACTACTTTATACTCACTTGTCCCATCGCAGCTTCACAAAAACAGTAGCTATCACTTGTTCCAAGCTCTATCTGCTATAATGTCAGGTATACCCATAAACCATTGCAGCATCCCAAGTGTCTCATATCATCAGTGCATAAGAGAATGTGCAGTTTTTTTTTTCAATTCCCATTTGAATAATTAGTCTTACCCTATAACTTTCGCTGACCAATGCCCCTAACTAAATTTATTCTTCATTATGTATTATGACACTCAGTTATTATGAAACCATGAAAAGTTAATTTAATATGATAATTAATGCACTGACACAGTGGAATTTGTTTCCCTTCTCTCTCAGCCTTACTATAAGTTTCATGTTAATATCTAGATGCTTCCAGTGATAAAGCCCACAGGTTTTTTTTTTTTGTTGTTGTTTTTTTAAGAGTGGCTTGAAGGTCTAATGGAATGGCTGTTGATGTTGCCATTTAGACAGTGCTGACTCCACCTGAATCCCAGCAAACCCATTAACTGGTAAATGGGTGGACAAGACCAGCATCGTCTGGTCTGGGCTGGATGAATAAAGCCTGAACATGCCCTTATCTCAGTTACCAAACAAGCTAAACCTAGGCTAACCTTGGTTCAGGTGAGTTATTAATGCACATTTTTAAGGATGGTGTGGTGGTTTTCTTGGTGAGTGCAATTATTGCCTCAGCAACTGGGACGTGTCAGTGGAGCTAACATCACCAAGCTGCTAATACCTGCCAACCGTGCTAGCATACTAATTAAATAACACAAAAATTTAACTTGATAGAAATACTGGAGCACATACTTCTTTGGTGCATTACTACAATTAACCACCCAACAGGCTGTATTATTTCAGATATTTGTGACAAAATGCTCAGAAAGGACAGATATGGTCATCCACAACATTGATGGCGGAGCTCTGGACACAGCTTGCCACGGCACATGCTAGCTGTCAATCAAAGCGGCCTTGACCCTTATTAGTCTTAACTTTATGGCGTAAAATATCATAAACTGAGTTATTAAAAATTGAAGGAGCAACTCGAGCCCAAAACCATCTTTTTGAACCAGGGTGTAAACATGTTTACTTCTGCTCTGAAATTGGAGATTTTAACATGGGGATCAACAGGGCGTGACTCACTTTTGAAGAAAGCCTCAAGCCACCATTCAAGGACCTGATAGATTGATTTCAACAGGACAGGAGACTGAGGTTTATTCAAGGTACACTGACCACATATGAATGCTGGAACTGGCATGAACCCGGAGGAGGCTCTGATCAAATCCCCAGATTAGCATTCCATGGTACAATACACCACCCAGCCTAGCCTGAAGTGGCCCCACTTGCCTTTTCTTACACCAGTGATCATCTCTTTCTATGTGTCTCTTGTGAAGAAGAGGTTGAAAACAAAGTAGATCCCAGTCCAAAGGAAAAGAGCAGAAGGTGCCATGAGAAGTGGCTTTGAAATAAAGGACACGGATCTCAACAACATCACCATCTGGACCGAAACCTTCCCTCTGAGCTCCCTTGCATTTGCTTTAGATAGGCACGAGGTTGGAAATGGGGCTTACTGCTTCTGGTTAGTGATATCAGACCTTTAAAACAGGGTTTAACCCTCTTTTTAGAGGCATGAAAACTTTAAAATCCAGCTTGGTTCCGTTAGTTAGCGGTGTCAAGCTTTTGAGAGCAGCGCTATAAACAGCCAGTGAGAGACCTGCACCTGGAGCTGCAGCTCACTGTGATGGCTGCTACGGATCTTGTACCTTTTTCCACATCAGAGAGTAAATGCATGCTATTATTGATGGCCCAAACAACTGATCACTTTGCCATTGTTCCGCCACTTCATCAAATTGATATTGTGGGAAAACACACGGACAGTGCCCAGTCTTTAGTTGGTAAACACACCCAGCCTGGCTGCCAGCTCCCACTGACTAGTATGCTGGACGTAGACTTAGTCAGTGCACTTGGCTGATGGTATAAATGCTAATGAGTGACTCACCGCTGGGATTGAAAGCAAAAGTGCAGTTCTAATTGAGTTGGATTCATTAAGGAAGCTCCTGTATTCTTACAGATGAGTGAATCCTGTTAGCGAGGGGGGTGATATAGGTTTGGGCACTGAAGGGGAGGTGGGTTTGTGTCCAAGCGTACATGTTTGTGCATCTGTAAGCTGCAGATTGTGGGTTAGGTGCGTTGTTGTGTGAGGAACTAATTGAAATGAGAGGCGATGTGCGAGTCTCAGCCAACATGGCTGGTCCATTTGTCAGGGTGACATCATTGCACTCACACCCCATCCATCTCAGCCCGATGCCACCAAACCATGCTCCTTCTGGTGATTAATATCCATACCTCTCTCGCCACACTGCATGCCCCCCTCCCCACCTCTAAATACGCACACGCTGCCTCTGCTCCCCCACACACAGGCACACAATGGTGCATGCAAACAAACAAATGTACTCTGTTGGAATCCGTCCTCGTCACTGATGCACATAGTGACTGCACAATCAGCCACACTTGCTGTTGTGGCTCCACCATTTACTCTCTCATACCCCATGGAAGACAACCAGTCGAAACACAAACTAGTTGTGGACAGCAGTGAGGTTTAGTGGAGTTTGTACGTCCACCAACGAAGTTGGAGGAGGTTATGGTTTCGCCCATTTGTTTGTTTGTTTATTTGTGAACAGCCTGGAGCCCACAGTTTTTCATATACTGTTGCAAAATTTTTAATTATGATTCATATCCTGATAGGCAAGAACTGATTCAGTTTTAAAGGTCATAGGTCAAAGGGAAAATCTTGGAAAACTGGAAAAATCCCTATCTTTAACATTGAATGAATTTTCAAAAATGTATGACTCAATAAAGAAGGAATTTTGTTCATATTTGAGAGCATCTCTGGAGAGCTCTGAAAATGGCTGTGCACCGACGCTCCCCATCCAACCTGATGGAGCTTGAGAGGTGCTTCAGAGGAATGGGCAAAACTGGTAGGTGAACCAAGCTTGTGGCATCATATTCAAGAAGACTTGAGGCTGTAATTGTTGCCAAAGGTGCATCAACAAAGTATTGGATAAAGAGTCTGAATACTTATGCACATGTGATTTCTTTTTTTTTTTTTTTTTTTAATAAATTTACAAAAATTTCAAAAAACAATTTCATGTTGTCATTATGGGGGTCTGTGAGTAGAATTTTGAGGGGGGAAATGAATTTACTCCATTTTGGAATAAGACTGTAACGAAATGTGGAAAAAGTGAAGTGCTGTGAATACTTTCTGGGCGTACTGTATCTAGTGATTCTGGTGAAAATACTGTTTTATGACTTCAATGGTTAAAACAACAAATGAACCAGAAGGTAAAACATCTTTAAGTTGTCTATATGCTATCTGGGAATGCTGAAATTAAAGCTACACATTCCCTGCTGCACTTACTGTCCGAAAACATTTAGAAATTTCACGAGTTGCAAATTAAAGTACCCTTTGGAAGATGTGTTGTAGTCTGCAATCTTGTGCTGATGTTAGCATACTCGTGCAGTGCAAACAAAGGTGCAGCAGTAGATCTAATCTTTACTTTCAGGAAAATATTTTGCTTATTTCATTTATTTTTTTATTCACACAGTTCTGTTTGAGAATCCAAATATTTTGGCAGCAATACCACCTTCTGCAGCCAAAAAATATTACGCCCTTCCATGCGAAAATACAACTCTCACTAACCAGCTCTGATAAACCTCGAGAAATCGAATGTTAATTTATATTTCTACCATTCTAACTCACAAATAAAGTTGGCAGGGTTGTGCAAATAAACAAAGCATGAGAGGGTGGAATTCATGTCAAGTTTATGTTAAAAATAACTGCTGAAGTGCACTGCCTGGGCTTATTTTCACAAGGTCTCATGAGGAAGTGCCAACCAACACTAAGCTCATTATGCACAGCTATCAGAGTAACTCAAACCTGAGGAAAAGAGGACATGCACTTTGAAGATCAACTAAATGATGACCTTTCTCTCTCATTCTGCTCTGTGGATGTGCTTTGATAGGACTTGCTCTGATCTGTTTTTCGCAGCATCACAGTACATGGCACCGCACACTGCCCATCCTCTCCAAGCTGGGCGGTGCTGAACTTTCTCCCCACGCCAAGAAAATAGATCACTCGGGCTTCATGTCATTTTTTTTTTTTTACACCACGTCTTTGAACTTGTCTGCTGCCACAGGCCAAACAGTGAGAAATAACACCAGACGTGCCGTGTTGTGATGTTTGAACAAAGGATGGCAAATTTAACGAGAGTGTTAAATACCATGCGATTAAAGAACTTTTTTTTCTTCTTCTTCTTCTTCTTGAAATTTCGCCTCCAGATGCACAGTCCTCCATCTGGAACAAAAGCACAGCACAGCTTCACAGTTGTGACTTTCCACACCACTCTCTCCCTCTGTGGGAGCAGGCAGGTCCACCTCCACACCAGCTGTGAAATGCAAAGCACCCCTTAATGTAAATGTGTTTCCTCTGTCTCTGACAAGCCGCTGTCTGTGCTATTTGCTGAAGGCAAAGATGCTGGGAGATACAGAAAAGAGAGATGGTGATAGGTAGTGGAAAAGGTAGATGCAGAGATGGAAAATGGAGAAAGACACTCGGAGCGACAGAAAACATGTCAAAGAGATTTAGTAAAGGGACTGTTGGGGTGGGGAGTAACAACAGCTTCTGTGCATCCAATGTAAGATTTATATATATATATATAGCAATGACAATATAAGAACAAGTCAATTCAACTTCTTGGATATTGATCAGATCACTTAAATAACATAGTGTTGTGTGGGCCGCTGAAGAGGAGGTACTGCTGGCCCACCACCACCAGAGGGCGCCCTGCCTGGAGTGCGGGCTCCAGGCACCAGAGGGCGCTGCCGCATCATGGGAGTAGCCTGGGTGACAGCTGTCACCCATCACCAGACACAGCTGTTCTACTCAGCACCGAGGTATATCAGGAGGACGGCGTCTCCACCTCAGTGCCGAGATATCGCCTAAGACCAAGGTAGTATTCTCTGCAGTTATACATTGCATCATCAGCTAAGACTGTTAAAACCTTTTTCAGGACTGGTGACTACTGAAAACCTCATTCTTTGGATAAGTACTCACCTTCCTGCTATACTTTGCCAAGAGGTGGAGGCGGCTTCTCCCCTCTCTGTTACTGGGTGCGTTCATCCACTCCTGTGTGTTGTTGCTCTCTCCTGCCAGCAGTACCGGATCCGACGAGCGGAGGCAGTGGCCACCTGGGAATTCGGGACTTGGCGGTTCCAGTATTTCCAGGGTTCGGTGGCAGAGGAGATCTGGGTGGTTCCGGTTCGACTGAGACAGACGTCTCCTACCTTCGAGCCTGCCCACACGACACCAGCGGATTCGACCCCAAATTGTGTTTGTTGTATTACTCGTGCTTGTTTCAGTAGTAAATCTTGTTATTTACTCTCTCCATTGTCCGTTCATTGCGCCCCTGTTGTGGGTCCGTGTTCCTAAAGTTTCACAACACATAGTGTGTTGTCAATTTGGTGTTCATGAAATTGCTCGAGACCAGACCTCAAGCAGACGTCTGGTCTGCTTGAGGTTTCTGTCTGGTCTGCTTGAGGTTTCTTCCTCAGAGGGAGTTTTTCCTTACCACTGTTGCTCTGGGGGTTGGTAAGGTTAGACCTTACCTGTGTGAAGCGCCTTGAGGTGACTCTGTTGTGATTTGGCGCTGTATAAAGGAAAATAAATTGAAAATTGAAATTGAAACAATGAGATGACCCCCAAAACAGGGATGTTTTACAGGGTCAGTGTCACTACTGGTAGCATGGCATGGTACCTGGACCCTACAGAGGTTGGATAGGTAGTCCATTGTCTCCAGGATGGCACATCAACATGTGCCATTGCCAGAAGGTTTGCTGTGTCTCCCAGCACAGTCTCAAGAACATGGAGGAGATTCCAGGAGAGAAGCAGTTACTCCAGGAATGATGGACAGGGCCGTATAAGGTTCTTAACCCATCAGCAGGCACCATCTGCTCCTTTGTGTAAGGAGGAACAGGATGAGCCCTGCCAGAGCCTCACAGAATGACTAGGTAGGTCACTGGTGTGAATGTCTCTGAGCAAACAATCAGACTTCATGAGGGTGGCCTGAGGGCTCATCGTCCTGTAGTGGGCCCTGTGCTCACTGGCCAGCACCGTGGAGCTTAATTGGCATTTGCCATATAATACCAAAAGTGGCAGGTCCACCAGTGGCACCCTGTGCTTTTCACAGATGAGAGCAGGTTCAACCTGAGCACACAAGACAAACGTGAAAGGGTCTGGAGACACTGAGGAGAACGTTATGCTGCCTGCAACATAATTCAGCATGACCAGTTTGGTGGTGGATTAGTGATGGTCTGGGGAGGCGTATCCCTCTACAGGCTAGACAATGGCACCCTGACTGCTATTAGGTATCAGGATGAAGTCCTTGGACCCATTGTCCTACCCTATGCTGGTTTAGTGGATCCTGGTTTCTCATGTTGCACAACAATGCCCAGCCTCATGTAGTGAGAGTGTGCAGGGACTTTGTGGAGGATGAAGGAACTGATACCACTGACTGGCCCCAATGCTCACCTGACCTAAACCCAATGGAACACCTCTGGGACTTTATGTTTTGGTCCATCCGATGCCACCAGGTTGCACCTCAGACTGTCCAGGAGCTAAGTGATACCCCGGTCCAGATCTGGGAGGAGATCCCCCAGGCCACCATCCACTGTCTCATTTGGAGCATGCCCCAAAATTGTCAAGCACAACTACTGAGTACCATTTTGAGTTGCTGCAATGTAATTTTTGCAAAATGGACAAGCCTGCCAGATAATTTCTTTGCTTTGATTTTTGGGGTGCCTTTGAATTTTAATTTCCATCAAATGATGTGGCATCCATTCATTCCTAACACATTACCCGGTCCATATCAGGAAAGATATCCTGCATGATCATTTCTTCACATTGACATCACATGTGTTTTCAACATCTTCCTTTATTTTTTCAGCAGTGTGTGTGTGTGTGTGTGTGTGTGTGTGTGTGTGTGTGTGTGTGTGTGTGTGTGTGTGTGTGTGTGTGTGTGTGTGTGTGTGTGTCTGTGTGTGTGTGTATATATACAGATAGATAGTCAAAGTCCTCCAGGCAGAAACATAATCCAGTCAGATGCAGCTAAAATTCTATCACCAAATTAACAATTTACACAATAAATGTGTGAGGGGAGGTTATAGCATTATGCTCATGTTTAAAGATGTAGCAACTGAGGCAGTGTGACATCAGATCATATCAATATTCTATTCAAGGGATCCTGTCATAATTGGCTACATCCACTCAATGGTTAAGCATAACACAACATGCCGTCTACTGCAGTCTACACATATATACAAACTATTCATTTGTAGTTGATGCCGGGGTTACTGAGTTCAGCATGACCCTTCAGAAGCCTCAGAAGAACACATCACATATTCAGATCACCTTTGACTTATAATACCTATATTTTTTTGTTTGTTTAATCCGTCTTTTTGCAGCCACTGTCTGTCTATCAGGGTATAGGACCTTATATATCTACTGAAATTCCGTTGTTTCCTTGACTACACATGAAGCAGGTTTTGCACATTTTGAGGAGCTCAGTCTGGATGCTGCAGCACCAGATGCTGTATGTTCAGCATCCTTGTCACTCTGTCACAAATGTGATGTTGACGACAGAGCAGCAGAGCAAAGATCTGTTCCCCTGAAATGTCCTTCATGTCTTCCTGACATTAAGTGTCCTCTGACCATGTGGGCACTTAATCCCTCCATATTACTGCATTCATTCTATTGATTATTTGCTCATTATTATTTGCATTCATTAGATTTTAAAAATGATCACACTGGCAAGTGGGGTTTAAATTTGGATTTGAGAGTTGGAGGACTGAGAAATGATTTAGAGGTATTTAAATAATTAGTAAAACTAATTAATATTTGGAGGAAAGTACAGACCTTCTTTGTATTTTCGTCTTTTCTTGCTTGCAAGGTTAAAATATTCATTAAAATCGCTAACGTGTTTGCAGGCTGAATTTACTTAATGACTACAAGTTAACACATTAGTACATTATTCTTACACCCAAACCAACAAATCAGACTTTTTCCCCAGTCAGTTGCATGGCAATCTCACGATCAACACTACGTCTACTTGGAAAACAAATGGAACAGTTCACGAAAGGAGTATTTGTGTTAATGTGCCCTTACTTAGGGCCCATTAACACATAGTGCAAATTTGGTCAAATTATAGCAAAACAGCGCGAATCAGTTTGAATTAGCGCACCACGAAACATCGCGCTGATGGGCAGACATGCACAATCCTGGTACGATGGTTCATGCACGTTACAGTGTCTTTCGAGCAGGAACACAGTGGGAGCTGCTGCAGTTGCTCGCACTGTGGGACGAGCTGAACCACATCACACTGCTGATGTGGAGGAAAATAAAATAAAAACCAGCTGTATAATTTGTGAATATCACTGGGTTGATATAAATAATACATAAAAGGGGACACAATACAGAATCCCGCGATTAAATAACCCTGGTTAAATATATATATTAAAAAATGCCACTCCTGGGGTTTGAATGGTCTGCATGGTCTGTGTATTGTTGATGGTTGTGTATTGTGTGCATGTTGTTTGTTTATTTATTTTTTAAAGTCATCCAAGCCACTGTCATACCTTTTCAAAATTCCCCCTTGGGGATAAATAAAGTGATTTGATTGAACCCACACATTCTGATTACCAGTTGGAAACTTTACCACTGCACTACAATCACTGTCTCACAAGCAGATAAACGTATTTTCTAAAAAAAAGAAAAAAAGGGCTATGATAACTGACCAAACGGCATTTGGTATGGTGTATTTCTGCTGATATGTGACTGAAAGTGGTGTATTTGTCATACTGTTGGCCTGCATATGGTCCTGTGGCGCACCGCTCACTGTTCTGTCAGACAGACATGACGTTCAGATCGCCTGCTGCATGTCCACATGAACTGGCGGTTTGGTCCAGCTGGAACAGCCTGTCAATGTGCATGCTCTCCAGCCCATCACAGAAGTGATATATGTTTTTATGTATTTCGAGGGAGCAGCAAGCATACACATGCGCATGTCCATCAAAACATGTTACATGTTTTGCAGCTCTGATGTCCAAGACCAGAGTTGTCAACAGCTGCCACACACCCATCGTTCAGCACACAGACCAAGGGGTCACTCTGTGATCAGATGAGAGGCACCTGTGGGGATATCTTTGCAGGAGAATGAATGTCCAAGTATTTTGTGCCCTAATGCTTCATGTCTTACTGTACGGTTGAGACACTTTGATGCTAATCAGTGACATAAGGCGACAACTGGATGTCTTTGGTGCTTGGTCTCTTTGGAGGATCCTTGGTTACTGCAAGGAATGACTTTGTGTCGAACAAGTGGTTACTTAGTAGCGCTCACATGATAAATATCAGCTTCAATATTTTGGCCATATGGTGTTTTTTTTTTTTTGTATTATCTAGCATGCAGGAAACTCAGTGTGCCTGCTTGATAAATACAGATTTTTTTGTACTTACGTACATAGTTTACAGCCACTTTTTAAACTGTACTTTATTCATTTGTTTGCATTCATATATATATATATATATACGAGGGCTGTCAATAAAGTTACGGTCCTTTTTATTTTTTTCAAAAACTATATGGATTTCATTCATATGTTTTTACGTCAGACATGCTTGAACCCTCGTGCGCATGCATGAGTTTTTCCACACCTGTCGGTGACGTCATTCGCCTGTGAGCACTCCTTGTGGGAGGAGTCGTCCAGCCCCTCGTCGGAATTCCTTTGTCTGAGAAGTTGCTGAGAGACTGGCGCTTTGTTTGATCAGAATTTTTTCTAAGCCTGTGAGACACATCGAAGTGGACACGGTTCGAAAAATTAAGCTGGTTTTCAGTGAAAATTTTAACGGCTGATGAGAGATTTTGAGGTGATACTGTCGCTTTAAGGACTTTTCACGGTGCGAGACGTCGCTCAGCGCTCTCAGGCGGCGTTGTCAGCCTGTTCAAGCTTAAAACCTCCACATTTCAGGCTCTATTGATCCAGGACGTCGTGAGAGAACAGAGAAGTTTCAGAAGAAGTCGGTTTCAGCATTTTATCCGGATATTCCACTGTTAAAGGAGATTTTTTTAATGAAAGACGTGCGGACGGGTCCGCGCGTCGGGACGCAGCCGCCGCAACGCTCCGCCACAGGAAAAACACCTCTGTTGAAAGCCTTAAGGACAAGTTGGAACATGTCCTGCCTGTTAAACAATTTCTCATATACTCACTCCACTGAAAGCCATCAAAAGCCGCCTGGATTTTACAAATGGTTATCAACACGGAGGTGTTTTTCCTGTGCCGCTGCACCGCGTCGGCTGCGTCCCGACGCGCGGATCCGTCCGCACGTCTTTCATTAAAAAAATCTCCTTTAACAGTGGAATATCCGGATAAAATGCTGAAACCGACTTCTTCTGAAACTTCTCTGTTCTCTCACGACGTCCTGGATCAATAGAGCCTGAAATGTGGAGGTTTTCAGCTTGAAACAGGCTGATGACGCCGCCTGAGAGCGCTGAGCGACGTCTCGCACCGTGAAAAGTCCTTAAAGCGACAGAATCACCTCAAAATCTGTCATCAGCTGTTAAAATTTTCACTGAAAACCAGCTTAATTTTTCGAACCGTGTCCACTTCGATGTGTCTCACAGGTTTAGAAAAAATTTTGATCAAACAAAGCGCCAGTCTCTCAGCAACTTCTCAGACAAAGGAATTCCGACGAGGGGCTGGACGACTCCTCCCACAAGGAGTGCTCACAGGCGAATGACGTCACCGACAGGCGTGGAAAAAGTCACGCATGCGCACGAGGGTTCAAGCATGTCTGACGTAAAAACATATGAATGAAATCCATATAGTTTTTGAAAAAAATAAAAAGGACCGTTACTTTATTGACAGCCCTCGTATATATATATATATATATATATATATATATATATATATATATATATATATATACACTCAACAAAAATATAGACGCAACACTTTTGGTTTTGCTCCCATTTTGTATGAGATGAACTCAAAGATCTAAAACTTTTTCCAAATACACAATATCACCATTTCCCTCAAATATTGTTCACAAACCAGTCTAAATCTGTGAAAGTGAGCATTTCTCCTTTGCTGAGATAATCCATCCCACCTCACAGGTGTGCCATATCAAGATGCTGATTAGACACCATGATTAGTGCACAGGTGTGCCTTAGACTGCCCACAATAAAAGGCCACTCTGAAAAGTGCAGTTTTATCACACAGCACAATGCCACAGATGTCGCAAGATTTGAGGGAGCGTGCAATTGGCATGCTGACAGCAGGAATGTCAACCAGAGCTGTTGCTCGTGTATTGAATGTTCATTTCTCTACCATAAGCCGTCTCCAAAGGCGTTTCAGAGAATTTGGCAGTACATCCAACCAGCCTCACAACCGCAGACCACGTGTAACCACACCAGCCCAGGACCTCCACATCCAGCATGTTCACCTCCAAGATCGTCTGAGACCAGCCACTCGGACAGCTGCTGAAACAATCGGTTTGCATAACCAAAGAATTTCTGCACAAACTGTCAGAAACCGTCTCAGGGAAGCTCATCTGCATGCTCGTCGTCCTCATCGGGGTCTTGACCTGACTCCAGTTCGTCGTCGTAACTGACTTGAGTGGGCAAATGCTCACATTCGCTGGCATTTGGCACGTTGGAGAGGTGTTCTCTTCACGGATGAATCCCGGTTCACACTGTTCAGGGCAGATGGCAGACAGCGTGTGTGGCGTCGTGTGGGTGAGCGGTTTTCTGATGTCAATGTTGTGGATTGAGTGGCCCATGGTGGCGGTGGGGTTATGGTATGGGCAGGCGTCTGTTATGGACGAAGAACACAGGTGCATTTTATTGATGGCATTTTGAATGCACAGAGATACCGTGACGAGATCTAAGGCCCATTGTTGTGCCATACATCCAAGAACATCACCTCATGTTGCAGCAGGATAATGCACGGCCTCATGTTGCAAGGATCTGTACACAATTCTTGGAAGCTGAAAATGTCCCAGTTCTTGCATGGCTGGCATACTCACCGGACATGTCACCCATTGAGCATGTTTGGGATGCTCTGGACCGGCGTATACGACAGAGTGTACCAGTTCCTGCCAGTATCCAGCAACTTCGCACAGCCATTGAAGAGGAGTGGACCAACATTCCACAGGCCACAATTGACAACCTGATCAACTCTATGCGAAGGAGATGTGTTGCACTGCATGAGGCAAATGGTGGTCACACCAGATACTGACTGGTATCCCCCCCAATAAAACAAAACTGCACCTTTCAGAGTGGCCTTTTATTGTGGACAGTCTAAGGCACACCTGTGCACTAATCATGGTGTCTAATCAGCATCTTGATATGGCACACCTGTGAGGTGGGCTGGATTATCTCAGCAAAGGAGAAGTGCTCACTATCGCAGATTTAGACTGGTTTGTGAACAATATTTGAGGGAAATGGTGATATTGTGTATGTGGAAAAAGTTTTAGATCTTTGAGTTCATCTCATACAAAATGGGAGCAAAACCAAAAGTGTTGCGTTTATATTTTTGTTGAGTGTATATATATATATATTTATATATAAAACCTCCATTTTTTCCACTACTCCATGCAGTATATCCTGCGGGATTCCTATTGGATTCCCAAAGGACTTCTTGAATAAGTAAAGTCAAAGTATGAAGCATAGACACAACCAGTCATGTTGTGAGTGGCTGTGAACAAATCAGTGGATCCATGCTGTTGTCTTGGCATGCCTTCAGGGAATTAGTAGCGGTCTCTGAAAAATAGTAGTGTAGCAGTTGTTGTGATAGTAGTCACCCAGCCTGTGATAACAACAGTCATCCTGTTCATTCATGTTTTCGCACATTTCACTTTGGGAATACTGTACTTACATAAGATATGTGGGCACTTCCATGTGCTACTGATGTGTGGAACACAGAGTCAGTTTAACATCAATCCTTATTCATAAAGCTGTGCACACTGACAAGCGAAAATCATTGCGTGTGCATTTTTTAACAACGATGAATCTGAATATATTCTTGATTGACATTCTTTGAGTACATCTGAGACTGATCTTCAAGGAGAACCCTTCAGGCTTATGTGGAGAATCTTATTTTCCTCCAAGCACCCAGCAGAATGTTATCATTCAGTTTGAACAATCCGCTGTCGAGGTGCAGGCCCCTGAAACATTAAATGACTTTTTTTTTTTACCATTTAAGATGGTGTGATATTTACTTTAATTATTGATTTGTGATGAGGGTAGCAGATACCAGGACCTCATGCATACATTCCTTTTTTTGCATTACCTCGTATTGATGTGCCTGATAGAAAATGATTAATGTGGAAGTAGCAATTTGTAGGAGTGACAGTCATAAAGCACGGCTTGATTCCAAGCCCTGACAAGGATGTGGTGTGAGGTAAATGGCCTCCAGTGTTCGACCTGCTACAAAGAGGCTTTCTTGTCTTTGCCTTCCTCTCCCTCTCTTGCCATTCCTCGCCTTCGCTGTCTCTCTCTCTCTCTCTCTCTCTCTCTCTCTCTCTCTCTCTCTCTCTCTTGCTGTCTTTGTTGCTCTCTTGCTCCCGGATCAGGCTGTGCTCCGGCCACGTTGTTGGGCAGCAAGCTGTAAACAGGCGCTGGAACAATGATCCAAGTGGCAGTCACGTTTATTCATGCCCATGCTCTTCCTTCTGCCACTTTGCCATCACTTTTTTGTGCATGCGCCTGTTGTTTCATCATTTTAATAAAAAAAAGGGGGGTGGAGGGTAAAGAAATCTTGTCAGAATGACTCTGCTGGGTATGTCTTCTGCTCATCATGACTGAGACACAAGCTCTTTATGTGACTGAGTGGAGGGTGGCCCCCTTCCCTCCTCTGCTTCTCATCCACACCCCCCAGAGGCTCCCATTGAGCCTGGGTCTGGCCAGGAGGGGAGGTTGGAGCCCCTTTGTGGCTGTGTGGGCCTTTCTTTCCCGAGAGAGCAGGAGAAAGATAGAGGGAGACGGAGGGAGCTCTACCAATGGGCAGTTTGGACACAGACACAGCCTTGTTAACCAAAGAAAACTAGGATGAGAGGGAGAAAAGCGAAGCAAAAGTGAAACGGTATCTACCAGGAAATCACAAAGCCTCCCCTTGGTTACGTCAGCAATAGTTGTGCCCTGTCCTCGTTCTCCTCTGCCTCGTACTATCACCTCCTTTGCTCTTCCATCTGTCCCTGTGTAATCTCACTCTCCAGCTCAATAACAAGATTTTGTCCTCCCCCTCACCCATCCTCGCTGCCTTCTCACTCTCCGCCATTACTTTACACACATTCCATTATCTGGGAGACCAGGCTAAGAGAGATGTCTGGGGTCGGAGCGATCATTATCATCACCTCTTTCCGCTACGCTGTGAGTTATAGCCCGCTGTATAGGAAACACACATTTAAATCATAATCAATAGAGCCGTATCAATGCCAGAGAGACTTGGCCAAAGAAAATCGCTGCATATCACGGCTGCTGCTACTCAGCTGAGTTCAAGAGGAGACTCTCGCTTTTGACTGAGATAGTGGCAGATGCCTGCTGATAAAGGGGGCTCGAGTCACAAAATGCATTATGTGGATTCTCACCCATATTGGCCTCTCTTCATTGACTTCCTGTTAATTCTAGAATAGAATTTAAAATTCTTCTTCTTACTTATAAGGTTTTGAATAATCAGGTCCCATCTTATCTTAGGGACCTCGTAGTACCATATCACCCCAATAGAGCGCTTCGCTCTCAGACTGCAGGCTTACTTGTAGTTCCTAGGGTTTGTAAGAGTAGAATGGGAGGCAGAGCCTTCAGCTTTCAGGCTCCTCTCCTGTGGAACCAGCTCCCAATTCAGATCAGGGAGACAGACACCCTCTCTACTTTTAAGATTAGGCTTAAAACTTTCCTTTTTGCTAAAGCTTATAGTTAGGGCTGGATCAGGTGACCCTGAACCATCCCTTAGTTATGCTGCTATAGACGTAGACTGCTGGGGGGTTCCCATGATGCACTATTTCTTTCTCTTTTTGCTCTGTATGCACCACTCTGCATTTAATCATTAGTGATCGATCTCTGCTCCCCTCCACAGCATGTCTTTTTCCTGGTTCTCTCCCTCAGCCCCAACCAGTCCCAGCAGAAGACTGCCCCTCCCTGAGCCTGGTTCTTCTGGAGGTTTCTTCCTGTTAAAAGGGAGTTTTTCCTTCCCACTGTAGCCAAGTGCTTGCTCACAGGGGGTCGTTTTGACCGTTGGGGTTTTACATAATTATTGTATGGCCTTGCCTTACAATATAAAGCGCCTTGGGGCAACTGTTTGTTGTGATTTGGCGCTATATAAAAAATTGATTGATTGATTGATTGATTGATTCATATTGACTTTTTGGAAAAGTTAACTGGAAAAATAAACCAACTTATGCTGATGTCCAGGTGATGCAGCAGTTGTGTGGAAATGGGGGGTGTGGGTTGAGCTGTGATTTCCTGCTCCCTGAGCATTGCCCTGAAGTTCAAATCCTGCAGAGAAGAAAGCGGCGTCATGCTGTTTACCAGACCCCGAGCAGCGAGAATGCATGACACAAGAAGTGGATGGACTCAACATGCAGAGTCTCAGACCAGGCGTTGGAGTAAAAGAACACGTAATCTTTAATTTGGGCCAAGGTATGGTACACATCTAATTGGTCAATGGAGCAATGGTACAGGCAGGGCTAGGCAAAGACGCAGTCAAAAACAAGCAGGGTCCAAAGGCACAAACAAACACAGTAATCAGGGCTGAGGCAAAAAGGTGCGGTCAGAAACATAGAGCAGGATCAAAAACACGGCAAGACAAATCAGGACTGAGACAAGAGCTGGACGGTGAACTGAGTGAACAAACTGGCAAGGGAGTTGTAACTGGAAACAGCTTAAACAGAGAAGGGGAAAATGAGAAGAGGATTCCAGAAAAGGGGCGTGGCAGGACAAGGACAAAGGCAGAGCAAGGTACAAGATAGTGAGGTAGGGAAAACACAAGGTGGAGTGACAAAACTAGGATGGAACAGACCATGGCTCAAGTATGCAACTAAAGAAAACAAAGGGGCTAAACAAACTATAAGCGAAACAGAGACTAAATGATGAACAGAAAACAAAACCCGAGACTACAGTATAACAGATAATTCAACATATGATAAGAATGAAATGAACAAGTGATACACAATGAAATGCAGACTGGATGGACAAAACAAGAACAGGACTGAAGGATGGCTAAAGTATAAAAAGTAATAAAGTTACAAAGTGACAAAGCAAAACACAGCAGAGAATAAATGATGAACCAAAAACAAAGCTAGGAACGAAAGTCATATGTGCAGAAGGGGGATGATCAGAGCCAAACTAGGCAGAAAATAAATACGTAACAAAAATAAACCAACTATTAAATCAAGACCGAGGCAGACAGTGGGAAAAGGAAAGGGGAAAAAATATCATGAACCAGAACAGGGTCGAACCTTACACCCTGAGGTCTGGTTAAGATAACAAATACAGCTCAGTTCCGCTAGAAGACGTGCAATGTTAGCCTGTTGAGGACACTGCAAGGTGACAGGTGGGATCTGATGTAGTGGCCAAATCAATGCCAAATATGGTGCATCTGGAAAATATTCACAGCGCTTCATGTTTTCCACATCTAGTTATGTTACAGCCTTATTCCAAAATGGATTAAATTCAATTTTTTTTCCACAAATTTCTACACACAATACCCCATAATGACAGTGTGAAAAGGATTTTTTTTTTATTTAGATTTTTGCAGATTTATTAAAAATTTCAAAAACTAAGAAATCACATGTACATAAGTATTCAAAACCTTTGCCATGATGCTCAAAATTTTGCTTGGGTGCATCCTGTTTGCACTGATCATCCTTGAGATGTTTCTACAGCACAAATGGAGTCCATGTGGAGTAAATTCAGTTGATTGGACATGATTTGGAAAGGCACACACCTGTCTACATATAAGGTCCCACAGTTTGACAGTGCATGTCAGAGCACAAACCAAGCATGAAGTCAAAGGAATTGTCTGTAGACCTCTGAGACAGGATTTTCTCAAGGCACAAATCTAGGGAAGGTTACAGAAACATTTCTGTTGCTTAGAAGGTCCCAATGAGCACAGTGGCCTCCATCATCAGTAAATGGGTGATTCTTAGACTACGGGCACTTATTATGTCCTTTGATCATATTGTATGAAAAACAGAAAAAAGGGGACATTTCACACTTTTATAGTTATCTTTACAATGAAAGTGTGTTAAGAAATTTGTTCTAATAGTCTTTTTCACCTTTCTTCAGCATCATTATATGCAAATATTGCCGTTTTGTGCTTGTCCCACACCCAGACTTTTGATCTTCAATGATCAAATCAAATCAAATCAATTTTATTTATATAGCGCCAAATCACAACAAACAGTTGCCCCAAGGCACTTTATATTGTAAGTCAAAGCCATACAGTAATTACGGAAAAACCCCAACGGTCAAAACGACCCCCTGTGAGCAAGCACTTGGCGACAGTGGGAAGGAAAAACTCCCTTTTAACAGGAAGAAACCTCCAGCAGAACCAGGCTCAGAGAGGGGCAGTCTTTTGCTGGGACTGGATGGGGCTGAGGGAGAGAACCAGGAAAAAGACATGCTGTGGAAGACAGCAGAGATCAATCACTAATGATTAAATGCAGAGTGGTGCATACAAAGCAAAAAGAGAAAGAAACACTCAGTGCATCATGGGAACCCCCCAGCAGTCTAAGTCTAAAGCAGCATAACTAACGGATGGTTCAGGGTCACCTGATCCAGCCCTAACTATAAGCTTTAGCACAAAGGAAAGTTTTAAGCCTAATCTTAAAAGTAGAGCGGGTGTTTGTCTCCCTGATCTGAATTGGGAGCTGGTTCCACAGGAGAGGAGCCTGAAAGCTGAAGGCTCTGCCTCCCATTCTACTCTTAAAAACCCTAGGAACTACAAGTAAGCCTGCAGTCTGAGAGCGAAGCGCTCTATTGGGGTGATATGGTACTATGAGGTCCCTAAGATAAGATGGGACCTGATTATTCAAAACCTTATAAGTAAGAAGAAGAATTTTAAGTTCTATTCTAGAATTAACAGGAAGCCAATGAAGAGAGGTCAATATGGGTGAGATATGCTCTCTCCTTCTAGTCCCTGTCAGTACTCTAGCTGCAGCATTTTGAATTAACTGAAGGCTTTTCAGGGAACTTTTAGGACAACCTGATAATAATGAATTACAATAGTCCAGCCTAGAGGAAATAAATGCATGAATTAGTTTTTCAGCATCACTCTGAGACAAGACCTTTCTAATTTTAGAGATATTGCGCAAATGCAAAAAAGCAGTCCTACATATTTGTTTAATATGTGCATTGAATGACATATCCTGATCAAAAATGACTCCAAGATTTCTCACAGTATTACTAGAGGTCAGGGTAATGCCATCCAGAGTAAGGATCTGGTTAGACACCATGTTTCTAAGATTTGTGGGGCCAAGTACAATAACTTCAGTTTTATCTGAGTTTAAAAGCAGGAAATTAGAGGTCATCCATGTCTTTATGTCTGTAACACAATCCTGCAGTTTAGCTAATTGGTGTGTGTCCTCTGGCTTCATGGATAGATAAAGCTGGGTATCATCTGCGTAACAATGAAAATTTAAGCAATGCTGTCTAATAATACTGCCTAAGGGAAGCATGTATAAAGTGAATAAAATTGGTCCTAGCACAGAACCTTGTGGAACTCCATAATTAACCTTAGTCTGTGAAGAAGATTCCCCATTTACATGAGCAAATTGTAATCTATTAGATAAATATGATTCAAACCACCGCAGTGCAGTGCCTTTAATACCTATGGCATGCTCTAATCTCTGTAATAAAATTTTATGGTCAACAGTATCAAAAGCAGCACTGAGGTCTAACAGAACAAGCACAGAGATGAGTCCACTGTCTGAGGCCATAAGAAGATCATTTGTAACCTTCACTAATGCTGTTTCTGTACTATGATGAATTCTAAAACCTGACAGAAACTCTTCAAATAGACCATTCCTCTGCAGATGATCAGTTAGCTGTTTTACAACTACCCTTTCAAGAATTTTTGAGAGAAAAGGAAGGTTGGAGATTGGCCTATAATTAGCTAAGATAGCTGGGTCAAGTGATGGCTTTTTAAGTAATGGTTTAATTACTGCCACCTTAAAAGCCTGTGGTACATAGCCAAATAATATGATTTGATAAATGATAATGATAAAAATGAATGGTAAAGAAACGTTTGTTCTAATGTTTTAAAATATCTCTGAATAAAATATCAGTAAAATAATCAAAACATAATTGGGGTATTCAATGTCATACATCTGTTGTGATTTTTTTAAACAAAATGTAGTTGTCCCACACTATTGCCGTAATTTCCACCACAACACTGTAATGTCCCTTTAAACAGTTTGTATGAAAGATTGTTTGGGTAATTTCTATGGAGATAAACAGTGACATCAGAGCACATGTATATAGCGCCAAATCACAACAAACAGTTGCCCCAAGGCGCTTTATATTGTAAGGCAATGGTGTGGTGGAAGTTACATTTACAAGGCCAATAGTGCCCGTAGTTAAAGAATCACCCAAATGGAAGAAGTTCTGATCCAACCAGGACTCTTCCTAGAGCTGGCTGACCATCTAAACTGAGTGATCGGGGGAGAAGGGCCTTAGTCAGGAAGGTGACCAAGAACCCGATAGTCACTCTGTCAAAGCTCCAGCATTCCTCTGTGGAGAGAGGAGAACCGTCCAGAAGGGCAATCATCTCTGCAGCAATCCACTAATTAGGCCTGTATGATAAAGTGGCCAAATGGAAGCCACTCCTTAGTAAAAGGCACCTAGCAGCCTGCCTGGAGTTTGCCAAAAGGCACCTGAAGGACTCTCAGACCATGAGAAACAAAATTCTCTGATCCGATGAGACAAAGATTGAACTCTTTGGCGTGAATGCCAAGCACATGTTTGGAGGAAACCAAGCACCATCCAAACAGTGAAGCATGGTGGTGGCAGCATCATGCTGTGGGGATGTTTTTCAGCAGCATGAACTGGGAGGCTAGTCAGGATTGAGGGAAAGATAAATGCAGCAATGTACAGAGACATCCTGGATGAAAACCTGCGCCAGAGCGCTCTTGACCTCAGAATGGAGTGATGGTTCATCTTTCAGCAGGACAATGATCCTAAGCACACAGTCAAGATATGAAAGGTGCTTGAGTGGTCCAGCCAGACCCCAGACCTCAATCCGACTGAACATCTCTGGAGAGATCTGAAAATGGCTGTGCACCGATGCTCCCCATCCAATCTGAGGGAGCTTGAGAGGTGCTGCAAAGAGGAATAGGTAAAACTGCCCAAAAATAGATGCACCAAGCTTATGACATCATATTCAAGAAGACCTGAGGCTATAATTGCTGCCAAAGGTGCATCAACAAAGTACTGTGCAAAGAGTGTGAATACTTATGTACATGAGGTTTTATTTTTAATAAATTTGCAAAAATAATAAAAAAAAAATTGCATGTTGTCATTATGGGATGTTGTGTGTAGAATTTTGAGGGAACAAATTAATTTGCTCCATTTGAAATAAGGCTGTAACATAATGAAATGTGGAAAAAGTGAAGTGCTGTGATGACTTTCCGGATGCACTGTATTTCTCTGCCTTTGGGCTGCATCATGAAGAAAATAGCAGTTCTCCATACAGCTGAATAACACCTGTTAAGAAAGAACAGTGTGGAGACAGAAGCCAGCAACACATTGTGTAATCAGTTGAGACAAATTAGAGAGAAAGAACACAGAATCACTGTTACTAAGTCAGAGAATGTGTTTGCTGTGAATAAGGAACCTGTAATCAAATATCTCATCTAATCCAGATATTGAAACCAGACACAGACTTACCATTACACAACTGCCTCGGGCTCCAAGCTGCCAAGAACCCCATAAAAGTCTCATTCACATCAGCCTGAAAAAGACAGAGGTCCTGTATCAGCGTGCACCTAACATGGTCAATCCAAAGCTTTCTGATCTGAAACTGCACAGACAGATCCTGGAGAACATCACCCACTTCTCATACCTGGGCAGCCATGTGCCAACATGGATGACAAGCGCCAACATGCAAGCGTGAAGGAACTACTTTTGTCTGGCTCGTATTCACATTTTCAACAACAAAAATCTTCGTTAGGAAACAAAATCCTTGTGTATAACACTGCCAACCCTGCTGTATGGATTTGAGACCTGGTGTTTATTAGCTGTTCGGGGTCACAAATATACAGTAGTGATCAGAATAATAGTAGTTCTATGTGACTAAAAAGATTAATCCAGGTTTTGAGTATATTTCTTATTGTTACATGGGAAACAAGGTACCAGTAGATTGAGTAGATTCTCACAAATCCAACAAGACCAAGCATTCATGATATGCACACTCTTAAGGCTATAAAATTGGGCTATTAGTAAAAAAAAAGTAGAAAAGGGGGTGTTCACAATAATAGCAGTGTGGCATTCAGTCAGTGAGGTGTGAATTCACTGATTCACAGGTGTGAATCAGGTGTGAATCAGGTGTCCCCTATGTAAGGATGAAACCAGCACCTGTTGAACATGCTTTTCTCTTTGAAAGCCTGAGGAAAATGGGATGTTCAAGACATTGTTAGGAAGAACAGCGTAGTTTGATTAAAAAGTTGATTGGAGAGGGGAAAACCTATACGCAGGTGCAAAAAATTATAGGCTGTTCATCTACAATGATCTTTGCTTTAAAATGGACAAAAAAAAAAAAAAAAACAGAGATGCGTGGAAGAAAATGGAAAACAACCATCAAAATGGATAGAAGAATAACCAGAATGGCAAAGACTCACCCATTGATCAGCTCGAGGATGATCAAAGACAGTCTGGAGTTACCTGTAAGTGCTGTGACAGGCAGGCCTTGAGTGAGATGTGGTCCCGCCCTCTCGGCTGAATTCCTTTGTTTCACACGCTGCTCGAGACGGCGCGCGTTGCTTTATCAACATTTTTTCTGGACCTGTGAGGAATATCCGAGTGAACGCTATTCGAGAAATTAAGCTGGTTTTCGGTGAAAAGTTTAACGGCTGATGAGAGATTATGGGGTGTTTCTGTCGCTGTAAGGACTTCCCACAGAGCAGGACGTCATGCAGCGCTTCCAGGCACCATCGTCGGTCTGTTTTGACCTGAAAACATCCTAATTTAAGGCTTAATTCACCCAGGACGTCGTGAGAGAACAGAGAAGATTCAGAAGAGGCCGGCATGAGGACTTTATGCGGACATTCCACTGTTTAAGGACATTTTTTAATGAAAGACGTGCGCACAAATTCGCCGAGTCGTTTCCGTGACGACTCGGCAAATCTGTGTGCGCCGCGATAGGAAAAACACCTTCGTGTTGAAAACCATTTGTAAAATTCAGGCGGCTTTTGATGGCTTTCAACAAGTGAGTAACTGAGAAATTGTTTAACAGCTTGGGCATGTTCCAACTTGCCCGTTAAGGTTTCCAACGGAGGTGTTTTTCCTGTCGCGATCAGGTCCGGCCCGACATGCGACTTTGCCCGCACGTTCTTTCATTACAAAATGTCCGTTAACAATGGAATGTACGAATAAACTCCTCATGCCGACTTCTTCTGAAAGTTCTCTGTTCTCTGACGACTTCCTGGGTCAACAGAGCCTGAAATGTGGAAGTTTTCAACTTGAAACGGCGAGACGCTGCCGCCTCGAAGCGCAGATTGCCGTCAGGCGCCGTGAGCCGTCCTTACTGCGACACTACCAGACCAAAATCTCTCATCAGCCGTTAAAATATTTACCGAAAACCAGCTGAATTTATCGAATGGTGTCCACTCAGTTGTGCCTTACAGTTTTGAAAAAATTTTGATCAAACAAAGCAGCAGTCTCTGAGCCATTCCTAAACAATGAAAAAATCGACGAGAGGGTGGGCCACTCCTCACTCAAAGACTGCCCACAGGCGAATGACGTAACCGACAGGCGTGAAAAAACTCTCGCATGCCCACGAGGGTTCAAGCATGTCTGATGTAATCACATGTGATTCAAATCCATATGGTTTTTGAAAAAAATAATAAAGTCGGATACTTTTCTAATAGACCTCGTACTTGGGAAGTCAGCTGTCATCCATCATAATGATGTGACCCACCCACTAAAGTTGGCTCTTGATGATGACAGACTATGAACTGTAAAAACAGCTGATGAGAGATTTTGGTCTGGTAGTGTCGCCGTAAGGACGGCCCACGGCGCCTGACGGTGATCTGCGCTTCGAGGCGGCAGCGTCTCGCCATTTCAAGTTGAAAACTTCCACATTTCAGGCTCTGTTGACCCAGTAAGTCGTCAGAGAACAGAGAACTTTCAGAAGAAGTCGGCATGAGGAGTTTATTCGGACATTCCATTGTTAACGGACATTTTGTAATGAAAGAACGTGTGGGCAGAGTTGCATGTCGGGCTGGACCCGACCGCGGGGGGACGCGACAGGAAAAACACCTCCGTTGGAAACCTTAACGGGCAAGTTGGAACATGCCCAAGCTGTTAAACAGTTTCTCAGTTACTCACTTGTTGAAAGCCATCAAAAGCCGCCTGAATTTTACAAATGGTTTTCAACACGGAGGTGTTTTTCCTGTCGCGGCGCACACAGATTTGCCGAGTCGTCACGGAAACGACTCGGCGAATTTGCGCGCACGTCTTTTATTAAAAAATGTCCTTAAACAGTGGAATGTCCGCATAAAGTCCTCATGCCGGCCTCTTCTGAATCTTCTCTGTTCTCTCACGACGTCCTGGGTGAATTAAGCCTTAAATTAGGATGTTTTCAGGTCGAAACAGGCCGACGACGGTGCCTGGAAGCGCTGCGCGACGTCCCGCTCCGTGGGAAGTCCTTACAGCGACAGAAACACCCCATAATCTCTCATTAGCCATTAAACTTTTCACCGAAGACCAGCTAAATGTCTCGAATAGTGTCCACTCGGATATTCCTCACAGGTCCAGAAAAAATTTTGATAAAGCAACGTGCGCCGTCTCGAGCAGCGTGTGAAACAAAGGAATTCAGCCGAGAGGGCGGGACCACATCTCACTCAAGGCCTGCCCACAGGGCAATGACGTCACCGACACGCATGAAAAAAACTCATGCATGCGCACGAGGGTTCAAGCATGATTGGTGTAATGGCACGTCATTCAAATCCATATAGTTAAAAAAAACTAAAAGTGTCTGTTTCTTATCTAATAGACCTCGTAGATCTTCTACTCCCAGCTGAGCAAAGAAAACCAATCCAGAGGAGGGCAGAAGAAATGCTACAATGACCTCCTGAAGTGCAATCTCAAGAGCTGCTCCATTGACCGAAAGACTTAAGAACAAGTGAGGGACAGAGCCAACTCTTCTCTCGTGTAGAGAAGAGGGAAGGAAGACAGAGAGAAACCAAGATTCTCACCGGCAGAAGCTCCAGGTCCACTATCCCATTGGTGAATCGATCAAGAGACAGTTGTCCTCACCACCTAGGGTTTCGCCACCCCGACGATGACCCTTTTGTGTCATGTCATGTGCATTGCACGTCTTTGATTTATTATGCATCTTCTTTCTATTAAATATTAATTTTGCTTGCATAATTTCTTTTACTGATGTAGTAGTTTGTTTCAGTTAGGAGAATTATATCTGTCCAGCTCTAGGCCATATAGTTATATGTTGGTCTTTACACATTTTAAAGATGGTAGCATTTGTGAAAAGTAATTTAAAAAATAATTTTGTCGAAGAATTTAAATAGAATTTAAAATTCTTCTTCTTACTTATAAGGTTTTGAATAATCAGGTCCCATCTTATCTTAGGGACCTCGTAGTACCATATCACCCCAATAGAGCGCTTCGCTCTCAGACTGCAGGCTTACTTGTAGTTCCTAGGGTTTGTAAGAGTAGAATGGGAGGCAGAGCCTTCAGCTTTCAGGCTCCTCTCCTGTGGAACCAGCTCCCAATTCAGATCAGGGAGACAGACACCCTCTCTACTTTTAAGATTAGGCTTAAAACTTTCCTTTTTGCTAAAGCTTATAGTTAGGGCTGGATCAGGTGACCCTGAACCATCCCTTAGTTATGCTGCTATAGACGTAGACTGCTGGGGGGTTCCCATGATGCACTGTTTCTTTCTCTTTTTGCTCTGTATGCACCACTCTGCATTTAATCATTAGTGATCGATCTCTGCTCCCCTCCACAGCATGTCTTTTTCCTGGTTCTCTCCCTCAGCCCCAACCAGTCCCAGCAGAAGACTGCCCCTCCCTGAGCCTGGTTCTGCTGGAGGTTTCTTCCTGTTAAAAGGGAGTTTTTCCTTCCCACTGTAGCCAAGTGCTTGCTCACAGGGGGTCGTTTTGACCGTTGGGGTTTTACATAATTATTGTATGGCCTTGCCTTACAATATAAAGCGCCTTGGGGCAACTGTTTGTTGTGATTTGGCGCTATATAAAAAAATTGATTGATTGAATTGATTGATTGATTGAAGATAAATAAGGATTGAAAGAGGAGGAGGACAAGGAATGTCAATGGCCTCATGCCTATGTTTGCCTTCGTCCCCAATGTAACTTAATTCAGACTTAATTGAAATGTGCCATTTGCTAATACAGCCTTCTAAAATTGTTGTTCGTATTAAGAGTTTTCTCAACACAGGCATTTTTGATTCAGCATCCACGGGCATTTTCTCTTCTCTTATGCTTCCTCCACTCCTCAGGAGAACAGCTGAGTCTGATTCAGAGGGAAAATAAAGCTTTGCAGTGACCTGATGGATGACTGCTTAAAATGTGTAACATTATGCTGCGAAATTTGGGCTGGAGCATGCACAGGGTCAGTTACTGGACTGATCAACCTTTGTTGTATATCTATCACTGTTACAGATCGATTATTTACTGTATGTTCCAAACTAAAAGTCTTCACTGCGCCACCGAAAAAATTGATTCCAAAAATACAAAAAATTCCATTCCAGTATATTAGATACATTTTTAAAACCATATACATTAAAAATATATCTTTCACTTACTATGTAATGAATTTAATTTTGTATTAAATTACTACTACATGTTTAGCCGCATGTTCTCCTTGAATTGCTGGCTGTCTGAGTGGTGTCCAAAAAATGAGGTGGGCTTCATTGATAATTGGCAAAGCTTCTGGGGAAAACCTGGTCTTGTTAGGAGAGACGGCATCCATCCCACTTTAGAGGGAGCAGCTCTCATTTCTAGAAATCTGGCCAATTTTTTGGGATCCTCCAAACTGTGACTGTCTAGCGTTGGGACCAGGAGGCAGAGCTGTGGTCTTATACACCTCTCTGCAGCTTCTCTCCCCCTGCCATCCCCCTATTACCCCATCCCCGTAGAGACGGTGCCTGCTCCCAGACCACCAATAACTAGCAAAAATCTATTTAAGCATAAAAATTCAAAAAGAAAAAATAATATAGCACCTTCAATTGCACCACAGACTAAAACAGTTAAATGTGGTCTATTAAACATTAGGTCTCTTTCTTCTAAGTCCCTGTTGGTAAATGATATAATAATTGATCAACGTATTGATTTATTCTGCCTAACAGAAACTTGGTTACAGCAGGATGAATATGTTAGTTTAAATGAGTCAACACCCCCGAGTCACACTAACTGTCAGAATGCTCGTAGCACGGGCCGGGGCGGAGGATTAGCAGCAATCTTCCATTCCAGCTTATTAATTAATCAAAAACCTAGACAGAGCTTTAATTCATTTGAAAGCTTGTATCTTAGTCTTGTCCATCCAAATTGGAAGTCCCAAAAACCAGTTTTATTTGTTATTATCTATCGTCCACCTGGTCGTTACTGTGAGTTTCTCTGTGAATTTTCAGACCTTTTGTCTGACTTAGTGCTTAGCTCAGATAAGATAATTATAGTGGGCGATTTTAACATCCACACAGATGCTGAGAATGACAGCCTCAACACTGCATTTAATCTATTATTAGACTCTATCGGCTTTGCTCAAAAAGTAAATGAGTCCACCCACCACTTTAATCATATTTTAGATCTTGTTCTGACTTATGGTATGGAAATAGAAGACTTAACAGTATTCCCTGAAAACTCCCTTTTGTCTGATCATTTTTTAATAACATTTACATTTACCCTGATGGACTACCCTGCAGTGGGGAATAAGTTTCATTACACTAGAAGTCTTTCAGAAAGCGCTGTAACTAGGTTTAAGGATATGATTCCTTCTTTATGTTCTCTAATGTCATATACCAACACAGAGCAGAGTAGCTACCTAAACTCTGTAAGGGAGTTAGAGTATCTTGTCAATAGTTTTACATCCTCATTGAAGACAACTTTGGATGCTGTAGCTCCTCTGAAAAAGAGAGCTTTAAATCAGAAGTGTCTGACTCCGTGGTATAACTCACAAACTCGTAGCTTAAAGCAGATAACCCGTAAGTTGGAGAGGAAATGGCGTCTCACTAATTTAGAAGATCTTCACTTAGCCTGGAAAAAGAGTTTGTTGCTCTATAAGAAAGCCCTTCGTGAAGCTAGGACATCTTTCTACTCATCACTAATTGAAGAAAATAAGAACAACCCCAGGTTTCTTTTCAGCACTGTAGCCAGGCTGACAAAGAGTCAGAGCTCTATTGAGCTGAGTATTCCATTAACTTTAACTAGTAATGACTTCATGACTTTCTTTGCTAACAAAATTTTGACTATTAGAGAAAAAATTACTCATAACCATCCCAAAGATGTATCGTTATCTTTGGCTGCTTTCAGTGATGCCGGTATTTGGTTAGACTCTTTCTCTCCGATTGTTCTGTCTGAGTTATTTTCATTAGTTACTTCATCCAAACCATCAACATGCTTATTAGACCCCATTCCTGCCAGACTGCTCAAGGAAGTCCTACCATTATTTAATGCTTCAATCTTAAATATGATCAATCTATCTTTGTTAGTTGGTTATGTACCACAGGCCTTTAAGGTGGCAGTAATTAAACCATTACTTAAAAAGCCATCACTTGACCCAGCTATCTTAGCTAATTATAGGCCAATCTCCAACCTTCCTTTTCTCTCAAAGATTCTTGAGAGGGTAGTTGTAAAACAGCTAACTGATCACCTGCAGAGGAATGGTCTATTTGAAGAGTTTCAGTCAGGTTTTAGAATTCATCATAGTACAGAAACAGCATTAGTGAAGGTTACAAATGATCTTCTTATGGCTTCGGACAGTGGACTTATCTCTGTGCTTGTTCTGTTGGACCTCAGTGCTGCTTTTGATACTGTTGACCATAAAATTTTATTACAGAGATTAGAGCATGTCATAGGTATTAAAGGCATTGCGCTGCGGTGGTTTGAATCATATTTGTCTAATAGATTACAGTTTGTTCATGTAAATGGGGAATCTTCTTCACAGACTAAAGTTAATTATGGAGTTCCACAAGGTTCTGTGCTAGGACCAATTTTATTCACTTTATACATGCTTCCCTTGGGCAGTATTATTAGACGGTATTGCTTAAATTTTCATTGTTACGCAGATGATACCCAGCTTTATCTATCCATGAAGCCAGAGGATACGCACCAATTAGCTAAACTGCAGGATTGTCTTACAGACATAAAGACATGGATGACCTCTAATTTCCTGCTTTTAAACTCAGATAAAACTGAAGTTATTGTACTTGGCCCCACAAATCTTAGAAGCATGGTGTCTAACCAGATCGTTACTCTGGATGGCATTTCCCTGATCTCTAGTAATACTGTGAGAAATCTTGGAGTTATTTTTGATCAGGATATGTCATTCAAAGCGCATATTAAACAAATATGTAGGACTGCCTTTTTGCATTTACGCAATATCTCTAAAATCAGAAAGGTCTTGTCTCAGAGTGATGCTGAAAAACTAATTCATGCATTTGTTTCCTCTAGGCTGGACTATTGTAATTCATTATTATCAGGTTGTCCTAAAAGTTCCCTAAAAAGCCTTCAGTTGGTTCAGAATGCTGCAGCTAGAGTACTGACGGGGACTAGCAGGAGAGAGCATATCTCACCCGTGTTGGCCTCCCTTCATTGGCTTCCTGTTAATGCTAGAATAGAATTTAAAATTCTTCTTCTTACTTATAAGGTTTTTAATAATCAGGTCCCATCTTATCTTAGGGACCTCATAGTACCATATTACCCCATTAGAGCGCTTCGCTCTCAGACTGCGGGCTTACTTGTAGTTCCTAGGGTTTGTAAGAGTAGAATGGGAGGCAGAGCCTTCAGCTTTCAGGCTCCTCTCCTGTGGAACCAGCTCCCAATTCAGATCAGGGAGACAGATACCCTCTCTACTTTAAGATTAGGCTTAAAACTTTCCTTTTCGCTAAGGCTTATAGTTAGGGCTGGATCGGGTGACCCTGGACCATCCCTTGGTTATGTTGCTTTAGACGTAGACTGTGTTTCATAATTATTGTATGGCCTTGCCTTGCAATGTGGAGCGCCTTGGGGCAACTGTTTGTTGTGATTTGGCGCTATACAAGAAAAAAGTTGATTGATTGATTGATACTTCGGAAATATTCATTCACATAACACACATAATACACAGAACTATCAGCAATCTTTCTGAATGTTGAACTATCAGTTTCATCTGCTTCTGGTTCCTGGATAGAATTGATTGGCAAGGAAACAATCCATTTTTAATCATTCCAGGATATCATACACAAAAGATGTAAATTTTTGTGTCATGTGAGTGGTATGAAGTGATTTAGTTGATCACTGTACGGTGCATAAACAATATCTCATGGGTGTTTTTGCAATTCGAGGTGTTACACTGAGACATTCATGTGGGCCAGTCATGACACATATGGCTCAGTTCTGGCAAAATTACAGAGATCATATGAGCCAAATCTGGGCCACACACAACAAGCCACAACTCACCCACAAACCAGCTGGTTGTGTATGGACCAGATTTGGCTCACATGACCTTTACATTTTTACTAGATCTAAGCCATATGTGCCATAGTTGGCCACATCAGGCCCCAAAGTGTATGCCGTCTGGGTTGAGTCATCTCCATCAGTCCACATAGTATTAAGAATATGGTAAATGTGGGCTATAACTGAGTCAAATGTCATTTCCTGTCTAGGCAGGACCAGATCAGTCAGGAACAGGGAAAACCTGAAGCAAAAAAACAGGATTTTGAATGGTGAAAATGAATTTCTGGTGGGGATGCGATAGGAATATTAAAATTATTTAGAGGGACAGATTGGACAGATCAATAGGCATGCTAAAATGGCTACTGATATGGACTTCTACAACATCAGGTCTAAATTTTGCTTCAAACTATAAGTGTAAAAGACCACTGAAACCAATTATGCACAATACGCATGTCAGATATGGGACCACGTGCTTGTGCCACAGATAATCACTTCTACCACACTATGTGTCTAACCTGAGTCCTGAGTGGCAACCACCCAAGTAGACAGCTGGTTAATCCACACCTGCCATAAGTAGCCATCCATCTTCTACAGCATATGATACGAGGTCTGTCCAAAAAGTAACAGACCTTTTAATTTTTTCAAAAACTATATGGATTTGAATCACGTGTGTTTGCATCAGCCAAGCTTGAACCTTCGTGCGCATGCGTGTGTTTTTCCACGCCTGTCGGTTGCGTCATTCACCTGTGGGCAGGCTTTGAGTGAGCACTGGTCCACCCCTCCTGTCGAATTTCTTTTGTCTGAGAACTTGCTGAGAGACTGCCACTTTGCTCCATGAAATTTTTTTCAGAAACTGTTAGAGACAGGCAGTTGGAAACCATTTGATAGATTCAGTTGGATATCAGTGAAGATTCTGTCGGTGTCACGCGGATTATGGACTATTAAAACCTTTTTAAAGACGGCCCACAGCGGCGGAGGGCGCACGGCGTGCCGAGCGGCCATTCGACAGGCTGGATCGACCAGATCATTTCTAAACTGAACGCTGTGTTGATCCGGGACATCATGTGACTACCACAGAAATGGCAACAGAGCTGGACATAGCACTTTTGCGGCACATTCCACTGCTACAGGAGATTTTGTAATGAAAGACGTGCGGAGGATTTCGCGGGTCGGCATGGAGCAGTTCAGGATGCGCAGCAAAAAAAAACACCTCCGTGTTGGAAACCATTCAGAAGATTCAGACGGCTTTCGATGGCTTTCAGTCGAGTGAGTATCCGAGAAACTGTGTAACAGCTGGACATGCCCCAACATGTCCTGTGAGACTTCCAATATGGAGGTGTTTTTTGCTGTGCGTCCTGAGCTGCTTCGTGCCGACGCGCGAAATCCTCCGCACGTCTTTCATTACAAAATCTCTCAGTAGGAGGGGTCTGGTTAGGTTTAAAAAAAAACTCCAGCTTTTGTTGGCTTCTGTTTTATTCTTCTCTACAAGAGTCAAGACAGAAGTCAGACTACCAGAGCAAGAATTTTAGCTGAGGAAGCTTCTGCGATTTGAAGCGAAACGTCCTCGCGTCAAGCAACCCAGTCTAGTCGAAGATTCAAGCTTCTCTACTATGGAAACCACCTGGACAACTGAGAGCCTACACAGAAACAGAAACCAGAATACATCCCCGAAGAACACCAGAATGTACTGAGAAAAGTCCGTCTCACGGTATGTGTGTAGGCCATCTTTGATGTCCAGCAACTTATCGGGCGATCCCACAGAACAGCCAAAAGCTTTACAAAATTTAAAATACACAGTATGATTGCAATAAAATGAAACTATCTCACTGCTTTGAATTCAGACAGCTAACAGGGATTAATATTCCATCATGGATAAAGAGAGAAGCTTGTCGCAAAGCAGCATGTATTCAAACCTTCACTAGAAAGTCAGCTTTTGCAGTGCAGTCAAACACGTAGCCAGCCTGGCCAGATAGTTCAGAAGCACTGAGCTGCATCACAGATTCCCAAGGTCCTGTGTAGGTGTGAGCTGTGAACAGATAGCGCACAGCACATCACGGTTCATGTGCAGCCAAAGCCCACGCAGTGCCAATCAGACAGGGATCATCTGCTAGATCTGGAAATCTATAACCAAATCCCTATTGGGGAAGGCGATACGATATATTATATAACTCAAATCAGAGACAAAGTGGAATTATGTGATGTGTGAAATCTGAGATTATTTGTTAGGATAATGGCATTGTTGCTCCTTATAAGAATGCAGATTGAACGTCGGGAGGTGATGAACAGGTGATCAGAGTGAAACAGCCATGCACGAGAAAACAAAAACAATTACTTGCTATCTTAATTGCTTTTCAAAGAAAATACCTTCTGTCACTTTTCCAATTAAAATATAACCAGCGGCTGTGTTAGATGTATTTTTTAACGGTGCCTGCAGCATGTCTCATCTAAGATACTGGATTCCACCTCTGCAATTTAATGACCAGTCTCATTTATAGATGCACAATGAATCAACACGGCAGAAACAAAGAGTCACAGCAGAATAGACCTCTGAATTTTGTGTTTATTGTGCCAGCTGGACAGCCAGCTCTAATGATTTACCCGCTGTCATTTTACTAATGCTTCAAATTACAATGCCAAATGGATAATGTTTACTGTATCTTTTCAATTAGCTGTGCAGTATCCCTTTGACATACCAGCCTCCTGATATTTCTTAACCCATCTGACATGCACTTGGTGAAGTGTGAATCAGTTTAAAAAAAAAAAAAATGGGAGTTATTCTAGTACAGTCACGTCTCCACTTTCCCCAACACCCATGAGAGGGTTTGTAAAAGCTGTTGTCCTCTGGTCATGATGGAGCACACAGAGAAGCCGCAGGAGCAAAAGACAAAAAAAAAAAAAAGCTCTTCAGTTCAGATGAGTTGTCCCCTCTCGCCTGCTCTTTATTCCTCTGCCTGTGTCTCTCTCGTTCGCTCTCTCGCTTTCTGTGTGTGCCCTGCTGCTCTGTCATCCTCAGGGATGCGTCTGAAGGAGACCATCTGTTGATCCATTTGTCTTCTGCTCTGCCTCCTGTGCCATCGCCTCTCTCTCCTATCGATGATCAGGCCCGGTTTTTCCTGCGCCTGTCCTCACTGATGCCGCTAACAGCCGCTCGCAGCAAGGCACTGCCATAGAGGTTGGGCATTAGGTTGTGTCCGCAATAGCTTGTGATTTCCTGAGGAGAAATAAAAGAGATGGGTGGTCTTTGTAGGTAAATACCCAATGAGCTACAAGAAATTTCTGAAAAATTAAGCCAATCATGCAGTTCCTTGTATGGCCACTTGAGCGTGGTTCCATGAGGGAGTCACTCTCTATCGAAGCCCGTCTTAAAATCTGCAACTTTACAGTAGAAATAAACATTACAGCCGAGTACAAAAACAGGTTTTGCTCTCTTAAGATAGTTTCCTCATGTGTGGCAACTTTTTTCCAGGAGGAGGTGGTATATTATACAAATAATGTATGTTTATGAATTCAATGGTATGAATATTTCAGATTTCAGATTAAATATTCGTACCATTGAAAGAATAAAAAAACATTCATTATTTGTTTTTTATAACGGCTAAAATAGATCCATCCATCCATCCATCCATTTTCTTCTGCTTTATCCAGAGTCGGGTCATGGGGGCAGCAGCTCAAGCAAAGCCGGCCAGACCTCCCGATCCACACACACCTCCCCCAGCTCCTCCGGGGGAACCCCAAGGCGTTCCCAAGCCAGCCGAAAGATGTAGTCCCTCCAGCGTGTCCTGGGTCTTCCCCGGGGCCTCCTCCCAATGGGACGTGCCCGGAACACCTCTCCAGTGAGGCGTCCAGGGGGCATCTGGAAAAGATGCCCGAGCCACCTCAACTGACTCCTTTCGACGTGGAGGAGCAGCGGCTCGACTCCGAGCTCCTCCCGAGTGACCAAGCTCCTCACCCTATCTCTAAGGGAGTGCCCAGCCACCCTGCCGAGGAAACTCATCTCGGCCGCTTGTAGTCGCGATCTCGTTCTTTCAGTCATGAGCCAAATCTCATGACCATATGTGAGGATCAGAACGTAGATCGATAAGTAAATCCAGAGCTTTGCCCCCCTACTCAGCTCTCTCTTCACCACGACGGTCCGATACAGCGACCGCATCACTGCAGATGCTGCACCGATCCGTCTATCGATCTCACGCTCCATCCGTCCCTCACTCGTGAACAAGACCCCGAGATACTTAAACTCCTCCACTTGAGGCAAGGGTACTCCACAGACCTGAAGAGGGCAAAGCACCTTTTTCCGGTCGCGAACCATGGCCTCAGATTTGGAGGTGCTGATCTTCATCCCGGACGCTTCATTTATAAACAACAGAAAAGGGACTTACATTTTGCTGTTCCACTGGTGCTTAACAGTCCAATACAAACTTTAAATTGGAGTCCAAAATTGGGATGATGTAGTCCGTGATGCCGTGCACTGACTTTGTGTATTTCCAAAAAAAAAAAAAAAAAAGACTTTGTGTAGTTCCTCAGTCCAGCAGAAAATCAGGTCAGAAATATGTCCAGCTTTTCATGTTAACAACTCTTTATGCCTCCAGATGTCTTACAGCATAGTGGATTTGTTTGTTTGTGTTAGAACAATTAGCAGCATCAGTTAGCTTCTTCAAATCATCGTCCACCAGCAAAACAAACTCTGCTATGTTTAACTAAACATCCCCTTAGCAAAACGTAGTATACTTAAAGTTAATTTTATTAAGTATGCTTCAGTGTAAGTATAAGTATAGCAAGTATACTACAGACCGTGTACTGTTAGTGTACTAGAAAGTACACAAATTTAATAATTTTTTCGGACTAAATTGGAACATTTCAAGTTTATAAAAGTATATTTTAAAGTTTGTTTTAAGTTTGCAAAAGTACACTTTAAAGTATACAACAAGTACACACATCTATATACTATCATTGTACTTGGTATATCCCTCTTGTATGCTTAAAGTATACCACCCATACACTTATCAATGTACTTGATATATGCCTCTCCTATGCTTAAAGTATACCACAAGTGCACTTATCTACAACCCCTGGCAAAAATTATGGAATCACCGGCCTCGGAGGATGTTCGTTCAGTTGTTTAATTTTGTAGAAAAAAGCAGATCACAGACATGACACAAAACTAAAGTCATTTCAAATGGCAACTTTCTGGCTTTAAGAAACACTATAAGAAATCAAGAAAAAAAATTGTGGCAGTCAGTAACGGTTACTTTTTTAGACCAAGCAGAGGGAAAAAAATATGGAATCACTCAGTTCTGAGGAAAAAATTATGGAATCACCCTGTTGTTGTTGGTTGTTCACAGTCAGCTGTGTCTAAACTCTGGACCAAATACAAACAACATGGGAAGGTTGTTAAAGGCAAACATACTGGTAGACCAAGGAAGACATCAAACCGTCAAGACAGAAAACTTAAAGCAATATGTCTCAAAAATCGAAAATGCACAACAAAACAAATGAGGAACGAATGGGAGGAAACTGGAGTCAACGTCTGTGACCGAACTATAAGAAACCGCCTAAAGGAAATGGGATTTACATACAGAAAAGCTAAACGAAAGCCATCATTAACACCTAAACAGAAAAAAAACAAGGTTACAGTGGGCTAAGGAAAAGCAATCGTATCAGTCATATTCAGTGATGAATCTCGAATCTGCATTGGGCAAGGTGATGATGCTGGAACTTTTGTTTGGTGCCGTTCCAATGAGATTTATAAAGATGACTGCCTGAAGAGAACATGTAAATTTCCACAGTCATTGATGATATGGGGCTGCATGTCAGGTAAAGGCACTGGGGAGATGGCTGTCATTACATCATCAATAAATGCACAAGTTTACGTTGATATTTTGGACACTTTTCTTATCCCATCAATTGAAAGGATGTTTGGGGATGATGAAATCATTTTTCAAGATGATAATGCATCTTGCCATAGAGCAAAAACTGTGAAAACATTCCTTGCAAAAAGACACATAGGGTCAATGTCATGGCCTACAAATAGTCCGGATCTTAATCCAATTGAAAATCTTTGGTGGAAGTTGAAGAAAATGGTCCATGACAAGGCTCCAACCTGCAAAGCTGATCTGGCAACAGCAATCAAAGAGAAAGTTGGAGCCAGATTGATGAAGAGTACTGTTTGTCACTCATTAAGTCCATGCCTCAGAGACTGCAAGCTGTTATAAAAGCCAGAGGTGGTGCAACAAAATACTAGTGATGTGTTGGAGCATTATTTTGTTTTTCATGGTTCCATAATTTTTTCCTCAGAATTGAGTGATTCCATATTTTTTTTTTCCCTCTGCTTGGTCTAAAAAAGTAACTGTTACTGACTGCCACAATTTTTTTTCCTGATTTCTTATAATGTTTCTTAAAGCCAGAAAGTTGCCATTTGAAATGACTTTAGTTTTGTGTCATGTCTGTGATCTGCGTTTTTCTACAAAATTAAACAACTGAATGAACATCCTCCGAGGACGGTGATTCCATAATTTTTTGCCAGGGGTTGTATATACTGCCATGGTACTAGGTGTATACTTTTAGCCCCTATTTTTAGTTTATTATCATATACTTAAAGTATACTGTTATACACATTGGTTATTTCACTATTTTACTTTTTATACTTTAATTTTGCTTGGCATATTACTTGTAGCTTACTATTTATATACTGAAAATATACTCCTTAAAGTATTCTTAAAGTTTACTCATACTGTATGTACACAAGAGTGTGATGCATTTAAAAAATCACGACAGAATGTTGAAAACAAGTTTGATATATTTTCATTTCAAAAACAAAGACCTATGAAATCAAGTCCTTCCTTTGTGGAGTAAATTAAAGGAAAAAGTGCATGTAAAATGTAAACATAATGGTCTCTCCAAGATCAAGTCCTTATTTGTAAAAATGTAAACATAGCGTTTTCAACTGAGAACTAAAGTCTTTCCATGTCAAAAAACGTAAAAGAAAAGTGCGAACCTTTGGAACCAAAAATAAATAACTACATAGAAAAAAATCTGTACTTTTATGACTTCTTTTCAGTTCAATTTAATTCAATTTATTAATTTATATAGCGCCAACTCACGACAAAGGCGCTTCACACAATTCATAACACAAATTAATTTAAAATCAAAAATAAAAGCAAGAAAAACACAATAAAAAGATAAAACACAGTAGAATAAAAAGAAATTACAAAGCAAACACAAAAAAATGAAACTAATGATAAGACAGTCTAAAAAAGTGGGTCTTCAGTCTTGATTTAAAAGTCTCCACCGTGTCAGACTGCCTAATAACAGCAGGTAGATCATTCCAAAGAGTCGGACGACGGTAGGAGAAGGCTCTATACCCCACAGACTTCTTCTTCATCCTCGGAACACACAGAAGCCCTGTGCCCTGCGAATGCAAGGGCCGCAAAGGTACGTAGGGCTTAACCAAGTCCACCAGGTAGGTAGGTGCCAGTCCATGAACGATTTTATAAACCAACAATAAAACTTTAAAGTCCGATCTGGCAGAAACCGGTAGCCAATGAAGGGATGCCAGAATGGGAGTAATGTGGTCAAACCTTCTACTTTGTGTCAAAAGTCTGGCAGCAGCATTCTGTACCAATTGAAGTCCTCGAATGCTAGACTGCAGCAGGCCAGAAAATAAAGCATTACAATAATCCAGTCTGGAAGAAATAAATGCATGTATCAAAGTCTCAGCATCAGCCATTGACAGGATGGGACGAATCCTCGCCACTTTTTGCAGATGGAAGAAGGCAGTCCTCGTAATGTCTCTAATGTGGGGGCCAAAAGACAATGTAGGATCAAAAAGTACTCCAAGATTCCTCACTTTGTCCGTATGATGCACAACACACGAACCCAAATTAAGCATCAGCTGGTCAAAATGATGCTGATGTCTGGCTGGACCAAGAACCATCATTTCAGTCTTATCAGAATTCAAGAGTAGGAAATTACTAGACAACCAACTTCTCATAGATATAAGGCAATCTTCTAAGGTTTTTATATGGGCAAGATTACCAGCAGTTACCGGCATGTACAATTGAGTATCATCAGCATAACAATGAAAGGCAATCCCGTAATGTCGCAGAATATGCCCAAGGGGCGCTATATGAAGTGAGAAAAGCAAGGGGCCTAACACAGACCCCTGTGGAACCCCAAATTTCATTTTACCAAGGCCAGAAGTAGTATTATTATACACAACACAATGAGTATGACGTCAGCCAAGCAAGAACACTTCCAGTAATCCCAAAGTAATTTTCCAGCCTATCAAGTAAAACACAATGATCCACAGTATCAAACGCAGAACTAAGATCCAAACGCACTAAAACCATCGTGGTGTCTGAATCCATTGCACACAGAAAATCATTCACCACTCTGGTAAGCGCTGTCTCTGTGGAGTGATGTTTTCTAAAAGCAGACTGAAGTGGCTCAAAAAGATCATTCTCAGTAAGATGGTCTACTTACTTTTTTCAATGGCTTGACTTAGTATATCTTGCTCCAAGTGCATAATAAGTGTTAGTACTTTGTGGCAGAAAGACGTAAAAAGTATACTAAAGTATAAGTTTTAGTATTAAAGTATAAGTGTAAGTCTTAGTATTCATGTACTTAGACGTAGACTTTTGTTTATACTTCTCAGTATAAGCCAAGTATACTTCACTATGCTATTCTTAAGTATATAAAATATAGTTTCTAAAAAGTCACCTTCAGGTATACTTCCTCAATTTTAGTAAAAAATAAGTATACTCATAGTACACTTGAATAAACTTCTTTTTGCTAAGGGTCGCCCTGTTAGTGTGAGCGTGTGTGGTGGTCGGGGTGTGCAATAGCACATTTCATATAACACCAAAATTGCACGCTTTGAAAGAACTATTGCACAGTCAATGAAACACAACGGCAAATGGTACGAATCATCCTTGTCACGTAACATACACGCCACCAATCAAATGACAAGGATCCACTCAGCCGTTGTATAAAACTCATCAGTTTAAGATATTGTAAGCCTTAAAGTTATGAATAATTAGAGGCGTAGTCACTTTGAGTGACAGCTAGTCTGTGCTAGGGGTCCAGCTAGCAGAGGCTGCTAGCAGTAGGCGCTAGCCATTGTGGACTCTACCATGTCTGTCCTGTCTGAACATTTTATTGTAAATATCTGAGACTATATGGCTTGCTGTGTGCTTAATTTTCTAAGACATTTATGCTCCAGTACATCCACTGAGGAGAATTTAATTGTTTAATTTATATATTCCCAGAGGAAAATTTACTGTTCAAAGTTTGCGCTACTGCAGCTATAAAAGTGAGTCTCACTTCAGCCTCATTTTACTTGCTAGTTTGTCTGTGAGAACCATTTTAGCTTGATGAGATCTCTTTTGAAATTTCAAATGAGGCTAATTTGAGATTTTGTGCATCTTTCTGTTTCAGAGGCAAAACTGAGAGAAGGAGAAATAGGCGATTGTATAATATGGGTTTCACACAGACTTCATAGTTGTAGTGGAGAAATAAATGAAACGTTTGTAAGATCCTGCTTCTAACTTTCTTTTCCTCTGGGTTACCACTGTTAGCACTAATTAGCCCTTGTATTTAGAGCTTGGTGACATCACCACTATTACTCCATGATTACTGAGGCAATATATTGCTCCTAGTTTTTAATATTCACATCCAAGAAACCTAGTTCAAAAACTATTGTCCAGTCTGCAAAAAATGCATTCATAAAGCATTAGCCTTAGCTTCTTTTGTAACTACGAGACAGGGGATGTGTTTGGGTTCATTTATCCCACTCAGGTCTCACGTTCCACCTCTTTACTCATATGTGGGTTGGCCAGAATTAGGGACAGTCAGGCACTGCCATGATGGTGACACGTGGAATCCATTTCAACTTCAAACCCACCTTTCAGAAAACGTCTGGGTGGCATCATGGAGGGTTTGTCCAGTACATATACAGTCTATGATCAGCTTTTTTCTAATCGGTATGTATCTAAAGGGGTCATTGTTCTGCTGATACCAGTCTGGACACAGCAATTTGATCTCAGACTTGCATTTATTTGCTGATTTTTCCCTGCACTGATATCAAAACCAATCCAGAAGCCTCCAGGAATTGAGCAAAAAGACTTCATCATTATTTCGAGGCACTGAGCATGAAATAGATGTGAGGAACAATGCTGGTAAGACTGCCACTGGAGCAAGCTTTAAACTGTTTATTGAGTTTGAAGCATTTGGCGCACTTGCCACCTAAGAAAGCAAACCTCAGATTCCACACGCCTCCTGTCACGTCCATACTCAAGACTCTGATGGACGTTCAGTCTACCGTGGGGATTTGTGGGATTGCTTGGCTTTGATCTTCTCCATTGATTCTATTTTCCCATCATTCAGCAGAGCTTAGACCCTGGAGAGCAGCTTGGAGAGTGAAGTGTGTTAACATGATCTGTGGTCGAGCCCCAGATAGACTCCTTGTCCCACTCAGGCATCATATAACAGATTACAGTATTGGTTGTAAACGCATGTGGTGCTCCAGTGTGCACAGAGATAAAATATGTCAGATGGAGGCGGTAACACTGAGAGCATGTACGATAAGGTTGTAATCTGTCAGAGGTTCTTGCAGCATCAAACTGATTGTTGATCTTATTATCACTTCTGTTCTCACTCTGTCTGTGATATTTTCATAGATTTCACAAGGTTCCCATCACAACTACTCAATATATCAGATGATGGGTTCTCACCCAGGAAGACGCACCATTGATTTCCTATAATGTGGAGATGACATGTGGTCACACACAGCCCTATTTTACCAGCACCCCTTGCTATCCCACAATTCATAATGTCACCATTGCGGTCACATGACAAAATGATGGGTGGGGTTCATCACTGCAGATAATATTTTGGAATAAATAAGTGTGACGTGCTGCGTTATCTCAACTACTGAGAATAAGCAAAGTTGTGACAGTAGATTTTTATGTGTGTATGCATACAGTACACAATCTTTGTGTCTGTCTGTGTGTATCCATATATGGATGAGTTCTTTTAAGTGCAATAACTCCAGAGCAATATATGGCGCAAATGTCATATTCATAACAAAAGTAACCCTTTGGGAGTAAATATGTTTTGTCAATTTTCAGGGTGCTCTGTGCATAAATCTGAATAATAATGCAAGGACACCTGATTTTCTGGGAACACCTACTGTACACTTATTGCAGTTGCGCTGGTGGCCACCAGATGTAAGCTGAGGAAATGAAAAGAATCGGAGAGCTGATGCATATCCTGCACGCTGTGCGGACTGAGATATAAGGTTAGATTAGGTTTGGTGGAGCCAGTGTGCTCTGTGTATGCCTGATGCTGTCAGACCTCAGAAGTTCAATGGCGTTGGTCCTGCTTATGAGAGAACTCTTAGGAAGAACAGGGGCTGTGTGTGTTTCACCAGGTCAGCTGGAGCTGCGTCAGAAAGGGCATCCAGTGTAAAATTTGTGCCAAATCGCAATGTGGATCTGTACTGGCTCAGGTGTTTGTTGTATTTATTTATTTATTTGTTACTATATACTAGCAGAAATATCCACTGGTTAGCATGCACTAAGCAAAAGAGTAAAATAAAAAAGAGATTAAATAAATACAGTGACCATATTATATCAGTCAGAGAATGAATTGTTTGAAAATGACTGTAAATACTGGCCATGGGAACTGTCATGTTTTTGAGAGAAAACAGCAGTTATTGTGATCATCTTTGAACATTCTGTTGTTCAGTACTTTGCTGAAGCAAGTTGAAAGAATGAAAACAGCTTAGATTAAAAATACATGTAAGATCAATGGCAGTGATATAATTTAAATATGTATTGATTGCCTTTCCGACATCATCATCATGTTGAATCTCACGTTCCCTAAAACCCAGTTATTCGAACACAGAGGTCTTCAACTCATTCCAGAAAGGGCCAAGAGGGTGCAGGTTTCCTTTGCAACCACCAACTTCACCAGGTGATTTCACTGATTAAGTGATTCCATCTGCTCAAAGTGATGTTAATTAGTGAAATCACTGGCAGCATGATTTTACACGTATTGCATACGATTCTTGCTTCATGCGCACTTCATGCGCAGTTCGACCAAATTCGCACTGTGGGTGAAGGGCCCTTAACGAACAGAATTTTCAGATTTTTTTTTTTTACAAATTTAAAAAATGACTTATTTACAAATACAGATTTATTTGTAAAAACCACTGATGACAGGAAACTAATTTCCCATAATGCCTTTTGGCATGTGTGTCTGTAAACACTAAAACCTTCAAAATTAGTGCAATACTTTAAAACTAAAACATATAGCTGATATGTTCACTTTGTAAAATGACAGAGGTGACATTAATTTCAATAACTTGTCCAGAATTAGTTTGTTTAAAATTTTAACCATAAGTCAAAATTATCTTGCTGTGCATGACTCCTGAGATACGTCTGCAAGTCTGCATGGTTGTGAAAATAAATGATCTGTTTTTTTCCTCCCTATTCCTTTCTCTCGTAACCAGCTCTCCTCTGCTGGCAGAGGATTGAGCTCTACCTCTCATAGCTCTCTGTCTGCTGCTAAATATGTAACAGACAGGCACTAAAATGTATGATTTCAGGCTTTACAAACATTTTTTAACTGTTAAGCTTTATTCACTACGCCTGCAAAAATATGTTAGCAGTCTATAAGTTATCAGAACTAAATTTAGCAAAAGTTAATTGGTCCGCTGATGGTTTTCAAAGTTGTTGTTGATGTAAAACCAAGATCAACTTGTGAATTAAATATCAGATTGCAACATCTTGATCAGTCTGACCATTCTATATCAGTATCTAATTATTGCATTGTGTTGGGGAATCCAGATCGAGGTAAAGTCCGGTTCACGATGTGAATCACATATCTTTTAATTTGAGTCCTCGTCAATCCTTGGCAGATGTCAGAAATCTCCGATTGCTCTTGTTTGCTCATGTGTTGATGCTGTGGTCGGCCAGAGGCTCAGGCTATAGCTGGTGTTACAGTCTTTGAGCATTTTATTACATATATTTGCAATAGTATGTCTTGTTGTGTGGTTAATTCATTTAAGAGGGCAAAAAGCATAGTACCATACTGTGCCAGTATGCCTAGCTATACGAAAGGGAAAATAAGTTCGTCTTAAGTCTGGACTTGAAAGCCTCTACAGAATCTGATGGTTTTATTGACATAGGGAAATCATTCCACAGAACAGGGGCACGATAAGACAAAGCTCCCTGACCCGCAGACTTTTTATTCACCCTAGGGACACAAAGTAGTCCTGAACCCTGAGAACGCAAAGCCCGGGCTGGTACGTAGGGTTTAATTAGGTCAGCTAAGTTGGGAGGTGCTACTCCGTGAATAATTTTATAGGTTAATAGCAGAACCTTAAAATCTGATCTTACAGGGACAGGAAGCCAATAAAGAGACACCAAAATGGATGTAATGTGGTCAGACTTTCTACTTCCTGTTAAAAGTCTGGAGAGCACCTGCCCTGCATGTTCTCCCTGTTCCAGTCTGCGGCAGATATCTTGAACACGTGTTTTCAGCCTATCAAGTGCTGGAAAACACTCATTTTAAAAAATAAGGTGTGGCTTGAGTAGGTAGATGTGGGAAAAATGCAGGATGGATAATCTCCAGGAACAAGGTTGGGGATCCCTGACTTAAATGTTAAAAAAAACAGTGGCACTCTACTTTTAATGATTGATCTCTATGAAGTCCAAGACATAGTCAGTGACTTGGAAATGTTCATGGATCTGTCCCCTGAATTGTCTAACAGAAACTGGGCATAAAACCATGAATTTAATCCTAATATTTACAATTGTGTTATTTTGTCCAGTAATGACTTCTGAAAATTGTGGGATTGTGGATGAAAATAACTTAAATTTCTAATTAATGCAGTATTTTTGTGAAGCTGTTTAAATTAAAGCTGAAAGTCTACACTACAGACACATCTTGACTGGTTAATTTTATCTTCATTCCAGTGGTGTACAGAACCAAAGCCTCTTTCTGTCATGGTAGTGCAGCGGATAAGAGAATATTTAGAGGGGAATCCTGCAAATGGTGATAAAAGGATCAAATTAGGCAGAAATACTCCTCAGACAATCCTCTTTTGAAAAAAACGATTGGCCACTTGAATTTTCAATCGGTGGTCAGGTAGGGGTCAATTGAAGAATTACTAGTTGAGCTGACACGGGTTTAAAAAGGAATAGTTTGGACCATGTATCATCCTTACTTATCATGTTACGGGGTAACATATGTCACATATCATAGAATCCAATAGACGTAGACCTTGTTTGACCTTTACTTAGGAGACCAAGCATTCAACACTGTTAACACTATTCCATTTATTAATCCTATTAGCTCAACCAATAATTTGCATCACTTTTTACCAAAATTGGAGCAACTTTAACTTTTGACCCCTGTACAAAATGACACTGACCTTTGTCACCATTCTTGCTGTTTTTACCCCATAACTCCATAGAATTCAGTCACAGATAGTCCAAACTATACCTTTTTGGAATCTTTATGATCAGGCAAATAATGTGGAATATTTTTCAATATGATTGGAGCATCTTTTAATTTTGACCTCTGTGTAATTCTTCAATTGACCCCTACCTGACCACTGTTTGAAAAGTCAAGTGGCCAATCGTTTTTTTCAAAATAGGAGTGTCTAAGGAGTATTTCTGCCAAATTTGATGCTTTTATCACCATTTGCATGATTGTTTCACTTATCTGCTGCACTATGGGGTTTTTGACTATGTCATGTGAATTCTGTATGACTTCATTATGAAGTCATTCATAGCAGTTAATCACAGATCATCAAGATAGACTTCTTGGTGTTGAGATAAACAAAAAAAAATCACCACTGTATATCTTTCCAAGTACTTTTTCTGCTAATGGTGCCTTGATACTTGCACAAATTTGATCCACGCACTGGCACACAATCTGACGTGCCAGAGAGTAAACTTGTTGTAAACTGTGCATGAGCTGTGTGCGGCTGCATGCCAGTGCGCAAACAAAATTTTGAAATGTTCACAACTTTTGTGAACTTGTTGTGAACATTGCACAACCTATTCAAAAACACTGTGTGTCACTGTGTGCCAATGTGTCTCATTGCCGCAGCACATCTGAACGACTATGACGAGATGTCACATCTATCATAAACAGAATTTTATCAATCCATAACAAATAACTAACTACCTTTGAGACAGCTTCACATGCGTTCTCCGCTGCATGGTGCGCATGAGACAAGCTGCAGCTGCAGGTAATTTCTCTATGATTCTGGCAGCGATGAGAGATGGTTTCATCAACCAAGTTCTGAGATGAAATGTGTCATCAGCTATGAAATGATTATTTTATTTTATTTTTATATGGTGGTGTCAAGCAGGACAAAAGCGGGTCACATTGGCACGATCAAGTGCACGGCAGTGCGGAGATCAAATTCGTGCAAGTGTCAAGGTGGCTTAAGTTAGAAGGAAATCTGTCTAGCTGTTTTTGTGTTATCTTGTTGAGACACACACACACCAACGAAAACAGTACTTTGCTTCTCTGCTTCAAAAAAGGGCTGCAGAAGAGGACTTAATTTTGTAAGCAATAATCTGGTAATTAGTATTCAAGGTTCTGCCAAAAAACCTTTCAGCTACGTCCTGCTGTTTGTCTTTGCAAACCTGGAATTACATCATTCATTTATTCTTGAGTGAAACCATATGAATAGTTGTGTGGTGGGGGACTGTGAGTTTCCTTTCACTGCTCCATCGTGTTTGATTTGCTTCCAGTGGATGTATTTTTGATCTCATAATTTCTATTTTGCAGGCTTCCTGAGTACAGGCGACCAGGCTGCCAAAGGTAACTACGGGCTTCTGGACCAAATCCAGGCTTTAAGATGGATCAGCGAGAACATCGGATTCTTCGGAGGAGACTCCAACCGCATCACTGTGTTTGGTTCTGGGATCGGGGCTTCCTGTGTCAGCCTACTCACCCTCTCCCACCACTCTGAAGGTAGGGAGGATCCAACTACAAGTGTGGAACGAATGCCTGTGGTTCTGTGCACTGCTTACTTTTAGAAACTGGTGATGCAGATAAGGAGTTATTGGGTAATGTTTTCCACCGTAACCGCACAAAGGTTTTAGGAAGCAGTTGTTTGCATTTAAATGAATCCAATGTTCATTTCCATCAAAGGAATAAAGAAAGAAAGAAAGAAACTCATTGGCAGCTTTTAAAGCTGTGTGTGGCCCTTAATGTATTCTGCTGGTGCACCGGTAGTCAACATGCACCTACTATACCTCAGAGTCAAACCTGTAGGCATAATATTTTATTTGTAAGCAAGATAAAATGGACATCAGGTACCAGAGGATGTTTTCCCTGGCAGCTGCATTCATGCACACCCTGTTCTTTTTGTAAGTAATGTTGTTTATCTGCTGGCTGCCTTGATGCTGCTTCATGATGATTTACTATTCGTGTCTGCCATACTGAACACACCATACACGATTCACCCATAAATGCGATAAACATCCCTCACATTCTTCTAATGCCTCACCTAATTAGAGCTCTGCTCCTTTTTTTCTTCCACCAAGAAAGTGTCACTTGTTTGTCTGATTGATTGCCAGCAGGGTATGTCAAAAAGACACAAGCAGATTGCAGTGAAATTTGGTTGAGGGGGTCGGGCTTTGCAATATATTATTTTGAACCACATGTGGATGTGTCATCATTTGTATTGTACGACCCCTAAATCAATCCTTGTCATTTGATTGGTTGATTGTATGTCATGTAACATTCATTATTTGTCCCACTGTGTGAGTGACATCAGGTATCGTTCATTTTGGTTCCATTCACAGTACATTTTTGTCCATCTGACTCCATTAGCTTTTCTTAAAAATGCTTCCATGATATGAGGAAGCTAAATCCAGTAGTCGAAGTGTCAGGTAAAGAAAAAATTGGACAAGTTCCTATTGTGATTTTTCAGTTTATTGAAGAAAACAAACATGCTTCCACACACATTGCTGAGCATCTTTGGTGACACTCGCTAAGCTCAGCAGTGTGTTGTCAGTTAATCTGTGGGGCGGAGTCAGCTGCCAGGTGGACACACAGCCATCTGTGCCCACTGATTCCTGTTCCAAGAAGAAACACCTATGTAATTTTCAGTAAAATATCACATGGCTTGAATCTGTTCAGGTGTCATATAACACAAATAATGAATGTTTTCCATTTATAGAATGAAAGGAATACAATATTGTCATTCACTGAAAGATGGAATGGTCTAAGCCAAGTTAAAATGAACATTCCATCTTCCAACTCACAAAAATATTCTTACCATTGCTCTCATAAAATTTATTTTCTTTTATTATATATTTTTTATTATATATTAATGTCAACTACCATATTGTTTCTGAAAAACAAACAGATTTCAATCAAATTTGCAGGACAGGTAGGCTTTGGGTCAGAGAGGAATCATTTAAGTTTTGAACCAAATGTGGATCCAGAATATTTTTGATCAACATTTTTTTGGTGTTAGATTGATTTTGATGTCAGGGCTGTGCAAAATTCAGAATTTAATTGAAAATGACTCTTGAATTCCAGTTCATTTATTGAATTTCAGTTGAATTTCGAACAGGGCTGGGAAATAGGATGCAGAATTACAATTCTAAATTTTTGCACAGCCCTGTTCAATGTTATTTGTATGTTAGCAAAGCAGCACCCCCATATGCACTTAAACTGAATCTAGTTTAGTAGTTAGCACTGTTGCTTCACAGCAAGAAGGTCATGGGATTGCTTCCCGCCTGGGCCTTTCTGTGTGAAGTTTGCATGTTCGTGTGGGTTTCCTCCAAGTGCTCTGGCTTTCTCCCACTTCCAAACACATGCATCTTACCTGAATTGGTAACTTTAAAGTGACTGTAGGTATCTATATGTGGCCCTTGGATAGACCGGCGTCCTGTCCAGGGTGTACCCGTCCTCTCACACTATGTCTGCTGGGATAGGCTCCAGCTCCCAGCGTGACGACTGACTGGACTAAGCGGGTATAGAAAATGAATGAATGATTGATTGAAATAATGCTTGTTTTCACACAACACTATTCCAAATGAAAAAATCTTGACATTCAGGCATATTCATGTTAACACACAAATACGTTGTTCCTTTACATTATCAGTTCAGTTCAGTTTATTGGCCATTTGCAGTTACAGAAACCACATTTGAAAAAAAAAGGTGCAAGAAGCTCAAGTGCGCTGTTGACATTAAAAACTATACCACAAGATGTGAACAAGCAATTTAACAGACACACATGGTAAACAAATGCCATGTAAATTCTAAAAGATCTAAAAACTATATCACGAACAAGAAAACAACCAAACGCCTGAAGAAAACATATGTACAAATCTAAAATTAAGGAGTTCATAAAAAAGCAAATTAAAAACAAATTAAACAATGGAAATATCAAAGTGCATTGTTAACGTGCAATAAATAAATAAATAAATAAATAAAATGCACTATATAAAGTGCATTGTGCAGATCCAAAATTCAAAGTGTGCCGTTCAGAATCATCACAGCTTGTGGGGAAAAAAAACTCCTCGAGTGTTGGACAGTAGAGCATTTAACACAACGGAATCTTTTTCCAGAGGGAAGAAATTGTGGAAATTAACTGTTTTAAACTGATCTCCGTTACATTACGTAGGAATTTGGTCTGAGCCAATACTGCATTTTTAATTGAAGCTCCAGAAACCACCACATGTGTTCTCACAGACTTCACATTTCATTTTTCCTCACTAGTCAAAGTAAACACATTCTTCTTGTATTTTTGATTATTAAACCAGCGTGCATTTGAAAGAGGCATTTGAGCTTCTCTGTTTTGGTCCCATTACACTGCCAGGGATTTGTGATGTGTTTTGTATTCTCCAGTTTGCATTAAAGTGTTACTAATTGCCTTGATTTCCTCCGATGAATGATGACTACTTTTGGATTGAATTTTTACCATAAATGCCTTTTTATTCATATTCCATAATACTACGCTCCATGTAGCATGTTATTATACTGCTAGTGGAACCATCTTCTCTGCCTCCCAGTAAATTGGATATTACCGGGCCTGTTTTTTCCCCTGAATAGAAATGTATGCCCTACTGATGGGGTGGGGGGAAAGAGCCAGTAAAACTTGAGGGATGCTAGGAAATTGAAACAGGAAGCCTTCTATCATGCCAGAGCTCTTGCTGTGAATGTTACCAATGGCAATCAGATTTCACACAGTCTCTCTCTGAGCACAGCCTGTTGTAATTATATAAAGTTTAGGACTGGAGTGGGCTGCAGGATATGACAGGAAATTCAAGTGAAGAAATGTCTTTTTGCACCTGCTTTCACAACTTGCAGTGTAATCTGCCCCCCTCCCCTCTTTCTACAGTCATAAACGTTGAATAAACAAGAAAGGAATCAAAGTGTCAAAAAAACCGAAGTAAAAATCAATAATCACACAGATCATACACCACAGCATAAACACACCTGTCGTCATGGATTTGGGTTATGATTTCCTATCCGTGATGGTAGATTGTTGCTTTTCAGGAACGTGCCTTCCATTGACATTTTTGTTCGCAGCCTGAAAGGAAATTAAGTCAGGAAACATGAATGTAAACAACATAATATTTCTCACTATTTAACTTTTTATTCTCACATGCCTGTGATTATCAGTCTCTGCACTGGGGTCACCTTGACCTTCTGCAACCACTGAAGTCCTTAACAGTGAGGCACCTACAGCCTGGATTATGCACAGAGAACCGTGGCACATGACCAAAATGTTGCAGCAGATGTTCCCTCACGCTGCAAAGGATGCTCCTCATCATCAAAGCCATTCCAGTGGCACCCAAGGATCCTCAAGAAGAGACCTAGTATAAACCAGAGCACTGTGAAGAACAAAGAATGTGCAGCATGATGTCAAAGTCATCATCAAGGAGCCTCTGAAGAGACCAATTACCAAATGCATCCATCCAGTCAGCACCTTAGGGCACTGGTTATGAATGTTTAGTGGATATTAAGTAAAAATATCACCTGCAAAGTCATAATTATGAGTTAGTGCCGTTTTGACTTTCTGTGTCATAAGTATGAGGTTGAACAATGACAACTTGAACTTAGGTCATCATTTTGAAACATTTATTCAAAATTTGAACTTTCAAAGTCATAGTAAGTGAAAGTCACAATTGACACAATTGCTCTCTAAATTTCAACTTTCTGAACCAATTATCAATCAATCAATCAATTTTATTTATATAGCGCCAAATCACAACAAACAGTTGCCCCAAGGCGCTTTGTAAGGCAAGGCCATACAATAATTACGTAAAAACCCCAACGGTCAAAACGACCCCCTGTGAGCAAGCACTTGGCGACAGTGGGAAGGAAAAACTCCCTTTTAACAGGAAGAAACCTCCAGCAGAACCAGGCTCAGGGAGGGGCAGTCTTCTGCTGGGACTGGTTGGGGCTGAGGGAGAGAACCAGGAAAAAGACATGCTGTGGAGGGGAGCAGAGATCAATCACTAATGATTAAATGCAGAGTGGTGCATACAGAGCAAAAAGAAAAAGAAACAGTGCATCATGGTGCATTATGAATGGAACAAAAAAAACTCTGGCTATCTACGTTACACTTATGAGGGAACCTGTCAGACTTTGTTTGCTATGCTGTAATTATAACATAATAGGTTAAAATTTCAAGTGTCAAAGTTGCAACAATGAGATGGTGCAATTTGGACTCTAAACCATAATTATGGGGGTGGTGGGGGTGGGGTTACTTTGACTTTTGAAAGTCATAATTACAAGATTATATCAAAATCTTGACTTTCTAAAGCTGTGTTGTTAGTTTTGTGAATATGCATCATCAGCTCATCAGCATGTGAAGAACACAGCTGCACATGAATGATCCAGTGTGCAGATTGATGACATACCGTACCCGTCCAGCATGCAGTGTGATGTTATAACGTGCTGAGACTGTACGTTGAAATATGTGCATATTTTTTCTACCAGTCCGTAGTAGCCAGTGTCCTCTTTTACACCGTGGTGTGCTGGGTGGGGGGCAGCACATCCAAGAAGGACACATCCAGGCTGGACAAACTGATCAGGCGGGCCGGTTCTGTGGTTGGCATGAAGCTGGACTCTGGTGACCTTGACAGAGAAGAGAACACTGAACAAACAGTTGGACATTATGGACAATGCCAGTCACCCTCTGCACACTGTCATCAGCAACCAGAGGAGCCTCTTCAGCCACAGACTGCTCCTTCCCAAGCACAGAATTAGATTGTACAACTCCTCACTCAGGAGGAGGAGGAGTAACAGGAAGACAGAGGACAGGAAGGAGAGGAACAGTAGTAGCCAGTAAACCAGTCACAAGCAGTATGTCTGGTATTTATATTTATATTTTTATATTTATATTTGCAAACTATTTGGGTTTTTTTGTTTGTTTGTTTTACTTTCACTTTTGATACTCTGTGTGCTTCTTACCCTGTGTGCTGCTATACAATGCTGCTGGAGCCTCAATTTCCCTGAGAGATCAATAAAGTTCTATCTAATCTAATCTAATGTGGAAAACAGCAACAGAATGCCCATAGTATATCTTTATCAGAATGGCATCACTTCTGACAAACATCTTGGTCAGGGGTAGGGAACCTATGGCTCGTGAGCCACATGTGGCTCTTTTGGGAACTGCATTTGGCTCGCGGACAAACCTGACATTTGTTTACACAATAAGTCATGAATAATTTTGGTACTGTATCAAAGTAAAAATAGACCTACTGAAATCAAAGTGTTAAAATAATGTTCGAAATGTAAAATATGATCATGTATTTTAATCCATCCCAGATCTGTTCTCTACCGCTGAAGTTCTGACGCAATGCGTCAGATCAGCCAATCACAGCCGTTCGGTGTACTGTACAGAAGGGTGACACCAGGTCAGACATGAAAAACGTGGTTTTTATTGGACAATGCCGTGCCCGCGGGGTCGTGTGAGGTAACATTCCATCCGCTAATGCTTTACTTAAAAATTTCAGGTAGCTAGCTGTTGTATGCAGAACAAAGAAAATGGCAAAGAGAAAAAAAGATGACGAGTACAGATCCTTTCAGCATGAATGCTTAGCCGCCGTTAGTTCCCCTCCAGCAGATCCAGCACATCGGGGAAAGCAGGCCGACTGGGTGACTGTGAGGAGGAAGCGTAGTCCTAAATAGAAGCCCCGTGTACACCACCAACCCGTTCACATCTCTAACCGTTTTTCCCCACTCGGCGACACACCCGCCGAGGATCAAACTCTGGTTATTGGCGACTCTGTTTTGAGAAATGTGAAGTTAGCAACACCAGCAACCATAGTCAATTGTCTTCAGGGGTCCAGAGCAGGCGACATTGAAGGAAATTTGAAACTGCTGGCTAAGGCTAAGCGTAAATTTGGTAAGATTGTAATTCACGTCGGCAGCAATGACACCCGGTTACGCCAATCGGAGGTCACTAAAATTAATATTGAATCGGTGTGTAACTTTGCAAAAACAATGTCGGACTCTGTAGTTTTCTCTGGGCCCCTCCCCAATCAGACCAGGAGTGACATATTTAGCCGCATGTTCTCCCTGAATTGCTGGCTGTCTGAGTGGTGTCCAAAAAATGAGGTGGGCTTCATAGATAATTGGCAAAGCTTCTGGGGAAAACCTGGTCTTGTTAGGAGAGACGGCATCCATCCCACTTTGGATGGAGCAGCTCTCATTTCTAGAAATCTGGTCAATTTTCTTAAATCCTCCAAACCGTGACTATCCAGGGTTGGGACCAGGAAGCAGAGTTGTAGTCTTACACACCTCTCTGCAGCTTCTCTCCCCCTGCCATCCCCTCATTACCCCATCCCCGTAGAGACAGTGCCTGCTCCCAGACCACCAACAACCAGTAAAAATCTATTTAAGCATAAAAATTCAAAAAGAAAAAATAATATAGCACCTTCAACTGCACCACAGACTAAAACAGTTAAATGTGGTCTATTAAACATTAGATCTCTCTCTTCTAAGTCCCTGTATGAAATGATATAATAATTGATCAACATATTGATTTATTCTGCCTTACAGAAACCTGGTTACAGCAGGATGAATATGTTAGTTTAAATGAGTCAACACCCCCGAGTCACACTAACTGCCAGAACGCTCGTAGCACGGGCCGAGGCGGAGGATTAGCAGCAATCTTCCACTGCAGCTTATTAATTAATCAAAAACCCAGACAGAGCTTTAATTCACTTGAAAGCTTGTCTCTTAGTCTTGTCCATCCAAATTGGAAGTCCCAAAAACCAGTTTTATTTGTTGTTATCTATCGTCCACCTGGTCGTTACTGTGAGTTTCTCTGTGAATTTTCGGACCTTTTGTCTGACTTAGTGCTTAGCTCAGATAAGATAATTATAGTGGGCGATTTTAACATCCACACAGATGCTGAGAATGACAGCCTCAACACTGCATTTAATCTATTGTTAGACTCGATTGGCTTTGCTCAAAATGTAAATGAGTCCACCCACCACTTTAATCATATCTTAGATCTTGTTCTGACTTATGGTATGGAAATTGAAGACTTAACAGTATTCCCTGAAAACCCCCTTCTGTCTGATCATTTCTTAATAACATTTACATTTACTTTAATGGACTACCCAGCAGTGAGGAATAAGTTTCATTACAGTAGAAATCTTTCAGAAAGCGCTGTAACTAGGTTTAAGGATATGATTCCTTCTTTATGTTCTCCAGTGCCATATACCAACACAGTGCAGAGTAGCTACCTAAACTCTGTGAGTGAGATAGATTATCTCGTCAGTAGTTTTACATCCTCATTGAAGACAACTTTGGATGCTGTAGCTCCTCTGAAAAAAAGAGCCCTAAATCAGAAGTGCCTGACTCCGTGGTATAACTCACAAACTCGCAGCTTAAAGCAGATAACCCGTAAGATGGAGAGGAAATGGCGTCTCACTAATTTAGAAGATCTTCACTTAGCCTGGAAAAAGAGTTTGTTGCTCTATAAAAAAAAGCCCTCCGTAAAGCTAGGACATCTTACTACTCATCACTAATTGAAGAAAATAAGAACAACCCCAGGTTTCTTTTCAGCACTGTAACCAGGCTGACAAAGAGTCAGAGCTCTATTGAGCTGAGTATTCCTTTAACTTTAACTAGTAATGACTTCATGACTTGCTTTGCTAATAAAATTTTAACTATTAGAGAAAAAAATTACTCATAACCATCCCAAAGACATATTGTTATCTTTGGCTGCTTTCAGCGATGCCGGTATTTGGTTAGACTATTTCTCTCCGATTGTTCTGTCTGAGTTATTTTCATTAGTTACTTCCTCCAAACCATCAACATGTCTATTAGACCCCATTCATACCAGGCTGCTCAAGGAAGCCCTACCATTAATTAATGCTTCGATCTTAAATATGATCAATCTATCTTTATTAGTTGGCTATGTACCACAGGCTTTTAAGGTGGCAGTAATTAAACCATTACTTAAAAAGCCATCACTTGACCCAGCTATCTTAGCTAATTATAGGCCAATCTCTAACCTTCCTTTTCTCTCAAAAATTCTTGAAAGGGTAGTTGTAAAACAGCTAACTGATCATCTGCAGAGGAATGGTCTATTTGAAGAGTTTCAGTCAGGTTTTAGAATTCATCATAGTACAGAAACAGCATTAGTGAAGGTTACAAACGATCTTCTTATGGCCTGAGACAGTGGACTCATCTCTGTGCTTGTTCTGTTAGACCTCAGTGCTGCTTTTGATACTGTTGACCATAAAATTTTATTACAGAGATTAGAGCATGCCATAGGTATTAAAGGAACTGCACTGCGGTGGTTTGAATCATATTTATCTAATAGATTACAATTTGTTCATGTAAATGGGGAATCTTCTTCACAGACTAAGGTTAATTATGGAGTTCCACAAGGTTCTGTGCTAGGACCAGTTTTATTCACTTTATACATGCTTCCCTTAGGCAGTATTATTAGACAGCATTGCTTAAATTTTCATTGTTACGCAGATGATACCCAGCTTTATCTATCCATGAAGCCAGAGGACACACACCAATTAGCTAAACTGCAGGATTGTCTTACAGACATAAAGACATGGATGACCTCTAATTTCCTGCTTTTAAACTCAGATAAAACTGAAGTTATTGTACTTGGCCCCACAAATCTTAGAAACATGGTGTCTAACCAGATCCTTACTCTGGATGGCATTACCCTGACCTCTAGTAATACTGTGAGAAATCTTGGAGTCATTTTTGATCAGGATATGTCATTCAATGCGCATATTAAACAAATATGTAGGACTGCTTTTTTGCATTTGCGCAATATCTCTAAAATCAGAAAGGTCTTGTCTCAGAGTGATGCTGAAAAACTAATTCATGCATTTATTTCCTCTAGGCTGGACTATTGTAATTCATTATTATCAGGTTGTCCTAAAAGTTCCCTGAAAAGCCTTCAGTTAATTCAAAATGCTGCAGCTAGAGTACTGACAGGGAATAGAAGGAGAGAGCATATCTCACCCATATTGGCCTCTCTTCATTGGCTTCCTGTTACTTCTAGAATAGAATTTAAAATTCTTCTTCTTACTTATAAGGTTTTGAATAATCAGGTCCCATCTTATCTTAGGGACCTCATAGTACCATATCACCCCAATAGAGCGCTTCGCTCTCAGACTGCAGGCTTACTTGTAGTTCCTAGGGTTTGTAAGAGTAGAATGGGAGGCAGAGCCTTCAGCTTTCAGGCTCCTCTCCTGTGGAACCAGCTCCCAGTTCGGATCAGGGAAACAGACACCCTCTTTACTTTTAAGATTAGGCTTAAAACTTTTCCTTTTTGCTAAAGCTTATAGTTAGTTTGTTGTGATTTGGCGCTATATAAATAAAATCGATTTGATTTGAATGGACCGAAGAGTTCGCATTTGTGGAGAGAGGAGGCTCTGCTGTGTGTCTCATATGCAATGACAAAATTGCATCGATGAAACGGTTGAATATAAAGCACCACTTTGAGACACGACACATTGCTTTTGCAACCAAATATCCAGTGGGGGACAGCAGAAAGAAAGCGTGCGAAGAGCTCCAGAGGAAGGTCCAGGCTAGTCAGCAGCAACTCCATGTATGGACCAGACAAGGTGACTTTAATTCGGCTAGCTTTGCTGGCTTTTTAGCAATCGTGAGGAACGGAAAGCCTTTCACTGATGGCAAGTATGCCAAAACATTCATGCTTGATGTGGCTAATGAACTTTTTGATGACTTCACGGATAAAGAGAAGATAATCAAACGCATACAAGACATGCCTCTGTCAGCAAGAACCGTTCACGATTGTACCATTATGATGGCAAATCAAGTGGAGGAAACACAAGTGAGGGACATAAATGCAGCGCTGTACTTCTCCCTCACTTTGGATGAATCAACTGACGTAAGTCATGTATCCCAGTTCAGTGTGATTGCGAGATATGTTGCCGGTGACACACTGCATGGGGAAAGTCTTACTGTCTGGCCAATGAAGGGATCAACGAGAGGGGAGGATTTATTCAAGGCGTTCATGGAGTTCGTCAAGGAAAAAAAATCTACCAATAGATAAACTTATTTCGGTGTGTACCGATGGTGCTCCATGTATGGTGGGGAAAAACAGAGGATTTGTGGCGCTTCTTCGTCAACATGAGAACAGACCTATCCTCAGCCTTCACTGCGTTCTACATCAGGAGGCGCTTTGTGCGCAAATGTGTGGCGAGCAACTTGGTGAGGTGATGTCGCTGGTCATTCGGGTGGTCAACTTCATTGTTGCTAGAGCTTTACATGATCGCCAGTCCAAAACACTGCTGGATGAAGTTGGGAATACTTACCCTGGTCTGGTTCTGCATAGCAATGTCCGGTGGTTGTCAAGAGGGAAGGTGCTCAGCCCATTCGCGGCTTACCTGAGCGAAATCCGGACTTTTCTGGAAATGAAAGGTGTCGAGTATCCTGAGCTAGCCAACACTGAGTGGCTTCTGAAGTTTTACTACCTTGTAGACATGACTGCACATCTAAACCAACTCAATGTGACAATGCAAGGCATTGGAAATACAGTCGCATCCCTTCAACAAAGCAGTGTTCGCATTTGAGAATGAGCTGGAGCTCTTCATTGCGGATATTGAAACGGGCCGTTTACTGGACTTTGAAAAACTGAGGGAGTTTAAAGATGCCGGCACAGCAAGTGACCCCGCTCGACATGTTGATATTCAGCAGCTAGCTGGCATGACATCTAATCTCCTGCAGTCATTCAAAGCACGTTTTGGAGATTTTCGTGAGCACAGTCGTCTTTTTCAATTCATCACTCATCCACACGAGTGCGTACTGGACGCAGCGGAGCTGAGTTACATCCCTGGTGTGTCTATCGGAGAGTTTGAGCTTGAGGTTGCTGATCTGAAGGCCTCAGACATGTGGGTGAATAAGTTCAAGTCACTGACAGAAGATTTGGAAAGACTTGCATGACAACAACCAGAGCTGGCCAGCCAACACAAGTGGACAGAAATGAAAAACCTCCACACGCAGACGAGCTGATTGTCAAAACATGGAACGCGCTTCCAGTCACATACCGCACACTGCAGCGAGTGAGCAGTGCTGTATTGACCATGTTTGGATCTACGTATACATGTGAGCAGTCCTCTCATCTAAAACACATCAAGACCAACCTAAGATCACATTTGACTGATGAAAGCCTCAACGCCTGCATGAAGCTTAACCTCACCATGTATCAACCAGACTACAAAGCCATCAGCAAAACGATGCAGCACCAGAAGTCTCATTAATGGTGAGAAGTGTTTGTAAGCTTCAAAATAACAACATGGGAGGGTGGGAGAGAGGTGAGGCCGCCACAGAGACTTGTGACTTTATGAGGCACTTATTTGACTCTTTTAAAAAAAAAAAGAAAAAAGAAAAGAAAAGACCTGCTGAGACAAAGGCAGTCCACCCTTTGTCTCAAAGAAAGGGAAATGAGTGAGGTCAAATAATGTTAGACACTGTTAGAGCCGTTTAGCTCAGTAACTTCCTACTTACCTGTTATCAATAAAAGTAATAACTTGACAGTACACTCTAAAATTGTTGGTCTTAATTAAAATACATGCTTTTAATTGTATTTAGTGTTTTTAAAAATGGCATGGCTCTCACGAAAATTTCTTTTAAAAAAATTGGCTTTTATGGCTCTCTCCACCAAAAAGGTTCCTGACCCCTGATCTAGGTGATGTTAGAGAACGTATGACAAGGTTACAGACTTCACGAAAATGCGAGGGTTAAGAATATCAAAGATCACACCTGAGGACGATCAATTTAATCATGATGAAAATTCTGCTATGCTGGTGCAAACACTAAGCTTGTCTCCAGAGCAAAACATCCCAGATTCAAAGCTGCGTGGGGTCCATTTACCTTGCACAGTTGTAGCTGTGTTAGAAAAATGTGGATCCCATGCCAAGATGTGGTGACCCTGAGCGAAATGGGATTAGCACAACAATATCTCACTGATTGGGGGAATAATTAGTTTGAAAACAGCACGATAATGTTATTTTAGTAATAAAAAAAATAGTCTTGGATTTACTGCTTTCAAAGTTTTTTTTATTTATTCATTCATTATTTCTGATTTATTACAGGTTGTTCTGTAAAGGATTTTATATATTTCACTGTATGTTTTATAGAATTATTCTTGGAACCACAGCTACCCCTTTTTCTTTAAAAACAATGACACACACACACACACACACACACACACACACATATATATATATATAAATTTATCTAATAATTATGTATTCCTGAGGGATTTTAGTGTCTTTCTATTTCTGTGCCATTCTATAATCCCACAGAGCAGATGGACAATCAGTATACAGACTGGACTTCTATTCCAGGTTTGTGTTCCAGGCTAATTGTATTTGTCACTTTGTCTGCATTGTCACACTCAGCCCAGCTATAATATAGGTGCCAGCCTTGTCTGGGGAGGTAATCTGGGATGGACTGGTGTCCCGCTCAGGGGAAATCATAGATTATCATCCACTTCACACTTTGGTATCCAGGGACAAGCAGCGGCCCGATGGAGCTCAGGCCCTGCATAGGACTCTGTAATTGTTATCTTTTTTCATCCCTGGTAGAAGCAGGTCTCCATAGTTAGTGGTGTCACGCTGAATGTGTCCACAGTCAGGAGCAGAATAACATTATATGATATGATTCATGTGTTCATGCACAGGCACAAACATTTTCCTTCACCTGCTGCTCAGATGCAATATAACGAGGCCCAGGTAAAAAAAAAACGTATATCAGCAATGACACACTGTTCCTGCGCTCCCTGGTGTGCTGTGTACTTAATGACAGTATTCCCACTCTTGCTGTACACACTCTGTCATCACTGCCTCCGATGCACAGGCTCCATCTAACGGGATTCTTTTATGCTGGTTGGTGGCAGAGTGACAACTTACTTCAGATGCTCCGTACTCCTCCTGAAGCCTGTTTAATAAGCCGGATCCTCCTACATCATTCCAGCCCTGCGGCTTCTCTCTTTGATTGCCTGCTCCTCTGGCCAGGCCATGGTGGCGTCACCGTGTGGGCGTGCCACGGGCTCCAGTCACGCTGTATATCCATCAGCAAGGGTTGCCCTTCTTGGTGCAGACATCCTCTCGTCAGGGTTGGATTCTCAGACCGGGGTCCCTGCCCTGCCAACGCCATCTAATCTCATCGTCATTGCGTCCATCTGTCTTGCTGCTTTCACACACAGGAAAAGCATGCACGGGACATGTGCCCGTGTGCTTCTGTCCTCTCTGGGCTTGGGCTTCTGTTTTTCCAGTCTGCAGCATGTGTGGCGCGTTGCTATTAATAAAAATGGCTGCCTCGCCTGCTATGTGGCAAGCAGTCGAGCTGCACATCTGAGACTTTGGAAGCAGAACGGTCATTAAAAGCACAGTCTCTCTCTCGGCAGGAGAGTGTTTCTGACCACCTTATTAAATGTAGCTCAACAGTTGCGATCCCACAGAGGGAAATCTCTCTCCCCTATCTCCGTTTTCTTACGACTTCAAACAGAAAGCAGCTGAAGAAGTTCAGAAGCAAGGACATTAGCCTGGGCTATGTATTATCTATCTGGCATCGCAGGGGTGCTAATTGAACATGCAGATTTGGCTATTTCTATATCTCCTACTAATCATTATGATTAAAATACAAAAAAGTGAGAAGGCTTCACTGCACGCCACCTGAATAACAAGCAGCTAATGATTCAGATGTGAGTTTGCACACGGTGTATCTCTCAGATGAGAGTGAGTAAGTTCGTGTGTGTGCACGTGCATGTGTGTGTGCACATGCATGTGTGTGTGCGCACATTGTGCACAGAGGCGTGTAGCTTCATGAGAGCACATAAGAGAATGACTAGCTGCAGAGGAGATGAAGGTCATTTGGGGTTTTTTTTCACTCTTCCTCCCTCCCTCCCTCCCTCTCTCTCTCTCTCTCTCTCTCTCTCTCTTCCTGTAAGTAATCAGGATAAAAGCTCTGCTGCCGAGGAAGTGCTCCCCTTTTAATGGAATGTCTTGGACATTAAAGACAGCTAGTTTGAAGGATCCTTCATGCCAATGTCAGCTTTCATTTTTATTAAGACTTCTGGGTTATTGAAGACCATAAATGTGCATGTTAAATGGTTGGGTTTTATTACAGCAATGCATTGAGTTGTAAGGCTTTTTAATGCAAGGCATCACCTAGCAAACATGGAAACCCTTTGAAGCATGAGTATTAAGGGGGCATGGTGACAGGTAGTAGGATTTTAGTAAAGGATGACCTGTCTTTGAATCACATGAAGAATGCTTGATAGGATGTGAAGAAAAGGAAATTTAATCATCCCCCGCTTTTTCCTAGCTCAAATCAAATCAAAATAAAATATTAACTTTTTTCCTCTGTTTTATCTTTATTTGTGTATTTATTTAACAGTCAAATTAAAAACTAGCAGTGATGTCCATATTGGCCATCAGACCTTGGCCTTAAAACGGAATAAAACTAATGAATAATCACATGGAACTTCAAATAAAAATATGTTGAGAGCAGTGTTGCCACAGTTACTTTGAAAAAGTAACTTAGTTACTTTACTGATTACTCAATTGTAAAAGTAACTTAGTTACTTTACTGATTACTCAATTGTAAAAGTAACTAAGTTAGATTACTAGTTACTTTTTTAGTTACTTTTCCCAGCTGCCGACAACAACCCTCTGCCACCTCAACATGACAATGATACCTGTTTTGCCAAAACTCACTTTATAGTCACCCTTTCTTGACTTCAATGAAAATAAATACTTGTTTTATAAAAAGTAAAATAAAGACGTCTTTCTTGACCTCATATTTAACTGTTGACAGCACTGTAACAGTAAAACTTGCAATTTCGAGCCTACATTGTTTATAAAGGTAACTATTAAATTCTAACATTTTTCTAACATTTAAATTCTCTCTAAACATTTTACTTGTCGAAATTATTATTATTTTAAGCAATATTAGCTGTAGTAAAAAACGGCTTCAAAATTGCACCTTTAATCTAGGGGTGTTGTGAAGGGGGCACATCCCTCCCCCATGCCCCCATTCCATCTAGATTCGCCCCTGCTTTGGCGTTTGAGCACAAAGAATGGATAACATTTATTTATGCAGAAAACATGACCAGATTTACAGGTAAGAAAGTTTTATTGCGTTTTCACATCATGTGGTCCTCAGAAAGAGAGTTTAGGTGCATTTGAGTGGAAAATAGTGTTAGTTGTTGACGCGTCGCGGAGGATCAGCTGTTTTTAACGACCAGATACAGAGCGGCTCAGCTCAGAATTCTAAAGAAAGGAGGAAAAAAAGTATAAAATGTCTTTGTAAAGTTCAGTGCAGGTGTGCTGATCACCGCGCTTTAAGAGGTGAGGACGAGTCGAGCAGCTGCAAAAAACCGTGGATTAAAAGCTCACAGCTCGCTTAAAGTGGTCAGTTCAGTCGAACCCCGACCTCCTGCCCACAGACCAAGTTTAATGCTGTTATCGACCCACAATGAAAAATAATAGTAACGCACAGTGACATGGAGAAGTAACTTTAATCTGATTACTGATTTGGAAAGATTAACGCGTTAGATTACTCGTTACTAAAAAAAGTGGTCAGATTAGAGTAACGCGTTACTAAGTAACGCGTTACCGGCATCACTGGTTGAGAGAGAGAATAAAGTGCCTGCTTCCCTTACATTCATACAAAACCCTTACCGCAATATTTTTTTTTTCATATTGATATTTAGCAGGATATTGTTAGATAACATCTGTGCTAATGCTTTGTTTTATGTTAGCTATTAAGTATTTGTGTTATTTGTTTGGAAGTTCTGAGAAATATGTTGTTTTACTGTATCATCTGTCCAAGTTTCAGATACATTGAGAGCTCCCCTGTTGGTGAGAGCCAGTAACATTAGAAATGTGAGACTAAACCACACCCATGTTGACACCCACAAGGTATAAAAGTGTTGTATGACTCATTTTAGGGGACTTTCACAAGATGGACACTGTCTGTGAGGGTCCCAGGCCTGGTTTCTAACATGACCTTTAATAAACGCAAAATGAGGAAATTTCTGTAGTTCTGTAGTTAATATTAAAGCCCCAATCATAAAATGCTAGGGTGGAATAGAAAAAAAAATACAACCAAACTGATTCTTACTTTTACTTTGACTTCTGTTTCATTGCAGACTGTATGAACCCAAGATATTTCATGTTTTGTGTGGTCAGCTTCATTTCATTGCATTTCATCTGCAACACATTAAAAAAACTTATTTCAAACAGGTGATTGTAATCATGATTTGGTACAAAACCAGTATCTACAGACGAGCAGAATACCTCCAGTTTGTCAAGAAATGCAGGAGAAATTTATAGAAAAATAATGTTTTTCAGAGAAAGAGTGGAAGGGATTTGTATATTTTTCTAATCTACAGTGCGAAATGTCATTTAACAATTCAAGAAATCTGGAGGAATTTCAACAGGAAACCGAGGGATTGCCTAGTCCGGGTAGGGAATGTGCTCTTGCCCCATGTGAAGGAGTTCAAGTATCTCAGGGTCTTGTTCACGAGTGAGGGGGCAATGGAATGTGAGATTGGTCTTAGAATCGGTGCAGCAGGGGTGGCATTGAATTCACTCTATCGTACTGTTGTGACGAAAAGGGAGCTGAGCCAAAAGACGAAGCTCTCAAGCTACTGGTCAGTCTTCATTCCTACTCTCACCTATGGTCTTGAGGGTTGGGTCATGACCGAAAGAATCTTGTAAGGTAAGGATGGAGGTGTTCCAGGCACATCCAACTGGGAGGAGACCCCACGGAAAACCCAGGACTAGGTGGAGAGATTATATCTCCACACTGGCCTGGGAACGCCTCAGGATCCCACAGTCAGAGGTGGTCAGTATGGCCCGGGAAAGGGAAGACTGGGGTCCCCTGCTAGAGCTGTTGCCCCGCCACATGTTAACCTTGCTCAGAAGTGGCAATTTCTCTGGGCTTGGTGGCCATGACATAACTAGCGGGAAACAGGTAACATGACTGTACTGGGGCCTGAGACAGAACAACGGTACGCAATGCTTTCAAGTACAGAGCCGGATGGTGTTGGAACCCGCCTCCTCTTTGTATCATAGCTAATATCAGTCATTTAATCATGACAACTGTGATGTCAGGATGAAATGAAACTTTAGGAAAATTTGGGGAAATTAAGAAGAAAAGAAAACCTCAGTGACAGTGCATTTTGAGAACAGCAGTGAAGTAAACATGTTCTCTCTCCACATTTGGTGTCTACAGACATAACAGCAGGGTAAGATGACTTTTATTGTGAAGTGGCTTTCACAATAAAGTCATCTCAATAATCCAATTTGTTTTTGATGTTACTTTGGTTTTCTGTTTCCTGTTTCTTCAGCTTTGTAAAAAAGACTTGTAAAAACTTGTAAAAACCTTGTAACTGTTAGAATGGCCTAAGCAGTGGGTCACCTCTCTAAGTTTGGTCTGCTTGAGGTTTCTTCCTCAGCATGATCAGAGGGTGTTTTTCCTTATAAGTGTCAGCTGTGTGCTTGCTGTTGGGGCCGGTAAGGTTACATCTTACTCGTTTGAAGCGTCTTGAGGTAGCATTGTTATGATTTGGCACTAAATAAATGAAATAACTTTAATTGAAGTGTTTTAATGCAAACGAGACAATGCCATTTACTGTGAAAATCACACCATCATTGTTCCATGAGTAGCTTGACAGCACTGATAAGATAGCAAAAATATGTTCCTTGCTACAAGAAAAAATGAATTAAAAAACTTTATAGATATTCATTCATTCATTTTCTATACCGGCCTATGGTGTGCTGGAGCCTATCCCAGCAGTCATAGGGTGAGAGGTAGGGTACACCCTGGACAGGACACCAGTCTGTCACACTCTGTGAATTGACAAAGACATTCACACTCTCACTCACATCTACGGCTAAGTCGAAGCACCCGAGGGAACCCATACGAATACATGCAAGCTCCACACAGAAAGGCCACAGGTGGGAATTGATCCCATGACCACAGTGCTAACCACTAAGCCCTAAAGTGGGGCCAAAAAGTATTTAGTCAGCCCCTGATTGTGCAAGTTCCCCTACTTAGAAAGATGAGAGAGGTCTGTAATTTTCAACATAGGTACACTTCAACTATGAGAGACAAAATGAGAAAAAAAAATCCAGGAAAATCACATTGTAGGATTTTTAAAGAATTTATTTGCAAATTATGGTGGAAAATAAGTATTTGGTCACCCACCAACAAGCAAGATTGCTGGCTCTCACAGACCTGTAACTTCTTCTTTAAGAAGCTCTTCTGTCCTCCACCTGTTACCTGTATTAATGGCACCTGTTTGAACTCATTATCTGTATAAAAGACACCTGTCCACAACCTCAAACAGTCAGACTCCAAACTCAACCATGGCCAAGACCAAAGAGCTGTCGAAGGACACCAGGAAGAAAATTGTAGATGTGGACCAGGCTGGGAAGAGTTAATCTACAATAGTCAAGCAGGTTGGTGTGAATAAATCAACTCTGGGAGCAATTGTAAGAAAATGGAAGACATACAAGACCATTGATAATCTCCCTCGATCTGGGGCTCCATGCAAGATGTCATCCCGTGGGGTCAAAATGATCATCAGAACGGTGAACAAAAATCCCAGAACTACACGGAGGGACCTGATGAATGACCTGCAGAGAGCTGGGACCAAAGTAACAAAGGCTACACACTACACAGAGAGGGACTCAAATCCTGCAGTGCCAGGCGTGTCCCCCTGCTTAAGCCAGTATGTGTCCAGGCCCATCTGAAGTTTGCCAGAGAGCATATGGATGATCCAGAAGATGATTGGGAGAATATCATGTGTTCAGATGAAACCAAAATAGAACATTTTGGTAAAAACTCACTTCGTCATGTTTGGAGGAAGAAGAATGCAGAGTTGCATTCCAAGAACACCATATCTACTGTGAAGCATGGGGATGGAAACATCATGTTTTGGGGCTGTTTTTTCTGCAAAGGGGACAGGACGACTGATCTGTGTTAATGGAAGAATGAACGTGACCATGTATCATGAGATTTTAAGCCAAAACCTCCTTCCATCAGTGAGAGAACTGAAGATGCAACGTGGCTGGGTCTTCCAGCATGACAATGATCCCAAACACACCGCGCGGGCAACAAAGGAGTGGCTCTGTAAAAAGCATTTGAAGGTCTTGGAGTGGCCAAGCCAGTGTCCAGACCTCAACCCCATAGAAAAGTTGCAGAGGGAGTTGAAAGTCCGTGTTGCCCAGCAACAGCCCCAAAACATCACTGCTTTAGAGGAGATCTGCATGGAGGAATGGGCCAAAATACCAGCTACAGTGTGTGCAAACCTGGTGAAGACTTACAGGAAACGTTTGACCTCTGTCATTGCCAACAAAGATTATGTTACAAAGTATTGAGCTGATCTTTTGTTATTGACCAAATACTTATTTTCCACCATAATTTACAATTAAATTCTTTAAAAATCTTACAATATGATTTCCTGAATTTTTTTTCTCACTTTGTCTCACATTTGAAGTGTAAATATTTTGGAAAATTACAGACCTCCCTCATCTTTCTAAGTAGGAGAACTTGCACAATCAGGGACTGACTAAATACTTTTTGGCCCCACTGTATATAAACAACCAAGTTCTGTTGGACCAGCTGGCGTAACTAGATTGAGTAAACATAGCATTGCAGTGTTTGTAGTGTATAGAGCCTGACAGATGTGTTTACTTGACTTAAAATCAATCCACCTCAGTCAGTCACACTGATGTGGTACAATTGTTCCGGGATTGTAAGGTTGCATTGCTATGATCACCTCTGCTCTGGCAATCGTTCCCTGTGCATGAGCAGCTGAGGCAACAGTACAAATGCTTGTTTTACTGCCATCACCGTGAATCGTGAGGATGTTAGCCTCAAGAACTTGTACGCCTTTTCATCTTCAAATATCGACACGTAAGCTAATAAAAATGCCTCTTCAAATGACCCTATTTTACAAAGTCGAGAAGCAGGCCACCAGGCCATGTAGATGAAGGCCGACTGAGTTGTGCACTACATCATGTCCTTTACTGTAATGCAACAGCTGCTTCTGACCTTTGAAAATAACAACGTGTGGGTTTCCTCCCTGAAATGTGACCCATGGGAGTTTCTCCTTGCGGAATGGCTTCTAGGCTCGTATACACCCACCCCACTCCCCATAATTTCACTGTACTGAGCCCTGACTGTATGGATGCAGAGGTGCAATCCATCTACAGTAAGTGCCAAGTTAATTTCTATTGGCTCGGACACGGCGTAGCAGCCATCCGTTGCCTATAGACTTTGTCCTCGTGTAAGGCACCTTGCTATAGCCGCAATGAGAGCTGGAGTCAAGACAGCAACATAACCACATTCCAGAGATGTTATTCATACAAGATGCGGCTTGCATTGTTGTGCAAATGCCTCATGCTTGACAAAAACCAGGGACAATTCTCAAAGTTGAATAGAGCCCATTTCTGAGGTGTCATTCAGCCGCCGCACATTGTAAAGTTAGCCGGGTGTTTGGGGCAGCAGAATGCCTCCTTCACACGCTTTGATTTGTCTGTTTTCTGAAGGGTGCCTGTGCATCTCAACATGTGAAAAAGTCCGATGCGAGATGAGAGAATGGGGATGTGGCTTGTCAGGTGCCATATTCTTCCACCCCGATTGACAAGAGCGATAATTAAACCAGGGGGATGTCATCTCTGCGGAGCAAGAATGCTTGTATTTATTTACACTGGCTGCTCCGCTTTGTTGTTTTCTACGTACTGTGGCCATGATAGTGCAGAAAAAACAAACAGCTTTTAAAAAATGTGACATTTTTCCATCACCAGTTGAATAGCGTTGCGTTTGGCTTTGTATATCAAAGCAAAATTGCTCTATTTTTACAAAACAAATATGGGAGATTACTCACCAACTAAAAGCTATAGCGCTTTTGAACTTGAAAGAAATTGGAAGAGGCCCAATTCAGGTGGCATAATGCATTTTTCCTTCTTTCTACTCTCAGTTGAAAAGAAAAAAAATGTGAAGCCCCAAAGAAAACAGGATGAGATATAGTGTGAGGTTATGTGGAAGGTTGTTCTGAGAGCTTGACTTGGTAAAGTAAAATACAGTGGATCTGTCCACCACTAAGTGTCTGCAGGCTCAGTTACACATGAAGGGACTGATGAAGAACTGAGACAGTTCAATCAGGACCCAGCCATCAGGAAATAACTGGCCACCAGGAGGGTAACAAAATAAAAGCTTACAAAGTGCTACAACCCCTGGCAAAAATTATGGAATCACCGGCCTCGGAGGATGTTCATTCAGTTGTTTAATTTTGTAGAAAAAAAGCAGATCACAGACATGACACAAAACTAAAGTCATTTCAAATGACAACTTTCTGGCTTTAAGAAACACTATAAGAAATCAAGAAAAAAAATTGTGGCAGTCAGTAACGGTTACTTTTTTAGACCAAGCAGAGGAAAAAAATATGGAATCACTCAATTCTGAGGAATAAATTATGGAATCACCCTGTAAATTTTCATCCCCAAAACTAACACCTGCATCAAATCAGATCTGCTCGTTAGTCTGCATCTAAAAAGGAGTGAACACACCTTGGAGAGCTGTTGCACCAAGTGGACTAACATGAATCATGGCTCCAACACGAGATGTCAATTGAAACAAAGGAGAGGATTATCAAACTCTTAAAAGAGGGTAAATCATCATGCAATGTTGCAAAATATGTTGGTTGTTCACAGTCAGCTGTGTCTAAACTCTGGACCAAATACAAACAACATGGGAAGGTTGTAAAAGGCAAACATACTGGTAGAAAGCAATCGTGGACTGTGGATGACTGGCTCCAACCTGCAAAGCTGATCTGGCAACAGCAATCAGAGAAAGTTGGAGCCAGATTGATGAAAAGTACTGTTTGTCACTCATTAAGTCCATGCCTCAGAGACTGCAAGCTGTTATAAAAGCCAGAGGTGGTGCAACAAAATACTAGTGATGTGTTTTAGCGTTCTTTTGTTTTTCATGATTCCATAATTTTTTTCCTCAGAATTGAGTGATTCCATATTTTTTTTCCCTCTGCTTGGTCTAAAAAAGTAACCGTTACTGACTGCCACAATTTTTTTCCTGATTTCTTATAGTGTTTCTGTCCCAACTTGTCCTCTGACACTCCGAAACGGAGGCGTTCTTTGTCTCGCTGCATCAGCGGCTCTGTCATGATGAGCGAAGCCTCCGCGCGGCTTTCCATGACAAAATCTCTTGTTAAAAGTGAAATCTGCCGGAAAATGGCTGATGTCCAGCTCTTGTGATAACCAGAGAAATTGCACACAATGTTCCCGGCTCCTCACAGCCATCTGTTTAGAAATGAAATGGTGGTTTCTGCCTCTCGATGGCGGCTCGGAGCACGGCGCGCTGTGCGCCATTGTGGGCCGTCCTTAAATCTGTAGTAACAGATAACACAAAAATCTCTGTGAAGCCCAAAAAATTTTCACCGAAAGCCAAATGAATTTTCAGAATGGTTTCCAGCTGCCTGTCTCTAACAGTTTCTGAAAAAATTCTGATGGAGCAAAGCCCAAATCATTCCGCCATTTCCTCGTAATGAAAAAACGACGAGGGGGTGGACCAGTGCTCACTCAAAGCCTGCCCACAGGCGAATGACGCAACCAACAGGCGTGAAAAAACTCACGCATGCGCACGAAGGTTCAAGCTTGGCTGACGTAAAAACAGATGAATCAAATCCATATATTTTTTGCATAAAATAAAAAGGTCTGTTACTTTTCTAACAGACCTCGTAAATGCAGTCCATTTACACAAAATATAAAATATATTGGGTTCATATTATCTGCAGTGAAATAGCACTAAAAATAAAGGTGAAAAAAGCTTCTTTTTTTTTTGGCATTTTTCATACCGTCCTAAGCTGTTTTTGATTTGTGGTTGCACATTCTCCTATAGATTGTGTTTGCTTTTATGGTGGCTCTAAATCATCATCTTTCTCTGCATGTTTTCTTACGTCTGTGTACTTGAAATGCTTTATGAGTTTTGGATGAGATTCTAACAAAGATCGTTTTGAGATTTTATGTGGGAGCAGCATCATGAGACATTGCCTCAAGGACTCTTCAATACACAAACCAAGGCTTTGCTTCCCAAAAAGCATCTTTAAATTATCTCTTTTCCTATTGTAAGGCTACAGGCTAAGATCACGTCAGTCATAAAATACTTTTGTTCAATGAGGCCCCGGAGTCATTAAGGATCAACTCCCTGACCAGTCAAATATTTGACAATATACTGTTTGCAATAAATTGCAATTGCAATAAAACTGTTAAAACTTCCTATGTATAGCACAGAAGTCCTGAGCAAATGGTGAATGGTAAATATATGGGTGATTCTTAGACTACGGGCACTTATTATGTCCTTTGATCATATTGTATGAAAAACAGAAAAAGGGGAAATTTCACACTTTTATAGTTATCTTTACAATGAAAGTGTTTTAATAAATTTGTTCTAGTAGTCTGTGATAACTTATTCACCTTTTTTCAGCATCATTATATGCAAATATTGCCATTTTGAGCTTCAATGATAAAAATGAATGGTAAAAAAAACATTTTTTTCTAATGTTTTAAAATATCTCTGAATAAAATATCAGTAAAACAATCAAAGCATAATTGGGGTATTCAATGTCATACAACTGTTGTGATTTTTTTTAAACAAAATGTAGTTGTCCCACACTATTGCCGTAATTTCCACCACAACACTGTAATGTCCCTTTAAACAGTTTGTATGAAAGATTGTTTGGGTAATTTCTATGGAGATAAACAGTGACATCAGAGCACATGTATATAGCGCCAAATCACAACAAACAGTTGCCCCAAGGCGCTTTATATTGTAAGGCAATGGTGTGGTGGAAGTTACATTTACAAGGCCAATAGTGCCCGTAGTTAAAGAATCACCCAAATGGAAGAAGTTCTGATCCAACCAGGACTCTTCCTAGAGCTGGCTGACCATCTAAACTGAGTGATCGGGGGAGAAGGGCCTTAGTCAGGAAGGTGACCAAGAACCCGATAGTCACTCTGTCAAAGCTCCAGCATTCCTCTGTGGAGAGAGGAGAACCGTCCAGAAGGGCAATCATCTCTGCAGCAATCCACTAATTAGGCCTGTATGATAAAGTGGCCAAATGGAAGCCACTCCTTAGTAAAAAGCACCTAGCAGCCTGCCTGGAGTTTGCCAAAAGGCACCTGAAGGACTCTCAGACCATGAGAAACAAAATTCTCTGATCCGATGAGACAAAGATTGAACTCTTTGGCGTGAATGCCAAGCGCATGTTTGGAGGAAACCAAGCACCATCCAAACAGTGAAGCATGGTGGTGGCAGTCATGCTGTGGGGATGTTTTTCAGCAGCATGAACTGGGAGGCTAGTCAGGATTGAGGGAAAGATAAATGCGCCAAATCACAACAAACAGTTGCCCCAAGGCGCTTTATATTGTAAGGCAATGGTGTGGTGGAAATTACATTTACAAGGCCAATAGTGCCCGTAGTTAAAGAATCACCCATATAGCACTTTTCCATCTGCATCAGATGCTCAAAGCACTTTACAATTATGCCTCACATTCACACAAACACACTGATGTCAGGGTGCTGCCATGCAAGGTGCTCACTACACAACGGGAGCAACTTGGGGATTAAAGATCTAGCCCAACAGCCCTTAGTGATTTTCTGGTCAGGCTGGGATTTGAACCGAGGATACTCTGGTCTCAAGCCCAACGCTTAACCACTAGACCATCACCTCCCCCTCAAGCAAGCCCTGAGGCCCAGTGGTGCCAGTGCTTATGCTGGGATACAACATCTTAAAGTTCTTGAGAATCTTTGACTCTCCCTGGATGGGACACCAGTCCATCATGGGTGACTTCCCCAGCCAAGGCCAGTACCCCGTGTCATCTGGTTCAAGGACACAGCACAGGTAGCGTGATTGAAAATTGAACCCAGGTGCACATGTTGGTAGTCCATCTCCTATGCCACTGAGCTGTCTGCCCTGCCTACAACATGATATATCAGCATGCCAAAGAAAAAAAGATATACTGTTTGTGATACCTTTTAATTTGTGCACTTTGCAGATTACATTGGATCACAGTAGAATTTTGTATTGAAACCAGATGAATGCTGTACAGTATTTTATTTCTGTAACCAACCTGTGCTTGCAGCAGGTATTTGAATCTAGGCAGGAAACACTAACAAGCTGAGGATCAGGTAGCGACAAAGAATTAGGAGATAATTGAGCTCCATTAGTAAATCCTTGCCTCCATCATTTAAAATACCAGCAGAGGATCACATATCAATGTAGCTGGAGATATATATGAAGATACTTCAGCGGCTTGAGCGACATGTGGTACACATGGGCCATCTCAGCAATATTCTCCAAGACAATGCAGCAAGACGCATCTAGTGATGTATCGCCGAGATTGCTTTTGGAATCTAATCACCGCTGATGAACGAGGCGGCTACAGATTATGTCATCTGTTGCTGACCTGCGATCGCCAGTGAAGATGACGGCAAGTCATTAGTTCAGGTAGATGTCGTCTATGAATCATTCTTTATAAATCACTGTCAAGGGCACATTTGTCCGCCTCCTAATGGGCAGAGTGACATTAGGGGCACGATGGCAGCAGTGTCTGCCTGTGTTCTTTGATGCAGTTCAGCTTTAGGTCATTTGGACCAGTAGCTGAATGGTATTGCACCCAGACTGACTTGCGTGTTTCCTCTCCTGATTGGTTTAATGACTATGTTTTTTTGTGTCTGTCTCTCCGTGCAGTCGCCTGTTACACTTATCCCCGGTCTCAGAGGCATTTCCTTCAGTTCCTCTCACTTTTTCTCAGAGTTCCCTCCCTTTTTCACTACTATCCGTCCTCATCACTCCCAGTCTGCAGCTCTCTTTCTCTTTCGTCTCATCACTGTGTCTCTCTCTGCCTCAGTTTTTCTCTCTCTGGCACTGGTGTAAAGCATCCATTATAGAGCGATGCATGGGTGTCTGTGTGACTGGGAGAGAGGGACTTGGCACGGCTCCTGCCCCACCTGCAGAGGAAGCACTGACAGCTGAGGACTGGGGGGGGGCTCATGGCGCCCCCTCCTCCTCATCCTCCTCCTCCTCTGCTCATCTCCGCATCTCTGCTTATTTCTCTCCTCCGCTCACAGCTTCTCTCCCTTTTGTTCCATGCGTTGCCAGCCCAGTGTCCACCACCAGTCACTGCTCTCCTTTGCTGTTGTCCTTCCATCTTTATACCATTTTTTTGTTTTTTCACTTTCTGATGTGTGTGTGTGTGTGTGTGTGTGTGTGTGTGTGTGTGTGTGTGTGTGTGTGTGTGTGTGTGTGTGTGTGTGTGTGTGTGTGTGTGTGTGTGTGTGTGTGTGTGTGTGTGTGTGTGTGTGTGTGTTTTTTCACATCACATTTTGCCTCTGTATTTCCATCTATGATCACATGACGTGGCTCCAACCTGCAGTGTCAGTGGAACAAAGAAGTTTGAAAGTTGGAGCCAAATGAAACAATTGCTTTACAAAAGGAGCTATTAATTTGAAGTGTTTTAAATCCAAACTTAACGTAACGGTTGCCAGGGGTTGCTGTGAAATGAGTAAATTTGGGTTTTTGCCTCATGGTTATATCGTCTTCTTCTCTGTCTGGACACTGTGAGATTGCGCTCAGTGAGGAACAGACACAATTCAGGTTCCTTTCAAGAATTCAATATTTATTTCAACAAAATTCTCAACTTTCCTCCATATTAGCATGAGGCCATGAATTTAACCTTGATTTTTGGCCTTGATTGTTGACCGATCCTTAGATCAAAATTGGATTAGGCAATTTTAACCCTCTGGGGCAGACGCCGTCGTATATGATGGCTAAGACCAAGCTTTACTAAATTCGAAATAACTTTTTAATGATATGAGATAGAAACTTACTTTTTTTTTTTTTTTGCTGAAAAGATAATTCCACAGACTTTTGAGCCAGCCGTCGGCCATCTTTGTACTCCTCATAGAAGCTGTGTGATGACATGCGCAATGTGAGTGTCCAATCGGAATTGGTTCACCTTCACATGGTTTTCCAAAATCCAATCGTAGGGCAGATTTACCTCACGTGAAATGCCAAAGATTGTTTTCAGGAGTGATATGTTACTAGTTGGCCCATTTGAATAGCCCCCTGGGTGCTCCACTGAGTACATACTACTGGTCTCCAATGCACCCTGGGCCATTACACACAGCGAAAGTGAAAGCAGATAGAGCAGACGGAGAGCCTCTGATGACAATCTCACGTGCTCAAACAAAGAGTGTGTAACTATCAGGATTGCTCCACTAGTTTGCATTTGAATGTTACTGGGTAACTGTGTTGCTTTCTCTGCATAAAGCACTGTTTATAAAAATAACAAAAGGCATAGACCATTTTGTATATATTGTTCAAAATGTGCATTTGTGTTTATTGTTTGAACCTTTTTGTTGTACAGTCTTTCACACAAGACCTCAGATTACCTTTATAAAGTGTCAAAACAGTTGTTTATTATAATTTGCTGTGTGTTTTGAATAAATGTGTGTGGAAAATTATTTTTTGCTTTATTTTTTCCTTTCTTATTTCTGATTGTAACCCTTTATTACACTTATAAAATACAACAACACAAACAACAAAACATATATATTCTGAAAGCACAGGTTGTCCTGAAAAAAAGAGACAAAAACTTGATTGTGGGATGCAGGGAGAGCTGTTAACAGCAATAATAAAACATTTATGCCAGGCGAGTGAACTGTCCAAAAAATGCTCTTGGACCCCAGAGGGTTAAGGGGCCCTTCACACATAGTGCAAATTTGGTCAACTTGCGCATGAAGTGTGCATGAAGCAGGAATCGTATGCAGTACGTGTAAAATCGTAGCTGCCTCCAACAACCTCATACACCTGTTGCTACAAATATTTACACACACCAGCAGCTGTAAGACAGAGTGTGCCCTGTGAGAGCCCATCGAACACTCTCGCGGCAGGTGTTGGCCAAATTCCAGCTGACACACATGAACATGTAACACTGCTCACTTGGCACTTAGAACGTGTGGCCATTCGCTCTATTTGCACGAAAACCGTCAGCAGACAATCACTGTCAAGCTGGGTGTGAAACTTGACTAAGTGTCCCCACGATTGTGGCTTTGCAAACAGACACAGTGACACATTGGTGTGTGTGGGGAACACGTATCGTGTTTGGACAGACATGGACTAACTAACAACTGCCCACTGTGACGCATGTGTGTGTACTCTGTGTGCTTCTTACCCTGTGGGCTGCTATACAGTGCTGCTGGAATTTCAATTTCCCTGAGGGAGTCTTCCCAATGGATCAGTAAAGTTCTGTCTAATCTAATCTAATCTACCAATTCAGAACAACAAAGTCACGCCATGCTGTTTATACTAAGATAGCAACAGTCGGCTTTTTCTTCTGGGCCTCTTCTATGCTGCACTTTGTGCTACTGTATGTGATGCTGCCCCCTGTGGTGTACAAAAGATAGGCAGAGGCAACACTAATGTGCTGCAGCACAGTAGGAAAAATCTGAAGAAGGTCCCTGTTTTTTTCTGAAATATATATATGAATGTAAGTAATGCCATTTTTGGCTTATTCTTGGAAGATGAACACCTACATTAGACAAAGAATTGCAACGGACTGCATTGTATCACACTAAACCGAAAATGATCACCCCTGAATGGACTCGTAACTCATGTATGCAGATATGTACAGTAGTGTTCAGAATAATAGTAGTGCTATGTGACTAAAAAGATTAATCCAGGTTTTGAGTATATTTCTTATTGTTACATGGGAAACAAGGTACCAGTAGATTCAGTAGTGTTCATGACGATATTCGCCCTAAGTACTGAGCATCTGGGTACCAGTAGATGGCAGTGTTCTATTTATTTTGACACCGATTATATCAGACGGTTGTCTAATCACAATTTGGCTTTGTTTTGTAATTTTTTTTTTTTTACAAATACAAAAATGGCATATTTTACAAAAGTACATTTATATGTAAACACTAACACACACACACCTCACATTAACGTGTTGGTTTTTATATAGAATGAATGAGTCAACCAATCAGTGTTAGCGGAGGCATATTTTACCCATAATCCCTTTGGCATCTGTCTGTGTTTGTTACAAAACTTCAGAATTAGTGCATTATTTAAAATTAAAAGATATATGTTATATTTTAAATTTGTACAAATGACAGAATTGACGTTAATGGAGTTATTCTATCCATATTAATTTTATTTATAAATCAAAAATCATAAGTCAGCACTGCTTTATTTTCCAAGACCTGCGCCTAATGGCGACACTGTTATTGAGTAGAGAGTTGAGCTTCACTGCTCCTCTCAACTGTTTCACTGCTGCAAGCTATGTAGTAAACGGGAGCTTCCAACAGTGGGTAGGGTGCACAAAGACAGAAGTCCTGACTCATTGTTTGGGTCTATGGTCACCTTTAATGCTACCAGAAGCAATCATTGTGTTAAAACTCAAAATCAGCTTGTTAGTAGTTGTAAGTGTACTGGAGACAATACTGAAAGTTATTGGTAAGCTGTAGCTTCCGATAAATTTTTGGGTGGTTTTTTTTTTGGTTTAGCTTCATAAAAGATAACTTTTCAGTTAGATGATTATCTGTTGTTGAAGCTAACTTTTTGGTTAGCTGTGCCAACCACGGGTTATGGTCAAGGTTAGGGTTGGGGGTAGGAGTAGGGTTAGTAATAGTGAGTTAAAAGAAAAACCCTGTCACAAAAATTTGACTCATTTTGTGACGGGAAGACAAAAAAACATGAGACTTCCTTTCTCTCTGGTAGCCAGCTCTCCTCTGCTGGCAGAGGATTGAGCTCTACCTCTCATAGCTGTCTGTCTTCTCCAAAACAGGAACTAAAATGTATGATTTCAGGCTTTATAAATGTTTTTAACTGTTAAGCTTTATTCACTATGCCCACAAAAAGGTATTAGCGGTGTAAAAGTCATCGGAACTAAATTAACGGATGTTAATTGGACCGCTAATGGTTTTCAAAGCTACCTGAAAAGCTAATCAGCTAACAAAAAAGTTAGCTTCACTAATTAGCAGTTAGCGGAACTGTGCCCACCATTAGGAGCAATTTAGTGAACTTTGCCCTTTGAAATGACCGTATGCACTCTGTTTGCTTGTTGCCTTCAGCTCAGCTGTGCTTACTTTAACTCTGCAGAGTGAGAAAGGCTCATTTTGCTCTGTGGGAACATCACGGATATTGTGGAGCTGTGCCACGTTTGACAGCGTGGTTGCATTCCTCGTTAAATTCACCGGTTTACGTAACAACTGATTCATATCCATATCTTGCAGCAGGGAGGGAACATTACCTCGCGCTTCAGACTGTTGTGCCAGATGGTTTTGCAACTTCTGAATTATTTTGTAAAAGGAAATGGATGTGATCACTTAATTCTGGTATAACTCCATCATCTGCACAGAGGGTTTCTGTTTCATTACATGATTATAGGCATTCAGAAATGCATCACTGTTTGCTTCCAGACAGATCTGGAAGAAAAAAATTGTTGATTTCAATGTGAGAAAGAAGCGAAGTGTCGCATAAAAAAACATCAGTGGGATTATTTTTCTGTGGGACTAAGCTGGTGTGATTTGCTTGGTGGGATCTTACAACGTGTGAGAAATGTAGCATTCATGTGTGCCATCTGGACCCACATCACTGATATGTTCTTTAAGGGTATGTGTTCATGACTGTGTGCAGCCATGCGCTGGAGTCTGCCTGCAAAGATGCTCAGTGCCGGGCAGCGCAAACGAATTAGCTTGAGCTTTGAAATTTGCATAGTCTGAGCACAATCAAATCCCCAATGAGAGGAACTCCTGCAAACATGCTGACGAACAGAAACCTCGACAATAAAGGGCCGACATTGTGCAACCTGACAAAAAGACGAAAATCTTTAGCTCTCAACCTGCCAGGCTGTAATAGATTTTTAGCTTAGAGAGTTACAGTACCGATATACTCCAGTACAGGGGTACCCAATACATCGACTGCAATCAACTGGTCAATCCCAAAGGTAGTGTGGGTAGATCGCATGGCTTTAAAACTGGCCAGCTGCGAACTGTTCATCTGCTGCACACCTGCAGTGAGTTTTACAAAAACATTTTTACACTTTTCTTTTCTTTAAAACTCTGTGCCTTTCTGTGAGTGTCCTCGCTGTGGTTAAACTAAAAGCAGTTAAAGACCTGCAACGCAATAACAACAAATACTAAAGCTTTTTTCCCCCAAATATACCTAAAGTCTCTTTCTGAGGACAACATGGTGTAAAAAACCCTGACAAAACCTTCTTACCTGTCAATCAGGTTTGCTTTCTGCATAAATACACACGCTAACTGCTCAGACAGCAAAAGAAAGCCGAATCCAGATGAAAAGAGGGTGTTGTGCTGAGGGGGTGGATGTGCTCCCCCACCCTCACACAACACCCCTTCATTAGATGTCCACTTTTGATGACATTTTTTATCCTACTAAATACTAATACCACTACTCATAAAAATAATCATCATCATTTTAACAATTAAAACATTTAAGTCAGTATTACTCTGGGACTACATTTTACTACAACTCTGCACTAACTTTAATTGATGAGTTTTTTGCTATTGGATTAGCTTTTCAGATAAGTTTTAAAATCATCTTCCGATAAATTTAGTTCTGATAACGTTTCATTTTTTATTTTATTTTTTGCTGGTAAAGTGAGCAAAGTTTAACACTCAAAATTTTTGTAAACCCTAAAATCAAACATTTTAGTCTGTCTGTTGAGTGTTTATAGCAGACTGGCTGCCTGTCACTTGATGATGACATCATCATTAAGCGCAAAACGTGATTGGCCGGTCGACGCAGGGAGCAGTGTAGTTCAGGTTCACTTTGGACGTTACTCCACTCAACACAAAAATAAAACAGACTAATTTTAACATTATTTTATTTTATTTCTTTGTGGCTGTAATTTAATCTCTTTAATTTCTTCACGTTTAGACACTGTTTTGGATTTTTTTTTTTTAAAGGACACTTTATGTGGATTATTTATTCAGATGAATCCCACTGAAACTAACAGGTAAGAATTTATATTTACTACGTGCATTTTACTTTACAGTCTTTACAATATTTTACAATCAATGCATTAATCAATGTATTTTGGTTGTTTAAGCCGCAGGGTTCAAAGCATGTGAAAAAGCAGCAGCTTTTAGCTTGTAAATTACTTTTTATCCAATACCGAGATAAACTGTGACTTCTAATACTGTTTGGGGTTTTATTTTTTATTTATTCATTTTTTTGTATGTTCTTTATGTTTGTGATCCTTGAATTTACCCCCCTGCGGTGCTTAAAGTTAAACTGGTTTATCAGAACCTGACAGTTATCGGTTATCTGTAATAAAGATCAATTTTTTAGCAGTTTATCGGTTTATTGTCATAAAAGATAACTTTTCAGTTATCTGATTAATGGTTATCGAAGCTAACTTTTTGGTTAGTTGCACCCACCACTGTTTGTAATGTAAGTAGATCATTTTGACTTGGTCATTTTAAAAGTGGCTCACAAGCTGAATATCTGTGGGCACACCTGCTCCAGTACAAGTTGCATAAATAATTTTTTTTTTTTTTAAAGATGCATTTTTTTTTGAGTGGTATATCTGATACTTTGGAAAACACGGTACCAGGAATTGTGGACAGAAATGTATGGACACAATTGCAGGACTCAACAACGTAGCTTTGGTTCTAAAGGTGTTTACTGAAGGATTCAGTGGGGTCCGGTACACGGCAAGGCAGTCCAAAACAAGCAAACAGCTCAAAAACATCAAGCTTAAGGCGTGGTCGATACAAACAGGCAGGTGGTCGAAACACAACGTGGTAGCAGGACTTGGAGACATGGAATACAAGGCTGGAAGCGAAGGCACAAGGCGCAACGAGAGTAGTGCCACCAGTGGGACATAAATACACCCAGGTGATGAGATGCAGATTAGAAACAGGTGTATGGAAACATCCAGAACTGGGTGTGGCCAAAACCGAGTGCAACGCTCACCACCAAGCACCAAGAGACACAGACAAAAGAGATAGGGACAGAAAAAGAGCAGGCAGGAAAAACCCAGCACTGATAAAACCATAAAAACCTAAAGCACAGGTACAAAGCATGACAGGACCCCCCCCAAGGGCCGACCCCTGACGGCCCAGGGTACCAGGGTGCTGAGCGTGAAAGTCTGCAATAAGGTCTGGGTCCAGAATGAAGCGGGAGGGGATCCAAGACCGCAGTACCGATTGTGACCACGCGAGGGCACCCCTGGATCGACACTCAGTCACCACGTCCAGCCCGCCCACAGTAAAAACAAAGGCCCAGGTCTTTACGTCGCTGCCGTTCCTTAGCACTTAGCCGGGCGCAATCCGACTGCATGGGCTCTGATGTGGAGGGCTGCAGCCAGGAGGAGGAGACCAGGTGTCGCGAGCTGGAGTCATCTCGTTGCGCTGAGCCAGGAGGCGTGCGTCCCGTTGAGACTGGTCCGCCAGCTGGCGGTCGGTGCGGATGGCGAGTGCGATGAGTTCATCCAAATTTTCCGGAAGATTAATGGCAACAAGTTTGTTCTGGATCTGGTCAGAGAGCCCCCGGAAAAACACATCCTGGAGCGCCGTCTGGTTCAATTCACTCTTTACTGCCAGGATGCGGAAGTCGATGGCATAGTCAGCGACTCATCTGCTTTCCTGCTGGAGCCACATGAGGGAATGGGCCACCTCACGTCCCGGCTATGTGTGCTGAAAAACTTGGAGAAAAGCAGTCTTGAACGCCTGGAAGGAGTCGCACGCCGGTAACTGCCTGCTCCACTCTGCCGAGGCCCACGCTGCCGCCTGGCTGGTCAGGTGACTAATGATGAATGCTATCTTCGTCCGATCGGACGGAAACATTGCTGACATTAACTCAAAGTGAAGTTCACATTGGGTGAGAAAAGGTGTAGCGTCTCCGGATTCTCCGGAGAAATGCTCAGGTCGAGACAGCTGATTACAAAAAATTGGAGCAGCTGTAGGTATCGGCGGGGCAGCAGTCGCTCCCGAAAGTGGTTGGTTGTTAATGGTGGGGAAAGAGTCAGAAGAGGCCTGATGTGTCACAGCAGCTACAAGCTGATCGATCTGTGAGCTTACAGAGGTCATGAAAGCGTCTTGCCATTTAGCGAGGTCGCTGATGCCAGAACTCAGGTCTCTGAGGCGATCTTCCTGATCTGCTAGCTGGTGGCTATGATAACGAACCGCTAGCTGGAATGTGTTTGAGTCCGCTGTGTCCATTGTTTGCCAGATTGTTCTATCAGGAATGGTGGACAGAAATGTCTGGACACAATTGCAGGACTCAACAACGTAGCTTTGGTTCATAAAGGCGTTTACTGAAGGATTCAGTGGGGTCCAGTACACGGCAAGTTAGTCCGAAACAAGCAAACAGATCAAAAACATCAGGCTTAAGGCGTGGTCAATACAAACAGGCAGGTGGTCGAAACACAACGTGGTAGCAGGACTTGGAGACATAGAATACAAGGCTGGAAGCAAAGGCACAAGGCGCAACAATCTGGCGAAGGAGTAGTGCCACCAGTGAGACATAAATACACCCAGGTGTTGAGATGCAGATTACAAACAGGTGTATGGAAAGATCCAGAACTGGGTGTGGCCAAAACCGAGTGCAACGCCCACCACCAAGCACCAAGAGACACAGACAAGAGAGATAGGGACAGAAAAAGAGCAGGCACGAAAAACCCAGCACCGAGAAAACCATAAAAATATAAAGCACAGGTACAAAGCATGACACACGGTATATGACTCAAGTTAGGTCAGCTGTTGCTGCTGACCTTTCCATCCTGAAATAAGAAAACGAAAGATTTGGATGCAAAACCCTGTCATCCCATTTTTGTTATTTGTTTTTTAACCCTCTGGGGTCCGAGGGCATTTTTTGGAGGTTTTGCCAGGTTTTTTGTCTCTTTTTTTCAGGACAACCTGTGCTTTCAATATATATATATATATATATATGTTTTTGTTGTGTTTTATAAGTGTAATAAAGGTTTACAATTAACAATAGGCAAGGAAAAAATAAAGCGAAAAATAATTTTCTACACACATTTATTCAAAACACACAGCAAACTATAATCAACTGTTTTGACACTTTATAAAGATAATTTGAAGTCTTGTGTGAAAGACTGAACAACAAAAAGGTTCAAACAATAAACACAAATGCACATTTTGAACAATATATACAAAATGGTCTATGCATTTTGTTGTCCAATGATATGGTAAACAGTTTTACACAGAGAAAGCAACAGAGTTATCCAGTAACATTCACAAACTGGTGGAGCAATCCTGATAGTTATACACTCTTTGTTTGAGCACGTGAGATTGTCATCAGAGGCTCTCTGTCTGCTCCTGCTTTCACTGATCGCTGTGCGTAATGGCGCAGGGCGCACTGAGTATGTACTAATAGTATGTACTCATTGGAGCCCCAGGGGGCTATTCAAACGGGCCAACTAGTAACATATCACTCCTGAAAACGATCTTTGGCTTTTCACGTGAGGTGAAAAAAAAAATTACAGTTTGGGATTTACCGAGTTTTGCCTTTGAACCTGTCAAATGTACTTTGGTATTAGGCTTTTACACAAAGAAGTATCTGTATTTTCCAAATGCATGACTGTATTGTTGTGCACAGCTTTTCCACACTTCCAGCAAAGTCATTTTTGCAACTATGTGATAATCAGGGAGCAGATGCAGGTAAAGTAGAAACAGGGCAAGACAGAGGCATTAGTCAAAAACAATGCAAACAAAAATAGAGAACAGGGGCGAGGTAATGATCGGAACAAATACAATCATGCGGAGGAGTAGGGGAAGAGGCAGGTGTATATGTGTGCCGAGGCTATTGACGAGATGAAGAACAGCTGTAGGGTCATGATGAATATCCAGAAGACTGAGGATGCAGGAAAGACCAGAATGAAGAATTGATCGTCGAATGAGTCTGTGACAGCGACAAGTCCCACGACCGCTGGGGACTGAAAATCACTCATGTCTTTTCTGAAACAAGATAAATCAAAGGAGTGGCAAGAGGCTGTCCATCAAAAAGAGCCATGAAAAAGAACAGTGTGGGGCTATTTGGTTTATTGTGTTAGTTTTTAAACACAGCAAAGAGGCAACTGGGAAGGGACCTGGCTGAAAAATATTGCAAAAAAAAAAAAAAACAAACCATAACAATAATGCCATTGAATAGTTTTTTGTTTGTTTTTTAACAATATAGTTGTGCTTGGTACAGGCATAAGATCTTCACAAACTCATCTTGGTCATACGGTAAAAATATTACAGTATAGTCAGACAAAATATTTTTGAATGGAAACTCCATTTCTATACATTTCTCCTTTTCAGTAGATGATTTGCGTTCTTTTGGCCTTATCTTCCTTCTGATACCAAGAGCTGCATAGTGCAACGGAAGTGTCATTGCTGCTTTCCACATGGTGAAAAATTTATGAAATAGTACGAATAAAACCAGTGTTGGAAATAATGCATTTAAAATATGTAAATCTTGGTAGTTTTCCTAAATATTTTTGAGTGTACACAAGAAAAAAAAAATTGGTTAAAAAATTAACCAATTGCCTCAGATTCTGAACTGAGATATGCATCAAGATGAGTTTCTGCTTCAAAACGCTTCAAAGATTAAATGAAGCAACTGAGTCAGTGTTTTAAAACACTTGCTAAATGAAATAATTGCTTCAGTCATTCATTTAATGTATTAAAATTCTTTCAAAACTATCATGTGATACTTAGTGGACCACCTCAAAAAGAATTCCTGGTTGCACCCCTGAAGATGTGGAAAGGTTTGTTGTTACGTGGATTGTTTTCCTGTTCGTCTGCCAACTGAACATCTGTGGTGTAATTAACTGAACCTTGCCCTTTGAAATGACCACAAGCGCTCTGTTTGCTTGTTGCCTTCAGCTCAGCTGTGCTCACTTTAAGTCTGCAGAATGAGAAGGGCTCATTTTGCTCTGCGGGAACATCACGGATACTGTGGAGCCGCTGTGGAGCTGTGCCACATTTGACAGCGTGGTTGTGTTCCTCGTGAATTTTGCTGGTTTGCATAACAACCGATTTATAACTGTCTCCGGCAGCAGTTTCCTCATCTTGCTCCTGTGTGAAAAATTATCAGATGAAATCATGTCGAAGGAATATTTTGAAAGGAAACTTGGTTTTTACACATTGCTCATTTTCTGTGGATGATTTTGGCTCTATGGGCACTATCTTCCCTTACACAACAGTGGTGCTTTTGCTAGTTTCCACCTGATTAATGACAGTTTTCATGACCAGCACCCACATCCTCTAAATCAGGTGTCCACAATCTTTTTTGCGTATGGACCAGTTTAGTCCATGGTGCAAAAATCTCAAGGTTAGATTTGAAAATGTTTTCATGGTCTGGCTGACAACGAGGAGAGGGTGCAGTCATTATAAGTTAACAGCGTCATTATATTTAAGTACCATTTGGATATTAAACACACAGCATTTGGATATTAAACATGGTGCATATTATCCTCACATTAACATGGGGAACATTGCAGCCCACCAGTAATAGTGGGAGACTTGAGCCTGTTTCCCTGCAGCAAGACGTTCCCAAAACATTCATAGAGATGGTGGCTAAAGGCACCTGCTTCTGTCCCGAATGCCCCCGTTTTTTCCAACTAAAAATTCTACAGGTTTGTTTTTAAGTGCAGGATGCTTTGGCATAAGGTGTCAAAGCAGTTTTGAGGGCTTCATTTGCCTCATTTGCCAGCTTGTTGCTACATATCACACACAGCGGGCTTGGAGTTTGCAGGTCCTTGATCAGAATCAATATCATAATTTTCTAAGGCCCAAGTTTGTGTGTCTGTTATTAGTTGGTCTGACTGGCGAAAAAGTCAAAAACCATACCTAGTTAGATCGTCATATTTTTCAGATAATGTGTAAAATTATCTTTAAAATGTTCAGCAAGACTTGTTTTTTGAAGCACATTATGAATCCCATTGCTCACAGTGGACGCACTCATTCAGCTCATGCTAGCATTAGCCAGTGGGTTTTCACGGCTGTCACTGAAAGCACGTGTCACATTGACGCATCATGTCCAACATGTTGGCCTTGCACTTGTCACTAAACAGCTGCTAAAGCAATCTGCACCCCAATTACTGTTATGACTACAACCGGTAGCTCACAAACATTAACTCACAAACAAGCTGGCACCATGGTGGACAAAATTAGCTAAATATAAAATTAATCCTTTTCAACATTTTACAGTGTGCATTCATCCAAGGCCATCAAATATGGGCATTAGGTGTTGCAAAGGCTTTGCGTCCGTCCATCCATCTGTCTGTGCTCAGCATAAGTCCAGTCCTATTATCGCCACAGTCTTCAAATTAATAGGGATCATTCTTGGGACACAGACATTGGACACTTTCAAAGATGGCTAACCTTGACTTATTTTAAGAGGTATTTTTTAGAGGTTAAAAAGTCATGTTTATTTTTTTTTTCAGTGGTGGAGGTGACAGCAAATCAGAGTAGAGCTTTGACAGTGGCAGGTCTGTCTAAAATCGCTTAATTTATGTGTTTATATACCATGTTTCTCATATATTATGTAAAATCTAGCGACAAATGAACACTTCTAAATTGGAAATGCTGTTTTTGGAACCTAATAACACCTCTGAAGTGATTTAGAAGACATTTCGCTGATGTTAGCATGATGACGTCACAGTCTGATTTAGCTAGCTTCAAAACTGTTTTGTGTGTGTGTTAATAACCTCTTTGTCATTTAGTAAGTCCATTTCAATTTAATTTCAATTTAATCAGCTTATAAAAGCGCCAAATCACAACAAAAATCACCTCAAGGCGCCACACATAGAATAATTCAAAATAAAATTTAAAATAAGTGAGTAAAAACAGCAAATAGAAAAAAAATTCAAATACATAATTAAAAAACACAAGTAAGAGAATAAAACAGATAAAAAAATAAAAAACTATTCATAAGAGAATAAAAGTACATTGATTGATTTAAAAATGTCCACGGACTCAGACTGCCTCACGGTTGCAGCAAGACTGTTTCACAGGGCAGGTGTATGATGAGAAACAGCTCTTTGACCCTCTGACTTCTTCTTCACCTTGGGAACACACAATAGTACTGTATCCTGCGACCACAAAACCCATGCTGGCACGTATCACATTGTATCACTTCCTGTTCCGGAGCACAGCGGTGTTTTTCTGTATCTGTTAGCTGTTTAATCTGCGCAGTTAGATTGATCTAGTTATCTAGATTACGATTTGTTTCCCAGTGTAATCTTTACGTGCCTTAACTAAAGCACTCCTTCTGCTGAATCACCTCTAAATTATTTACACATTATTCACTTTGCGTGTTTTTAGGAATCCGCTAGCTTAGCGTAGCTACTAGCTCTTAGCCGATTTAGCATGGCGGCTTCTCCTGTCTCTCCCGCACTTTTCTGCTCTGGGTGTGAAATGTTTAGTTATTCCTCGGCCTCCTTTAGCAGTAATGGTACTTGTAATAAGTGTAGCTTATTCGTAGCTTTGGAGGCCAGGCTGGGCGAATTGGAGACTCGGCTCCGCACTGTGGAAAATTCTACAGCTAGCAAGGCCCCTGTAGTCGGTGCGGACCAAGGTAGCTTAGCCGCCGTTAGTTCCCCCCTGGCAGATCCCGAGCAGCCGGGAAAGCAGGCCGACTGGGTGACTGTGAGGAGGAAGCGTAGCCCTAAACAGAAGCCCCGTGTACACCGCCAACCCGTTCACATCTCTAACCGTTTTTTCCCACTCGACGACACACCCGCCGAGGATCAAACTCTGGTTATTGGCGACTCTGTTTTGAGAAATGTGAAGTTAGCGACACCAGCAACCATAGTCAATTGTCTTCCGGGGGCCAGAGCAGGCAACATTGAAGGAAATTTGAAACTGCTGGCTAAGGCTAAGTGTAAATTTGGTAAGATTGTAATTCACGTCGGCAGTAATGACACCCGGTTACGCCAATCGGAGGTCACTAAAATTAACATTAAATCGGTGTGTAACTTTGCAAAAACAATGTCGGACTCTGTAGTTTTCTCTGGGCCCCTCCCCAATCGGACCGGGAGTGACATGTTTAGCCGCATGTTCTCCTTGAATTGCTGGCTGTCTGAGTGGTGTCCAAAAAATGAGGTGGGCTTCATAGATAATTGGCAAAGCTTCTGGGGAAAACCTGGTCTTGTTAGGAGAGACGGCATCCATCCCACTTTGGATGGAGCAGCTCTCATTTCTAGAAATCTGGCCAATTTTCTTAAATCCTCCAAACCGTGACTATCGAGGGTTGGGACCAGGAAGCAGAGTTGTAGTCTTACACACCTCTCTGCAGCTTCTCTCCCCCTGCCATCCCCTCATTACCCCATCCCTGTAGAGACGGTGCCTGCTCCCAGACTACCAATAACCAGCAAAAATCTATTTAAGCATAAAAATTCAAAAAGAAAAAATAATATAGCACCTTCAACTGCACCACAGACTAAAACAGTTAAATGTGGTCTATTAAACATTAGGTCTCTCTCTTCTAAGTCCCTGTTGGTAAATGATATAATAATTGATCAACATATTGATTTATTCTGCCTAACAGAAACCTGGTTACAGCAGGATGAATATGTTAGTTTAAATGAGTCAACACCCCCGAGTCACACTAACTGTCAGAATGCTCGTAGCACGGGCCGGGGTGGAGGATTAGCAGCAATCTTCCATTCCAGCTTATTAATTAATCCAAAACCCAGACAGAGCTTTAATTCATTTGAAAGCTTGTCTCTTAGTCTTGTCCATCCAAATTGGAAGTCCCAAAAACCAGTTTTATTTGTTATTATCTATCGTCCACCTGGTCGTTACTGTGAGTTTCTCTGTGAATTTTCAGACCTTTTGTCTGACTTAGTGCTTAGCTCAGATAAGATAATTATAGTGGGCGATTTTAACATCCACACAGATGCTGAGAATGACAGCCTCAACACTGCATTTAATCTATTATTAGACTCTATTGGCTTTGCTCAAAAAGTAAATGAGTCCACCCACCACTTTAATCATATCTTAGATCTTGTTCTGACTTATGGTATGGAAATAGAAGACTTAACAGTATTCCCTGAAAACTCCCTTCTGTCTGATCATTTCTTAATAACATTTACATTTACTCTGATGGACTACCCAGCAGTGGGGAATAAGTTTCATTACACTAGAAGTCTTTCAGAAAGCGCTGTAACTAGGTTTAAGGATATGATTCCTTCTTTATGTTCTCTAATGCCATATACCAACACAGTGCAGAGTAGCTACCTAAACTCTGTAAGGGAGATAGAGTATCTCGTCAATAGTTTTACATCCTCATTGAAGACAACTTTGGATGCTGTAGCTCCTCTGAAAAAGAGAGCTTTAAATCAGAAGTGTCTGACTCCGTGGTATAACTCACAAACTCGTAGCTTAAAGCAGATAACCCGTAAGTTGGAGAGGAAATGGCGTCTCACTAATTTAGAAGATCTTCACTTAGCCTGGAAAAAGAGTCTGTTGCTCTATAAAAAAGCCCTCCGTAAAGCTAGGACATCTTTCTACTCATCACTAATTGAAGAAAATAAGAACAACCCCAGGTTTCTTTTCAGCACTGTAGCCAGGCTGACAAAGAGTCAGAGCTCTATTGAGCTGAGTATTCCATTAACTTTAACTAGTAATGACTTCATGACTTTCTTTGCTAACAAAATTTTAACTATTAGAGAAAAAATTACTCATAACCATCCCAAAGACGTATCGTTATCTTTGGCTGCTTTCAGTGATGCCGGTATTTGGTTAGACTCTTTCTCTCCGATTGTTCTGTCTGAGTTATTCTCATTAGTTACTTCATCCAAACCATCAACATGTTTATTAGACCCCATTCCTACCAGGCTGCTCAAGGAAGCCCTACCATTATTTAATGCTTCGATCTTAAATATGATCAATCTATCTTTGTTAGTTGGCTATGTACCACAGGCTTTTAAGGTGGCAGTAATTAAACCATTACTTAAAAAGCCATCACTTGACCCAGCTATCTTAGCTAATTATAGGCCAATCTCCAACCTTCCTTTTCTCTCAAAAATTCTTGAAAGGGTAGTTGTAAAACAGCTAACTGATCATCTGCAGAGGAATGGTCTATTTGAAGAGTTTCAGTCAGGTTTTAGAATTCATCATAGTACAGAAACAGCATTAGTGAAGGTTACAAATGATCTTCTTATGGCCTCGGACAGTGGACTCATCTCTGTGCTTGTTCTGTTAGACCTCAGTGCTGCTTTTGATACTGTTGACCATAAAATTTTATTACAGAGATTAGAGCATGCCATAGGTATTAAAGGCACTGCGCTGCGGTGGTTTGAATCATATTTGTCTAATAGATTACAATTTGTTCATGTAAATGGGGAATCTTCTTCACAGACTAAAGTTAATTATGGAGTTCCACAAGGTTCTGTGCTAGGACCAATTTTATTTACTTTATACATGCTTCCCTTAGGCAGTATTATTAGACGGTATTGCTTAAATTTTCATTGTTACGCAGATGATACCCAGCTTTATCTATCCATGAAGCCAGAGGACACACACCAATTAGCTAAACTGCAGGATTGTCTTACAGACATAAAGACATGGATGACCTCTAATTTCCTGCTTTTAAACTCAGATAAAACTGAAGTTATTGTACTTGGCCCCACAAATCTTAGAAACATGGTGTCTAACCAGATCCTTACTCTGGATGGCATTACCCTGACCTCTAGTAATACTGTGAGAAATCTTGGAGTCATTTTTGATCAGGATATGTCATTCAAAGCGCATATTAAACAAATATGTAGGACTGCTTTTTTGCATTTACGCAATATCTCTAAAATCAGAAAGGTCTTGTCTCAGAGTGATGCTGAAAAACTAATTCATGCATTTATTTCCTCTAGGCTGGACTATTGTAATTCATTATTATCAGGTTGTCCTAAAAGTTCCCTAAAAAGCCTTCAGTTAATTCAAAATGCTGCAGCTAGAGTACTGACGGGGACTGGAAGGAGAGAGCATATCTCACCCATATTGGCCTCTCTTCATTGGCTTCCTGTTAATTCTAGAATAGAATTTAAAATTCTTCTTCTTACTTATAAGGTTTTGAATAATCAGGTCCCATCTTATCTTAGGGACCTCGTAGTACCATATCACCCCAATAGAGCGCTTCGCTCTCAGACTGCAGGCTTACTTGTAGTTCCTAGGGTTTGTAAGAGTAGAATGGGAGGCAGAGCCTTCAGCTTTCAGGCTCCCCTCCTGTGGAACCAGCTCCCAATTCAGATCAGGGAGACAGACACCCTCTCTACTTTTAAGATTAGGCTTAAAACTTTCCTTTTTGCTAAAGCTTATAGTTAGGGCTGGATCAGGTGACCCTGAACCATCCCTTAGTTATGCTGCTATAGACGTAGACTGCTGGGGGGTTCCCATGATGCACTGTTTCTTTCTCTTTTTGCTCTGTATGCACCACTCTGCATTTAATCATTAGTGATCGATCTCTGCTCCCCTCCACAGCATGTCTTTTTCTTGGTTCTCTCCCTCAGCCCCAACCAGTCCCAGCAGAAGACTGCCCCTCCCTGAGCCTGGTTCTGCTGGAGGTTTCTTCCTGTTAAAAGGGAGTTTTTCCTTCCCACTGTAGCCAAGTGCTTGCTCACAGGGGGTCGTTTTGACCGTTGGGGTTTTACATAATTATTGTATGGCCTTGCCTTACAATATAAAGCGCCTTGGGGCAACTGTTTGTTGTGATTTGGCGCTATATAAAAAAAATTGATTGATTGATTGATTGATTGACGTAGGGTTTCACCATGTCAGCCGGACAAACAAGAGCCAGTCCATGGACAACTTTAATAACAAGACCTTATAAGCTGCTCTTATCGAGACAGAAAGCCATAAGTGCTAGCGAGAAATAAACACTTGATAATGCTGTTTTTGGAACCTAATAACACCTCTGGAGCAAAATCATGGATTTTTGCATGCACGCTAACTTTCACTAACTCAAAGCTAACTTCCTATGTAGTTAAATTTGTCTCATTAATACCTCAAAATGCACAGAGAGTGATCTACAAATATTCCTTGATTTGCACAACTTCCGCTCTAGTCAAAAGCTCATGTACACACACACGCAAGACCTCCTGCAGACGCCGTTAAAATGTAAATATTGTTTTTGATTGACTGATTGACAGAGGGGCTTTATTAAACATAGGAAGTTAATTTGAGCTAGTGGATGTTAGCGTGCACTCGAACGTCTGCTAAATGTCTTATAAATGACTCCAGAGGTGTTATTAGGTTCCAAAAACAGCATTTTCAGTTTTAGAAGTGTTTATTTCTCGCTAGCTTTTACATAATAAATGACAAAGAGGTTATATTCCCACACAAACAAAGCACCTAGCTATCAGCCTGTGACATCACCACGCTAACGTCCGCTAAATGTTTTGTAAATCTTTCCAGAGGTGTTAGCAGGTTACAAAAACAGCATTTTCAGTTTTAGAAGTGTTTCTCTGTAGTGTTTACATAATATATCAGAAAGGTGTTGTTTCTAGCCAAAAACAAAGCTAGTTACAAAGCACAGTTAGCAGCTAGCGACACCAGGAAATTATGTCACACCGCTAACGTTCACTAGATCATCACGCTAACGTCCGCGAGATCACACCATAAGAGCAGAATGTGACTTTTTAACATCTTAAAATACCTCTTAAAATAGGTCAAGGTTAGCCATCTTTGAACGTATCCAAGAGCTGTGTCCCAAAAATGTTCCCTGTGAATTTGAAGACTGTGGCAGTAGTAGGACTGAACTTATGCTGAGCACGGACAGACGGACGGACGGACGGACGGACGAAAGCCTTCACAATATCCGATGGCCATATTTGATGACTTGACAAAGTTGATGATGAATATCCATGAAATTAATGTACTTATTTATACTTATACGTTTATACATTTAAACATTCCAGGCAAAGTTCTTTCAGGCAGGTGCTGTCAGGTGCACGGCAGTGGAAAAAAAAAAGCCCTCACGTGCACACACAAGAAAAATCCAAACTGAATGTGCTCTGTACAGACAATGTGGAAAAGGATTAATTTAATATTTACGTCATTTTGTCCACCATGGTGCCAGGTTGTTAGTTAGTTAATGCTAATTCAGCAACTGTTCAGTACAAGTCAGACGCATTGGACGAGACGCATCAACGTGACACGTGCTTTCAGTGATTTTCAGGAGTTTTTATGCTAACATTAGCAATGCTAACATGTATGTATTTTTAAGCACAGTATGAATGTCATTCATCCCATTGGACGCACTCTGTTCATTCTAACAAACCTAACATTTATTCAAGCATTATTTTTTAACATATACATTTATATATTTAAGTATCCTTGTAGCCCCATAGCAAATGCTGTGCATCCCAGTACCACTCTGTGGCCTGTGGTGGAGGGGACTGCTGCTCTGAATCATGCCCTCTTGTGAACACATGGACATATTCTGAAAGTGAGATGCGGTCAAGCAAACAGCTTTCATAGTACCTTCTTTCAGAATGTTACCATTTGTAGTTTACATAAAACTGTTCAGAGTGTGAGTCTGAATTCTGTTACAATTTGATAATTGAACTCTCAAAAACGTTTTCAGTTTTAAATGATTCAGCGAGTGTCTGCCATTATCTTTGCCTGTGTGCTCACTCACATAATTTAAAAAAGGTATTGCTTAATAACTTTGATGGTTTATCCAAAGAATGGTGTAATTATTGCTTATAAGTCATTAAGCGATAAACCATTTATGACACTTTGGCTTCTTACTCTGATCATATATATTTAACCGAAGTGACAAATTTAATGAAATTTGCACATGAATGGCTACAGAACTGTGACACGTGATATGAATTTGTTCATAAGTTCAAAAAATTTATTTTATTTTTATTTATTTATTTATTTATTTATTTTGTCCAATGAAAATATTACAGACATTTCAACTTTAAGAACCGATGGAAACAAGAGGTCTAATTTGGCTTGTCTACTTATCTCTGCCCTCAGATGGATGAGAATGGAGGTACTGCCATTGTCCTGCTTATTTGTTAACTGAAAAAGCACAAGAATGATTTTGAGGAGATTTTGTGTACAGACAGTGCTTGAAAAAGGAAATTCAGCTTTAAGGCAGATCTGGACATGATTCAAACTCACTGATGTCTTTCTTCAACATGACCAACTCCGGCACAGCATTGATATACTGGAAGTACCTGCTTGTTTACCAAGCACTATCAATATACAGACATGGGTTATATTCCAGATTTGTGCTTCACTCTACCTGTCTTTGTCATTGGACATGCCATTACATCTGCATTGTCCCAGTCCACCCAGTTGTAAATGGGTACCAGCCTTGGCAGGAGAAGTAACCTGTGATGGTCTGGCATCACATTCAGAGGGAGTTGTAGACTTTTTTCTGCTTCATGTTGTGGAATCCAAAGATATGCACTGGCATCAATGACATCAATGAATGCCGGGGGCATATGTATGGCTCACTTCTTTACACTTATGAGATAGGGATCCACCCTTATGGCATAACAAAGATCTAGACATATCTTGTTTAAACATCTAATTTTGACTTAGAGGTCATAAGCACCAAAGACCACAGATATAGCCCTCCTCTATCATTTGTCAGAGGTGATGGAGGTATCTGAGTGCACATCTAATTTTCTCAGTTGCAATGTTTGAGATTAATCAGCAAACAAGCACAGAAAAATGGCAAAAACTGATTAAGGCTACACTTTCTAGCATCAGTTCTATTACAGTCATACCCATCAATTCTCAGTACTTAAAGTCATTTGCTGCAACTGAAGGTCCAGGTTTGTAGGGTCCTGGTGCTTCATTTCTTATTGAATAATTGAAAGATGTAGACATTAACCAATGACCTAAGGTGATGACTGGATGTCTTTGGTATTAAGTCTCTTCACAGGATCCTCAGGTACTACTTGAATTACTTTACATCATATGAACTGTTACTTCAGGACACTAAAATGAAGAGTATCACTTATATTATGATGGGATGTCAGCTTAGGGTTGGGTATCGAATACCGGTTCCTTTTAAATATCGTTAAGAAAATGCGATCCGCTGACATCAATAATCTTTTTGCTTAACTTTTCCCTTATCGGACCTTCATTTCAGGACACCAGAGCTGCCGTTGTTTTTGAGGGTGTTTATCGGGAAAATGATCATTTCTCTACACTGATTACAGACTGCAGCGGGTCTGCTTGAAGCTTAAAGCAACGAAGCAGCGCTTTGATCTGCTGTTCGCTGGTTCTCTGCTTTGCTGGTTTTCAGAAGCGACAGGTTCAAAATTTATTCATTAACCCCTTTCAAAGCCATTTAAAGATGTCAGTCATGAGCAGTGTTGCCACAGTTACTTTGAAAAAGTAATCCAATTACTGATTACTGATTACTCCTTGAAAAAGTAACTTAGTTACTTTACTGATTACTCAATTGTAAAAGTAACTAAGTTAGATTACTAGTTACTTTTTTAGTTACTTTTCCCAGCTGCCGACAACAACCCTCTGCCACCTCAACATGACAATGATACCTGTTTTGCCAAAACTTACTTTATAGTCACCCTTTCTTGACTTCAATGAAAATAAATACTTGTTTTATAAAAAGTAAAATAAAGACCTCTTTCTTGACCTCATATTTAACTGTTGACAGCACTGTAACAGTAAAACTTGCAATTTCGAACCTACATTGTTTATAAATGTAACTATTAAATTCATTCTAGCATTTTTCTAACATTTAAATTCTCTCTAAATATTTTACTTGTCGAAATTAATATTATTTTAAGTAGTATTAGTAGTTGTAGTAAAAAAAGGCTTCAAAACTGGACCTTTAATCTAGGGGTGTTGTGAGGGGGGCACATCCCTCCCCCACGCCCCCATTCCATCTGGATTCGCCCCTACTTTGGCGTTTGAGCACAAAGAATGGATAACATTTATTTATGCAGAAAACGTGACCAGATTTACAGGTAAGAAAGTTTTATTGTGTTTTCACATCATGTGGTCCTCAGAAAGAGAGTTTAGGTGCATTTGAGTGGAAAATAGTGTTAGTTGTTGACGCTTCGCGGAGGATCAGCTGTTTTAATGTGCAGATACGGAGCGGCTCAGCTCAGCTCTAAATAAAGGAGGAAAAAAAGTATAAAAATGTCTTTGTAAAGCTCAGTGCAGGTGTGCTGATCACCGTGCTTTAAGAGGAGACGACGAGTCGAGCAGCTGCAAAAAAACGTGGATGAAAAGCTCACAGCTCGCTTAAAGTGGGCAGTTCAGTTGAACCCCGACCTCCTGCCCAAGTTTAATGCTGCTATCGACCCACAATGAAAAATAATAGTAACGCACAGTGACATGGAGAAGTAACTTTAATCTGATTACTGATTTGGAAAGATTAACGCGTTAGATTACTCGTTACTAAAAAAAGTGGTCAGATTAGAGTAACGCGTTACTAAGTAACGCGTTACCGGCATCACTGGTCATGAGTCACCTTTGTGTGGATTAAAGTCACTAACTGGGGCTCTTGTCTTGTTGCATAACTTCAGAGCGAATTGCCATTTTAAATCAAATGACACCTCTTTCCAAACATTATAATACAAACAATAAACTACAACTAACCAAACAGTTTTTTTCCCAAAATGAGACGTCCTGCGTTCTTTTTGAATTACATCCTTAGGCTGCAAGAGCTCAGCTCAGAGTCTACGGAGTTACATTTGTGTCATTAATATCTGAAAGGAAATGCTTTTAACAAAAACTACAGATTTTGTTTATTTCTATTTCTTCTCGGAGATCAAGGATCCATCATGTACATCAAGGACCCAGTGAGCATGTACAGATTTGATTGTTTTTTATTAACGTGCAGAGATCAAGGATCCAGTGACCAATTTCATATTTATTTACTTTAAGACTCAATAAAATATTGTTGACATAGAAAACCTGTAAAGCCTACTTTTAGTACACAGAAAATTCACAAGAGGTATCGATAAGGGAATCAATAAGGATCCAGATTGATAAGCAGAATTGATAATGGCATCGATATCGATAAAATCTTATCAACACCCATCCCTATATCAGCTACAACATTTTGGACATATGGTGTGTTTCTCTGGGCATGATCCAGTTCACAGGTACATCAGCGTTGAAGACCCTACCTGTCGGGGAAGGCCAAGGGAACACCCATGTTTCACCTGGTTGTAGCAGTTAGATGGTTACTTTGGAGACAGACGGTTGTCTGCCTTTAGTGTGCTGGATGATGTAATGCATGGATCAACACATGCTCCCGGATCTGACCTGACCTAGCATGAAAATCACGCAAGTTATTCCTGTTTGTCTTACTCAACTCCATCGTTAATGCTATTGATGGCTTTAATCAAAGGCATTTAACATGCTGGTTGCCTAACCATACTGTCAGAGGAGAAGCAATCATAAATGTCTATAAAATCTCACACCCAAGCAATGGCCGGTGACTCTCCTATCATGTAATTAGCATAATAGGATGGGGGGGGAAATGTCCACATACATAAAGATGTGACTAATCACAATTGCCACCAGGGGGCATTTCAAGGATGTAGGATGTAATGATTCCCTTGATACCATGACATCTATATAAAAGTGTCTTGATAAAATGACAACAGAATCTATCTTATAATAGCCTTAAGGACTTTGTGTCTGTCCATCAGTCTAGAGCATCACGTGACAACTGTGTTGATTATGGTAAAAACAACAACAAAAAAACAATGACAATTCACCCTGGCAACTACAGACAATAAAATTCAAATAAATTAAGTTAAAATCTGTATTTTAGACATTTCACAACCAAGCAATGCCCAGGTACCCTGCTAGTGTGATATATACTAGGTTTTTCTCCACCGAAAATGATGAATATCTCACTCTTTCTCTCACAGTTGTTTTATTGAAATCAACATCTTCTTCCTCCTAATTATTGCAGCAGCAAGCAGAAAGCATCTAAAATTTTGAAATTTTGGCAACAGAAACCATCACCATGGTGTTTAACTGCCGCTTTCTGTCGTCCTCACATTGAAAACAGTTTAACATCCGGTTTACCGTCTGACGCACACCACCAACCATGTGAATGCAACAGTAAAACAAAATTCATTGTGCTGCACCAAAGTTATCCCCCTTTCAATAAACACAAACTACAGCAAACTCTAAAAAGGTGGCTTTTTTCCACAAAGCTGTTCATTTTGAGGATTCCAGGCATGCAGCACTAGAAGTGTTTGAAAAATGAACAAAAAGGAAATTGCTGAGTTCCCACAGCCTGTATTATCGTGTCGGAGAACACCTGGCTAATTGCTGTAATATCCTTGTGTGACTGACAAGCTTTAAGCATCACCACAAGCCTGATCTGCGATGCTGCCCCTGGTTCAGAACATCTCTTCATTTCAAACATGGAGTGGCCCCAACGGTTAAAGAGGCTGCTGAACGAAGGAAAAAGGAATATGAGAGCAACTCTTCATTTCAAGATGACCTTGCCCTTCTCAGACCAAAAGCCTTTGACAGACTCAATATTTAACTAAAACAAATACAGCTTTTTGCTGGCCAACCCTACGCTGCATCATGCTTTTAAAACTGAAGCACTGGGATCACTCTGCAGGCGTGTGTTCGGAGAGCATTCGTCCTCTGCAGTTTTTCAGAAGCTGACAAACCCATATGGCATGCCTGTAATGTTGATCGATGTCCACCGCTGTGCACACCACTCAACCTCTAATGCATAATGAGATGGAGCAATCTAACATTTCACAGAAACCCCTCACAGTGATCTCTTTACTATCCTTCTTGAAAGGTGTGACGCTGCTTTTCCACTCAGAATAACGGTACTTTCAAAACACGGAGTGTCACAGACAGCTTTATAGTGCTATTCTTAGGGGTCCCCTTTGAGCCACTATCTAATTGGAGCTGTGGTTATATTTCTGAAGCGAACCTCCACACAGATTTTTTTTTTTCATGAGGCCTGTGAGTAAGTGAGAATCCCTGCCTGGGTATCGACGGCTGTTCTCCAACATGTCCCGGGACTCCTTCTTGTCGGTGAGGGCTTCATTAGCTGGGAATGGGAGGTGGCATCAGAGAGAGAACAGCTGTTTAGCCAAAGCACGTGCATTGTTAGCCAGCCTTCTCCGTATGCCTAACTGCCTAAGTCCGTCCCCTAGCTGCTAATAGAACGCTCATTAAGAAAAGGGAGGGAGACTCGATGGGAAACAGCATCACTGTACGTCAGCTCTAGCAGCTACTCCTCCTCTCCCTCTGGTCTCTATTAAACAACAAACCAAGCTTTCCATTGTAGATCAACTACCATTCCAGCACATCTTGACCTCTGCCCCCAAAGCCAACTGGGAAGACAGTATTTATTTATTTGTGTGAGTATTTTTTTTTTTTTGACAATTGTTGCAAACTTCTTGACCAAATTGAGTTTCACACACACATACACACAAAAACTACAATAAAATTTATGAATACCCTCAATTAAAATATAACAACATACAAATAAAAAGAAAAACATTAATAATTTAATTTGATCATTTAAACTGATGCAATAAAATAATAAAATGCAGTAGTTCCAAATTAAAGTAAATTCCAAACAGACTTCTGCTGCCAGTGTGTGACATATCACAAATATCGTAGTAGTCTATTCTCCAAGAAACAAATGCATGAACCGATATCGGGTCAATTAGTACAGCAGATAACAGAATATTTACAGAGGAATCCTTCAAATGGTGATACAAGCATCAAATTTGGTAAAAGTACACCTTAGATATTACTCTTTTGAAAAAAATAATGGGCCACTTGAATTTTCAATAGGTAGCCACGTAGGGGTCAATTGAAGAATTACATAGGGGTCAAAATATAAAAATGCTCCAGTCATATTGAAAATTATACCACATTATTTGTCTTATTGTAAAGATTCCAAAAAGTATAGTTTGGACTATCTATGACTGAATTCTATAGAGTTATGGGGTAAAAACAACAAGAATAGTGACAAAGTTCAATTTCAGTTTGTACAGGGGCCAAAAGTTAGAGTTGCTCCAATTTTGTTCCACGGTGATGCTAATTATTGGTTGAGTTAATAGGGTTTCAAAAAGGAATAGTTTGCACCATCTGTCATGCTTAGTTATCATGTTACGAGGTAACATATGTCACATGTCATAGAATCCAATGGACGCCAATATTATTTGACCTTTACTTTAGAGACCAAGTATTCAACACAGTCAAAACTATTCCATTTATTAATCCAAGTAACTCAATCAACAATTTGCACCATTTTTTACTAAACTTGGAGCAACTTTAGCTTTTGACCCCTGTACAAACTGAAATTGATCTTTGTCACCATTCTTAAGGTATTTACCCCATAACTCCATAACATTCAGTCATAGATAGTCCAAACTATACCTTTTTGGAATCTTTATGATCAGACAAATAATGTTGTATAGTTTTCAATCTGACTGGAGCATTTTTATATTTTAACCCCTGTGTAATTCTTCAATTGATCCCTACGTGGCTGCCTATTGAAAATTCAAGTGGCTCATTGTTTTTTTTCAAAAGAGCAATGTCTAAGGAGAATTTGTGCTGGATTTGGTGCTTGTATCACCATGTGAAGTATTGTTTCAGTTATTTGCTGCACTAAATGGCCATGGACAGCATATGTCAAATCTTTGCAGTATTAGGTAATGAGTGCAATCTCTAGCGCCATGCATTGATATGCCAGCTCAGGAATATGATGCTCTTGTGGCATTTAATTGTCACTGGTACTGCTGGCTCTTTACATCTTTAGGTTAGTGACTCCTTTGTTGACCCTTCCGTGACATTTGTCACTGATGTCTCCAGTGTAATTTAAAACCAGATCAATTATATCTTTGTTAATAAAATAATGCTTGTCTAAGATTTAAAATGCTAAGACAGATCAATTTGATTCCAGTTGATTTGGGGCCTGGAAATGACAGTGTTGATAAAGCACATCAGATCATTGGCCACCAGGTTATTGTTGGTCAATGATCTGGTGTTAAAGCATGATCTAGATACAGTATGTCTGGTTTCTAAGACATGACTGAAGCTAGATGTCTATGTCCCATTCCTACTAGCTCACCATGTTGCATTAGATGCAACAGTGGGTGGCTTCATAGATTGTACTTTACCTTGAAACAGAAAGAGTATTTTAACTTCAGCTCCTTGGTTTTAGGTTGTATAAATCATGATAAAAGTAGCAACATTCGAGCTGGTGTACTCTCATCATTTTCTTTGTTTGTTTTATGCATGCCTCCTGAGATTAATATTAACCTTGTAGATTAATTAATTTAATGTGCCTCTAATTTGATTTGATGTAATTTAATTTAATTCATTTATACACTGCCAATTCACAACAAAGTTGCCTCAAGTCGCTTCACACAAGTAAGGTCTAACCTTACCAACACCTAGGGCAAGCACACAGGTGACAGTGTTAAGGAAAAACTCCCACTGATGATACTGAGGAAGAAACCTCAAGCAGACCAGACTCAAAGGGGTGCCCCAATGCTTTGGCCTTTCTAACAATTACAAGGTTTTGCAAAGTTGAAGAAACAGAAACAGGAAATCAAACAACATAATAATTTAAAGAAGTTGAGAAGTCCACGCAGGCGTCTGCATCACAGGCAGGGGTCATCCAGCAGTCCTCACGCCGTGAGTGGCCCTGTCCCCGCGACAGGGTCACCGCCAAACACAGACGGCAGCATGCAGCTCCTGTGTCAGGCCCTGTATCTCACGATCACTCCTGCCCCTTGCGGTGAGATCCCCCTTGTATGTGTAGATAGAGTTAAAGTTTGTCCTCTTTCTTCCTCTTTTTTCCTGATCTTTTTTTGTTGTTGTTGTTAAGTTTGCATTGTCACTTTCTATAGTGAATGATTAAATTGTTGTCTTTTCATCATGATTTGTTATATCAGCAGCTTTACTCGGACTTATGGCTAGACTACCTAAGGTTCTTGGGTCCCTTTCAGGTCAGTGTGGCTCAGTGGACAGAATTCCTAATAATCTTTGTTGATAGACTGATGGATGCCGTTGCACTAGTGAAGATTAGACAGCAGTGCCTGCAGAAACAGATGCCTCTGCGAAGCAATAATATGCAAGTTTTTTCAGTTAATGTTAAGGTAGGAGGAGGTTGGAGAATATATGGCATCACTCAAGGCTAGAGATAGCTTACCAAATGTGGCATGATTGTGTGACTGAATATACACGACTTGCCAGCTGCTAGGGCAGCTTCCTATCCTAAATTAATTATCAACGATAAGAACATCCTAATATTCCTGTTTGGCACAATGTTATGAGAGGCTAACAGATGGAAAGCTGTCTAAAAATTTCAGTTGAGGACTTAATTGGTGGTGGTGGTGGTGGGGGGGCGCGTCTGTGATAAACAAGAGGAATTTAAATATAAAATAGCCCATCCTTCTCTAGCCATGATAGGAAGTCATCTCTGGGCTCTCAGAGTTAAAGGTTATGATAATTATTTCCTTACAGAAATTGTTTGAGAGTATGATAGTTTCTCTAAATGTGCTACTTGTTTTCTTGATCTGGTGCCAACCACCCTCGTAAAGGATCTGTGGTTAAGACTTCAGCCATCTTTGCTGAATATTGTGAATTTAATGCTTATCACTGGATATGTTCCTGCAAGCTTTAAAATGGATGTGATAAAGCCTCTTCTTAAGTTGTTGGCAAACTATAGACCTATTTTTAATTTGTCTCTTTTTTAAGTATTAGAAGAAGTGGTTACAAAGCAACTCATACGTACACATTTGTTGGGGAGTAATCTTGTAGACTTAGACTGCTGGCGGGTTCCCATGATGCACTGAGTGTTTCTTTCTCTTTTTGCTCTGTATGCACCACTCTGCATTTAATCATTAGTGATTGATCTCTGCTCTCTTCCACAGCATGTCTTTTTCTTGATTCTCTCCCCTCAGCCCCAACCAGTCCCAGCAGAAGACTGCCCCTCCCTGAGCCTGGTTCTGCTGGAGGTTTCTTCCTGTTAAAAGGGAGTTTTTCCTTCCCACTGTCGCCAAGTGCTTGCTCACAGGGGGTCGTTTTGACCATTGGGGTTTTTCTGTAATTATTGTATGGCTTTTGCCTTACAATATAAAGCGCCTTGGGGCAACTGTTTGTTGTGGTTTGGTGCTATATAAATAAAATAGATTGAATTGATTGATTGATAGACCCTATACCAGGGATGGGCAACAAGGGCCACGTCAGTGCAGGTTTTCCTTGCAACCAATCACCTCAGCAGGTGGGTTGCTGATGAGCTTCTCCCCTGAACATAAACACCTGATCATCAATGAAATCACCTGCTGAGGTGATTGGTAGAAAGGGAAACCTGCATTGTCTTGGCCATTCATCACACGTGATTGCCCACCCCTGCCCTGTACAGTTGGAATTTAGACTGCACTCACTAAACTGAATGTTTTAACTCGCTATGGACACAGATGTTATGTCTATCTTGCTGTTATTGGATCTAAATGCAGCCTTTGTCACAGTTCGAGCAATATATTTGTTTTAGAGAATGGAAAGTTACCTTGGCATTTCTGGTCAGGTGCTTTCATGGCTGAGTGTGCACTTTATTCATTATAATGGTACAATGTCTGAGGTTTCTGCAGTGAAGTGTGGGGCTCCCCAGGGTACCATTTTAGATCCACTGCTATTTTTTCTTTTAACACCACTTTGTCAGACTAATCAAACTCATGTGATTGACTTTCAGTGTTACGCCGATGACCTGCAGATGCAAATGCCTGTTTATGTCGGTAATGTATCTCAGATTGTAAATTTGGAGGGTTGTCTGGCTGCAGGGAAAAAATGGATGTCTTCCAAATTTCTACTTTTGAACTCAGACAAGACTGAGATGATTGTTATTGGTCCTGCTACTCAGATACATCTTGATGATGAATTCACACTGTCACTGGGTGGCTGTGTTATTCATCATGTTGAGAAGGTTAAACATCTTGGTGTGATTTTTGATACATCATTTTGTTTGACTTGCATATTAGAGAGGTGGCTAAGGCTGCCTTTTTGCATTTATGAAACATTGCAATGATTAGACCTATCCTGTCCTTCATGGATGCTGAAACGTTGATTCATGTCTTTGTGTCCTTCAGAAGTGATTATAACAATGAATTATCACAAAAGAGTATAAAATGTATCCAGATGATTCAGAACACAGCTGGTTGAGTTTTAGCTAGGACTAGGAAATGTGACCACATCACGCCTGCATTGGCTGTCCATCATTGGCATGTTGTGATTGTGAGAGCAGATTTTAAGGTCCTGCTGTCCACCTGTAAAATTCTAAAAGGTTGTGCACCATCTTAAGTTGTCATACTTAACATGCCTTTTGCTCCATTTCATGCTCTGCTGTGTCTGGGTGAAGATTTACTCTGTTCTAAGGCTTGAGAAGAAAGATGTAGAGCTTTTTGTTATTGCTTGTCAATCCTTTGGAATAATTTATGACAGTCAAGTTAAAGTAATTTTGCCTAAATATTTTATGTCTACAGTGTGTATCGTATATCCTCAAGTTCAGTTGCTCCTCTGTTTTCCTGTTACTGACTTTTATTATAATGGCTTTTAAATGAATCCTGCCTTACTCCAGACTTGATTGCCAAGAATTCAGATATGACACCATTGTAAGAGACACATTGTGGCCGATCCCATACACATGGACTTAACAATAGAAGAGACTGACCACAGACACAGAAACAGTTTTCAAGTCTCTCAAACATTATATTATGGTCAACAATGCAAAAGATCTAATGGCAATAACAAAAACATAGGATTTACATATAGACTATCCACACATAGACTATTGACAAATTCTTTAGAGCAGAGGACGCCATTTGTATTAGTAGCAAACTAGCTTGGAGCATCCAGTTGTTGTGGAGTTGACTTCTGCTTATCTCTTATCTGGTTGGCTGAGACCCTGCATTGACATATACACAGATTCCATGCACTCTGCTCTCTGGGACTTTGATCTACACCTTATGGCTCTGTATTCAATTATGTTATCCTGTCATTCTACCCAGCAAACTATATTTTGGTTTTCTCAGTTTCAACTTTCTTGTTATAAGTTACTCCATGTTATATCATGACCAAATGGTCATAGCTAGACGGGTAAACCAAGCCATAATTCACTTTGCGCATAAATTCACTTAGTGAAATGGTCTGGTCCCCTTCCCATTCATGGCCAGTTCCTCTCGGCTGAAACAGACCAGGCCAATCGCAAACTTGATCTCATATGGGGACGGCTTTATGCAATGACTCATTGAGGAGCATTGACAAGCTACTATTCCAGATGGCTGCTGCTGATGTGAAATGATTATTTGAAACAGCTCTCACTTCTGTTTTGAACAACCTGGACAATATCAAGTCTGTAAAAGAAGAATAGCGAACATTTCTAAAAAGCTTTGCTTTGCAAGAAAGATGTTTGCCTTACTCCTGACTGGATTTAAGAAGAGTTTAATTTATCAGCTGGGGTCACTCTGTCGATGTTTCATGCTTCATTTCTCTGAATGGATGAATGTGTATCCAACAGCATCCAGAGGCCATTTGTCTGCATCCGATGGTACTGCTCCCTGGAAATGAAACGTGAATGGAGAGGTACTGGACCTGTGCCAGGTTAGGTCATAGCACATGGCTGCCTCACTGAGTCTGAGCTGCTTGAGGTTTTTTCTGTAAAACCAGCCTTGATGGCCACCAGCAACAAGGCATCATAAGTTGCATGTACAACCCCCGGCAAAAATTATGGAATCACCGGCCTCGGAGGATGTTCATTCAGTTGTTTAATTTTGTAGAAAAAAAGCAGATCACAGACATGACACAAAACTAAAGTCATTTCAAATGGCAACTTTCTGGCTTTAAGAAACACTATAAGAAATCAGGAAAAAAAAAAATTGTGGCAGTCAGTAACGGTTACTTTTTTAGACCAAGCAGAGGGAAAAAAATATGGAATCACTCAATTCTGAGGAAAAAATGATCATGAATCATGAAAAACAAAAGAACGCTCCAACACATCACTAGTACTTTGTTGCACCACCTCTGGCTTTTATAACAGCTTGCAATCTCTGAGGCATGGACTTAATGAGTGACAAACAGTACTCTTCATCAATCTGGCTCCAACTTTCTCTGATTGCTGTTGCCAGATCAGCTTTGCAGGTTGGAGCCTTGTCATGGACCATTTTCTTCAACTTCCATTTTCAATTGGATTAAGATCCGGACTATTTTTTGACCCTATGTGTCTTTTTGCAAGGAATGTTTTCACAGTTTTGCTCTATGGCAAGACGCATTATCATCTTGAAAAATGATTTCATCATCCCCAAACATCCTTTCAGTTGATGGGATAAGAAAAGCGTCCAAAATATCAACGTAAACTTGTGCATTTATTGATGATGTAATGACAGCCATCTTCCCAGTGCCTTTACCTGACATGCAGCCCCATATCATCAATGACTGTGGAAATTTACATGTTCTCTTCAGGCAGTCATCTTTATAAATCTCATTGGAACGGCACCAAACAAAAGTTCCAGCATCATCACCTTGCCCAATGCAGATTCGAGATTCATCACTGAATATGACTTTCATCCAGTCATCCACAGTCCACGACTGCTTTTCCTTAGCCCATTGTAACCTTGTTTTTTTCTGTTTAGGTGTTAATGATGGCTTTCATTTAGCTTTTCTGTATGTAAATCCCATTTCCTTTAGCCGGTTTCTTACAGTTCAGTCACAGACGTTGACTCCAGTTTCCTCCCATTCGTTCCTCCTGCTTTTTTTCTACAAAATTAAACAACTGAATGAACATCCTCCGAGGCCGGTGATTCCATAATTATTGCCAGGGATGGTAAACAAAAGGCCTACCTTACTGGAAAGTTGCCTGCTTGAACAAGCCCAGACATGTCCTTCTGTGTCAACATTACTATTTTAACTAATATATAAAAGAAACAAGAGCAATCAGAGATTTCTGACATCCCTCAATCCGGATCCGGATCACCTCCAACATTCAGTGGAGTCTTGCCTAATATCTATCTGTGGTGCAAATTTGGTGAGAATCTGTGTACTTTTGAAGAAATCCTTCAAAGCCTATACAAGGTCTGTCCCTAAAGTATAGGTCCTTTTTATTTTTTTCAAAAACTATATGGATTTCATTCATATGTTTGTACGTCAGACATGCTTGAACCCTTGTGCGCATGCGTGAGTTTTTCCACGCCTGTCGGTGACGTCATTCGCCTGTGAGCACGCCTTGAGAAGGACTGGTCCCGCCCCCTCATCGGAATTCCTTTGTCTGAGAAGTTGTTGAGAGACTGGCGCTTTGTTTGATCAAAATTTTTTCAAAACCTGTGAGGCACATCGAAGTGGACACGGTTCGAAAAATTCAGCTGGTTTTCGGTGAAAATTTTAACAGCTGATGAGAGATTTTGAGGTGATATTGTCGCTTTAAGGACTTGCCACGGAGCGAGACGTCGTGCAGCGCTCTCAGGCGCCGTCGTCAGCCTGTTTCAAGCTGAAAACCTCCACATTTCAGGCTCTATTGATCCAGGACGTCGTAAGAGAACAGAGAAGTTTCAGAAGAAGTCGTTTTCAGCATTTTATCCGGATATTCCACTGTTAAAGGAGATTTTTTTAATGAAAGACGTGCAGACGGGTCCGTGCGTCGGGACGCAGCCGGCGCGGTGTGGCGGCACAGGAAAAACATCTCCGTGTTGATAACCATGTGTAAAATCCAGGCGGCTTTTGATGGCTTTCAGTAGAGTGAGTATATGAGAAATTGTTTAACAGCTGGACATGTTCCAACTTGTCCTTAAGGCTTCCAACAGAGGTGTTTTTCCTGTGGCGGAGCGTTGCGGCGGCTGCGAGCCTACGCTGCAATCCGCCCGCACGTCTTTCATTAAAAAAATCTCCTTTAAATCTCCTTTAAACTTCTCTGTTCTCTCATGACGTCCTGGATCAATAGAGCCTGAAATGTGGAGGTTTTCAGCTTGAAACAGGCTGACGACGGCGCCTGCGACCACTGCACGACGTCCCGCTCCGTGGGAAGTCCTTAAGCGACAGTATCACCTCAAAATCTCTCATCAGCCGTTAAAATTTTCACAGAAAACCAGCTGAATTTTTCGAACCGTGTCCACTTCGATGTGCCTCACAGGTTTTGAAAAAATTTTGATCAAACAAAGCACCAGTCTCTCAACAACTTCTCAGACAAAGGAATTCCGACGAGGGGGCAGGACCAGTCCTTCTCAAGGCGTGCTCACAGGCGAATGACGTCACCGACAGGCGTGGAAAAACTCACGCATGCGCACGAGGGTTCAAGCATGTCTGACGTACAAACATATGAATGAAATCCATATAGTTTTTGAAAAAAATAAAAAGGACCTATACTTTATGGACAGACCTCATATAAAGGGAAATCTTGATCCAGAATCACCTCCAAAATTCAGTGGAGTCTTCCATGCCCTAACATCTATCTGTGGTGCAAATTTGGTGAGAATCTGTGATGTAGTTTTGACATAATCCTTCAAAGCCTATATAAAGTGAAACTTGATCCAGAATCTGAATCCGGATCACTGCCAAAATTTAATGGGTTCTTCCAGGGCCTAATATGTATCTGTGGTGAAAATGTCATCAACATCTGTGCAGTAGTTTTGATGTAATCCTGCTAACAGATAGACAGACAGACAGACCGGCAAATATATGATTTTATTACGTCCTTAGTGAATGTAAAAAGTAAGTACCTTCAGCTGCTCCCTTGTTTGCACTCACAGCAGATCAGTGGTGGATCTGCGTGCGCTTCCACATTGCATGGAGAAATGGGGAATTGCAGGGATGGGGTTTGAACCAGGAACCTTCCGCTCAGAAACCAAATGTACAAACCACTTGGTCAACACCCCTAGAAACTAATATATAAATGAATAACTGGAAATTATATCAAAATATAGCATCACGGCCAAAAATAGGTGGTTCACTGTCCTCACCTGTATCTCTCAGAATCCAAAACTTCAAAGCTGAATATGTGATCGTTTTTATAGTATTACTGATGGAAACCTTGCGGAACCACTCACTGAGTCCCTGGTTGATTACTTATGTCTATTCTTGCCCAATCGCAGGAAATAAAAAACACGATTCGGGAGTTTTTCCTTACTGCTGTCTCCAGCAAGCTTCCTCCTGGATTCAGTAAGGTTTGCTCATGCTTTGTGCTTTGGTGTGTCTTATGACACAGCAGTAAATAAATGGAAGTGAACTGAATCTGCATCCATAGCAAACAGAAGGTCATTCATTAATTTAGCGAGTGCAGTCTCTGTGGAGTGATGAGCCCTGCATGCCGACTGTAGTAGTTCAAAGAGATTATTATTATTCAACAGATGTGACATAAGTTGTTTATACACCACTTTTTCAAGGATTTAGACAGTGGGTATATGGGTACCTGAGTTCCCTTGGAGATGACCACCTGGCCATGCAACAGCAGAACGTGCATGCTACATTTCCCTCCTGCTTGCCAAATACAAGCAGAGATACTGAAAGACACAAGATTACAAACTCCCAGGGAACAGCCAGATGACACCTTTTGCCTCGGGTCCCGAGGAAAGAAGCGGAATGGGTTTGCTCGCTATGTGTTCCCCAAAATTCCCCCCAAGCCGTATGCTGCTAAATTATTCAAATGCTGTAGATTGTGCTGGTGTAATTTGGCAGGCACCCAAAAGCACAAGTCTATTTCTCTGTGTCAGAGCTGACAAGGGAGGATGCCATCATAGATGGCAACCGTGAATATCTGATGGCGCTCACGAGAGCGGCGGAGCCAGAACGTTGCACTCAACCGCAGCCAAAACTGCCTGGCTGAAAAGCGGTGGCACCTGTTTGATTAAAATTCAAAACAATAAAATATGTTGCTGTTGAAGCACTTCAATGAATCAACGCAGGCTGGTTGGTAGCACGCCCCCTTGTAGAAAAACAGGCAAATAAAGCGTCCTGGGGGAAATCGACATAAATCAAAGTTTAGCAGAGCCGTGGTGCTCCAAACAGAAACTGACAGCTGCTGTAGATTCTGCTGTCATGTGAGAAAGACTACAAGCAAGAAAATGTTTTTAACTTGTTAACAACACCCCCACTGCAGTACCTGCTGTGACAGGACTCTAATGTTCATTTTGATGTTTGAACCCAAAGTACTGATTAAACACACAAACTATTTTCTCATCCATAAATTAAAAGAGAAATGTTAAAACCACTGAGTTTTGTATCTCGGTAAAGGTGTCGAATAGTATTCGATGTCAGTTCAGTACAATGTTGTGTGCTGGAACACGGCATGTACACACAAACATGTTAAATAAAGTCATAGTAATCACTGATGGAAAAATGGAAAATTTCACCTTACTGCTTTACTGTTTCTCTCAGGAAGCTTTGTCGACTGGTCACGCCATGTGGCCCTGTGCATTGATCCGTTAACACTCCAGACAGCCTCTCACTTTAGTCTAATTTCTAAATAGCAGTGCACCAGGTAGACAAATGGCACTGATTGTTTTATTTCATCTTTCCCACAAAATACACCTCCATTGTGCCCCATGCCTTAATTGGCACTCAATTTGCATGCTCTGTAAATAATAAAGTAAACACACTATGAATTGGTCAAATCAACCAATACATTGGATTAAATTAAACAATCCTCTGCACTGATATGTATCCAATCAAGTTCTATTGTGTGTGTATTTTTCAATTTCAAGACTCAAAACGCCCTTAAATTTGGCCATTCAAAGTCAAAGATATTGAGATGTCCATCATTTCACACAATCAGGAAACAAAAACAAAACGCAGTACTGTACACTGTGCCAGATTATTAATGCGGAAGTCAAACGAACCGGTCACAGGCAGACCAATGTATCTGTTAAAACAACTAATACCAGACCAGCCAATTATGTTGGTAAATGGTTTAACCAATCTGTTTACAGGGTGCAGCTGAATATGTTCCAGATGCATTGCATTGTGTGCTTTAGACCCGTGTGCTATAGATCATCAAGGCAGGGACCATCCCTTTGCAGTGTTATTTCATACGTGGAGAAGATGTAAGCCCTGAAGTACTTTGGTGCTGGTGTTTATCTCCCAAGTCTATTGTGTGACGCGGATGAGAGTCTACAACTCCCCCTGGACAGGACAGCAATTTGAATCAAGTAACCTCCCCAGCTGAGGTACCCATTTACAGCTGGGTGAAATGAGACAGCAGTCAGTGTACAACTGGCCATGACCCAAGTACTTATATTGTTGGCCTTTGAGATTTTGTATTGAGCAGCCATGCCACTTTGCGTACACCTGATCCTGTCAGATCTCAGGAGTGATGCCGAGTAGGTCCTGATTAGTACTTGGTTGAAAGACTGCTTGGGAACACAAGGAGTTATGAGTGTTTATCCATGTAGAAATGAAGTTGCATCAGCTGTAAAACTTGTGTCAAATAACAATGTGGATCCCTAATGGATCCCCTGTGGTGACTGTGATCAACCAGGGGCAGCAAAAAGACAAATAACAACTTGGGATTTTGTTATTGTCATTGCAGAATTGTGCCAAAACAGGAAACTGCACCCTTCTTAGCTGAAAGGGCAATTCTGTGTCTGTTCTTGGAATATACACATGTGCCTTTATATGGTCTCACAGCCACTTTGGCTTTGATGACATTTGGTGAAAGCCCAATACATTCTCAATTCCAAGTCATCGCATTTTGACGCAAATCCTTTTTTCTTTTTTTTTTACAGTGTGTCAGTATGTGACAAATTGGGTAGCTCCTTTGTATCATGTAGTGAAGTGTGAGGAACCAGGCATTGATGAATACGAGGTCTATTAGAAAAGTATCCGACCTTATTATTTTTTTCAAAAACCATATGGATTTGAATCACGTGTGATTGCGTCAGACAAGCTTGAACCTCGTGTGCATGCGTGAGTTTTTCCACGCCTGTCGGTTGCGTCATTCGCCTGTGGGCAGGCTTTGAGTGAGGAGTGGTCCACCCCCTCGGCGGATTTTCATTGTCAGGAAATGGCGGAATGATTTGGGCTTTTTTCCATCAGAATTTTTTCAGAAACTGTTAGAGACTGGCAGCTGGAAACCATTCAAAAAATTTATCTGGCCTTCGGTGAAAATTTTACAGGCTTCACAGAGAATAAGGACTGTTACTACAGCTTTAAGGACGGCTTTAAGGACGCTCGGCGCGCCAGAACATGTCCCGTGAGGCTTCATCACGGCGTTGCTTTGTGCCATGCGGCACCGCCACGACGCGCGAAGCCTCCACTCCTCTTTCCATGACAAAAACTCCTGTAACAGTGGAATGTGGCGTTCATTCCAAACTGGACGCTGTGTTTTATCCGGGACGTCGTCTGACTAGCACAGGAATTGTGAAAAGACGTGGACATCAGCACTTTTTCGGCACATTGAGACAGACGTGCGGAGGAATTGCGCGCGTCGCGGTGGTGCCGCATGGCGCAAAGCAACGCTGTGATGAAGCCTCACGGAACATGTTCTGGCATGTCCAGGCACATCCACAATTCTCAGATAATCACTTGATGGAAAAACCACCAACAGCTGTCTGAACGCCATTGCAAAGCCGTCCTGTGAGACCAAAATGGAGGTGTTCCTTTGTCTCGCTCCATCAGCAAATCGGTCATGACACGCGAAGCCTCCGCTTGGCTTTCCATGACAAAATCTCTTGTTAAAAGTGAAATCTGCCGGAAAATGGCTGATGTCCAGCTCTTGTGATAACCAGAGAAAGTGCACACGACGGTCTCGGATCCACAGAGCCATCCGTTTAGAAATGATCCGGTGGTTTGTGGCTATCGATGGCGGCACGGAGCGCGGCGCGCCGAGCGTCCTTAAAGCCGTCCTTAAAGCTGTAGTAACAGTCCTTATTCTCTGTGAAGCCTGTAAAATTTTCACCGAAAGCCAGATAAATTTTTCAAATGGTTTCCAGCTGCCAGTCTCTAACAGTTTCTGAAAAAATTCTGATGGAAAAAAAGCCCAAATCATTCCGTCATTTCCTGACAATGAAAATCCGCCGAGGGGGTGGACCACTCCTCACTCAAAGCCTGCTCACAGGCGAATGACGCAACCGACAGGCATGGAAAAACTCACGCATGCGCACGAGGGTTCAAGCTTGTCTGACGCAATCACACGTGATTCAAATCCATATGGTTTTTGAAAAAAATAATAAGGTCGGATACTTTTCTAATAGACCTCGTATTCTATGATGGTCTGTTATTGGAGAGAAATAATGCGACTGCAGATTAATGTGTTTCCCTGCGCGTCACGAAATGACAACAAGGGACTACCTATCTCATCACATAGTGATGCAAAGGGGCAGTGACCAAGCATAAATACTATGACAAGTTGGGAGTGAAAATGTATGGGAACTTTTGTAATAATACTCCTGGTTCCTTCTACCCCACCTAACAATTTCTCTGTTAGAAAACCCTTTGATGAACTTATTCGGGGCTCAAGCTATCAGTCTTGTTAAAACATGACCCCTCTAAGATTCAACTGGACAAACTAAGACATTATTTTGCAAAGTTTCTGGTGTCTACAGTCTACAGTACACCATGCAAGTTAATGTTGTGTTATATAGTATTATAGCACTCTACCTAGGCAAAATAAATGCTTAATAACAAAGGTATTGTGATTTACAAGTGATTTAATATGTTACATTATTAATTTTGTTTAAATCACGCACAATTCACCTTTAATGTTTGCAGAGTAATCTATTAAATATTATCCTCATGTTGTGGCATTGCTGATAACAGCAATTCAAAATGCTATTTTCACACAAGAGCTGCAGAAATAGCTCATATGTGAATGTGTAATCTTTGCTTTGCAAACCAGACCTGTGTGACATTTTTGTTGTGGCGGAAGCTACAGTGCATTGACACATTCTACAGCATTGGCAGTAGGTTTAGTGATGGCACTGATGCAGTGGAAAATAATGTCTGTGGGTGATATATGTGTCAAGTGTTGTGGCGTTAGTTGCTGTTGAATAAGGGAGCTTGACAACGAGAAAGTAGAGCGTGCCAGAATGCCTAACTGAGCACGCTCAGTTGCATGCATGCAAACATACTCCCAAAGATTCTTTTTCACAGTTTGTCACGAACATATATATATATATATATATATATATACATAGTATGCGCTTTCTCCTGCTATAAGCAAACTTTAATTTCTGTTTTTAAGACACCTGGTGACCTAAATTAGTTTGCAAAAGCAGTGCAAAATATATCCCCTTTAAAAAAGAGTAAATACTCCTATCTCTGCACAGCTCAATTTAGCTCCAGTTTGCACATGTGCAAGCAGGCCAAGGGTATGTCTAGGTCCACATACACCCACACTCCAGTGGATTTCATGTGGCTGCTGCTGTGTGCCTACTGGCACTGGTGGCAGCAAACACAGTGGCTGCAGAGCAGATTCTAAAAAACAGGAAACAGACAGATTGCAGGGAAAGTCATGTTACCATGGAAAAAAAGGACAAAAACATGAGAAATTAAACTCTGCACTCTCTCACATGTTTGTGATCCCCTCCCCTCTCCTTTTTAAATTTTTTATTATTATTATTTTCTCTCCTCCTGCAGCCTGCAGTATCGGTTGAATGTAAAAGACGGATAATCTGAAGTGTGACCACGGAGGTGGAAAGGCAACTATTCAATGAATTTCTTACCTAAGAGAGGGAGGTACACTGTTGCAGGAGCGACACAGAAAGTTCACCAAAATGCAACACACACACACAACTTAGGGAGCAAATGCTAACACACACATACACAAATACTGAATAGTGGATGAGGCAGCTCCTCGCCATAGCTGCACTCACCGCTCTCTGTCCTTGTGTCGGGGCCTCGGCCTGTCACTCTAAGTTTTACTCCCTGCATCATCCCTCCACTGTAAGCGGCCAACACAATTTTGAGCATTGAAGGGGTGAATAAACTGTCTCCTGCTACCCGTTTGGACTTTTCAGTGCTTGACAGGAAAGGCCGGCGGTAAAAAATAAATAAATAAATGAAATAAAATACACTGCCAAAATTGAAGGAGGCTGCTGTAAAAAGGTTATATGTACATACTCCGTGTTATTGGGGCGTCCAGTCTGACATGAGGTTGACAGGAAGCCAGGCACTGAGATGGTTTCTGTCATTTCATTTTTTATTTATTTTGTTGTTGTTGTTGTTTCATCTGAAATTCAGCATGATACATTAATGATCCCAACCGAAGGCCATGCAATGGATATTAATTACTTGTCCATTATGGTTTGTGACACTATCAATCTGTTATCAGCTGGCTACTCCAATGAGTGAAATTAACTGTCACTTCTCAATATCATCCAAGTTGTCTCTGTCTTTTATTGCCTTCATTAAAATATTCAGTTGTTAAATGGTCTGCTCATGAGATTGGCAAGTAACCAAGATGTTGGCAAATAGAACAGATGGATGTTTAGTCATGTTTATCTGCAGGGTCTGGAAGGTTACTTTAAAAATGTATTCTGTTGAACATAATATTGATCTTATAAAGGAAAATAAGGAAAATGTCAAGGGAAATAAGTTGTTATAGTGATTACTGATGATAAAATTAACTGGAAAGCTCATATTCATCATATTCAAAAGAAAGTTTCTAAAAGTATTGCAATATTGAACAAGGCAAAGTTTATTCTCGATGGTAAATCACTACATACTTTGTATTGTGCATTGATTGCACATTATCTGACATACTGTGCTGAAGTTTGGTGTAATAACTATAAAACTACATGACAATCATGATTCATCCTTCAAAAAAGAGCATTAAGAATAATTCATAATTCAGGGTTTCGGGATCATACCAATCCGTTGTTTATTAAATCAAAGATATTCAAACTTTATGATATGATTTTATTTAAGACTGTTCAGTTGATGCATAAAGCAAGAAATAAACAATTACCTCTCAGAATTCAAGAATATTTTACGTTGAGAGAAGGAATGTACAACCCCTGGCAATAATTATGGAATCACCGGCCTCGGAGGATGTTCATTCAGTTGTTTAATTTTGTAGAAAAAAAGCAGATCACAGACATGACACAAAACTAAAGTCATTTCAAATGGCAACTTTCTGGTTTTAAGAAACACTATAAGAAATAAGGAAAAAAAATTGTGGCAGTCAGTAACGGTTACTTTTTTAGACCAAGCAGAGGGAAAAAAATATGGACTCACTCAATTCTGAGGAATAAATTATGAAATCACCCTGTAAATTTTCATCCCCAAAACTAACACCTGCATCAAATCAGATCTGCTCGTTAGTCTGCGTCTAAAAAGGAGTGATCACACCTTGGAGAGCTGTTGCACCAAGTGGAATGACATGAATCATGGCTCCAACACGAGAGATGTCAATTGAAACAAAGGAGAGGATTATCAAACTCTTAAAAGAGGGTAAATCATCATGCAATGTTGCAAAAGATGTTGGTTGTTCACAGTCAGCTGTGTCTAAACTCTGGACCAAATACAAACAACATGGGAAGGTTGTTAAAGGCAAACATACTGGTAGACCAAGGAAGACATCAAACCGTCAAGACAGAAAACTTAAAGCAATATGAGGTCTGTTAGAAAAGTATCCGACCTTTTTATTTAAAAAAAAAAACATATGGATTTGAATCACGTGTGATTGCGTCAGACAAGCTTGAACCCTCGTGTGCATGCGTGAGTTTTTCCTGCCTGTCGGTTGCTTCATTCGCCTGTGAGCAGGCTTTGAGTGAGGTGTGGTCCACCCCTCTCATCTATTTTTTATTGCGAATAAATGTCTGAATGATTTGGAGCTTTGCTGCATCAGTTTTTTTTTCCAGAAACTGTGAGAGACCTCCAGGTGGACACCGTTCGAAAAATTAATATGGCTTTCAGGGACGATTTTATGGGGATTAAACAGATTACGGAGTGTTACTGCCGCTTTAAGGACGGCCCACAACTGCTGAGAGCGCGGCGCGCTCCCAGCCCCCATCGACAGGCTGACACCCCGCTGGAACAACCAGATCATTTCCAACGTGAAAGCTTTGTTGATATGGGACCTCGTCTGACTTTCACAAAAAGGCAGAAGATGTGGACATCAGCACTTTTTGAGGCTTCATCACGGCGTTGCTTTGCGCCGAGCGGCTGCACCGCGACGCGTGGTGGAGCAGCTTCTCTTTCCATGACAAAAACTCCTGTAACAGTGAAATGTGCCGTTCATTTTTAAACTGGATGCTGTCTTGATCCGGTATGTCATCTGACTAGCACAGGAATTGTGAAAAGACGTGGACATCAGCACTTTTCCGGCACATTCCACCGTTACAGGAGTTTTTTTCATGGAAAGAAAAGCGGAGGAACGCGCCATGGAGCCGTTCATTACGCGGGACAAAACCACCTCGGTGTTGGTCTCTCAGGACAGCTTTCAGGTGGATTTCACATGGATTCCGGTTGCTTTCCAGTCGTGTGAATATCCGATTGTGATTGTGCATGAGCTGGACATGCCAGAACATGTCCCGTGAGGCTTCATCATGGCGTTGCTTTGCACCAAGTGGCTGCACCGCGATGCGCGGAACTCCTCCGCACGTCTGTCTTAATGTGCCGGAAAAGTGCTGATGTCCACATCTTTTCACAATTCCTGTGCTAGTCAGATGACATACCGGATCAAGACAGCGTCCAGTTTAAAATGAACGGCACATTCCACTGTTACAGGAGTTTTTTTCATGGAAAGAGGAGCTGCTCCACCGAGCGTCACGGTGCAGCCGCTCAGCGCAAAACAACGCCGTGATGAAGCCTCACGGGACATGTTCTGGCATGTCCAGCTCATGCACAATCACAATCGGATATTCACACGACTGGAAAGCAACCGGAATCCATGTGAAATCCACCTGAAAGCTGTCCTGAGAGACCAACACCGAGGTGGTTTTGTCCCGCGTAATGAACGGAGCCGTGGCGCGTCCCTCCGCTTTTCTTTCCATGAATAAAACTCCTGTAATGGTGGAATGTGCCAGGAAAAGTGCTGATGTCCACGTCTCCTGCCTTTTTGTGAAAGTCAGACGAGGTCCCGGATCAACAAAGCTTTCACGTTGGAAATGATCTGGTTGTTCCAGTGGGGTGTCAGCCTGTCGATGGCGGCTGGGAGCGCCGCGCTCTCAGCAGTTGTGGGCAGTCCTTAAAGCGGCAGTAACACCCCGCAATCTGTTTAATCCCCATAAAATGGTCCCTGAAGGCCATATTCATTTTTCATACGGTGTCCACCTGGAGGTCTCTCACAGTTTCTGGAAAAAAATTGAAGCAGCAAGGCTCCAAATCATTCAGACATTTATTCGCAATAAAAAATAGACGAGAGGGGTGGACCACACCTCACTCAAAGCCTGCTCACAGGCGAATGACGCAACCGACAGGAATGAAGAAACTCACGCATGCGCACGAGGGTTCAAGCTTGTCTGACACGTGATTCAAATCCATATGGTTTTTTAAAAAAATAATAAGGTTGGATACTTTTCTAACAGACCTCGTATGTCTCAAAAATCGAAAATGCACAACAAAACAAATGAGGAATGAATGGGAGGAAACTGGAGTCAACGTCTGTGACCAAACTGTAAGAAACCGCCTAAAGGAAATGGGATTTACATACAGAAAAGCTAAACGAAAGCCATCATTAACACCTAAACAGAAAAAAACAAGGTTACAATGGGCTAAGGAAAAGCAGTCGTGGACTGTGGATGACTGGATGAAAGTCATATTCAGTGATGAATCTCGAAACTGCATTGGGCAAGGTGATGATGCTGGAACTTTTGTTTGGTGCTGTTCCAATGAGATTTATAAAGATGATTGCCTGAAGAGAACATGTAAATTTCCACAGTCATTGATGATATGGGGCTGCATGTCAGGTAAAGGCACTGGGGAGATGGCTGTCATTACATCATCAATAAATGCACAAGTTTACATTGATATTTTGGACACTTTTCTTATCCCATCAATTGAAAGGATGTTTGGGGATGATGAAATCATTTTTCAAGATGATAATGCATCTTGCCATAGAGCAAAAACTGTGAAAACATTCCTTGCAAAAAGACACATAGGGTCAATGTCATGGCCTGCAAATAGTCCGGATCTTAATCCAATTGAAAATCTTTGGTGGAAGTTGAAGAAAATGGTCCATGACAAGGCTCCAACCTGCAAAGCTGATCTGGCAACAGCAATCAGAGAAAGTTGGAGCGAGATTGATGAAGAGTACTGTTTGAGTACTGTTCTATTTTTTCCCTCTGCTTGGTCTAAAAAAGTAACCGTTACTGACTGCCACAATTTTTTTTCCTGATTTCTTATAGTGTTTCTTAAAGCCAGAAAGTTGCCATTTGAAATGACTTTAGTTTTGTGTCATGTCTGTGATCTGCTTTTTCTCTACAAAATTAAACAGCTGAATGAACATTCTCTGAGGCCGGTGATTCCATAATTTTTGCCAGGGGTTGTATAATTTAAGGGGTACGTTTTATTTTAAAATTGCGGGCGCTAGGACGACTAGGAGGTGCTTCTGTGTCTCCATTTGTGGCCCCAAAAAATGGACTCATTTACCAGAGGAACTTAACCAATGTCCAGATATTAACCCGTTCAAACATTTATACAAACAAATGGTATTTTCTAGATATATATTCGATTAATATGGTTGTGTTATATGTAAATGCTGTTGTACTGGAACCTTCTTTTTTTGGGGGGGGGAGTTGTCTGGAGAAATATTTGACTTCTTTCATCTGTAACTATGTGCTGCTGTGTTCAGATTGTGTTGGATATAAATGTCTATGAACAGGCATATATGTCTGTTTGATTGATTTTATACAGGAGGTTAGGCGTGGATAAGCGTTGCTTCTGCCTACGCCTTTAGGCACCATGTATTTTCTTTTTCTTATATTTCTTTTCGTTATTGTTACGAATTTGGTTATTTGTATGTGAGTGAATTTCTGTTATGCATGGGTGTCTAATAAATTATTATTATTATCATTATTATTATTATAAAAAGTACATGTGATTAGTAACTGAACCCCAGTGTCATGAAATTTAAGCGACATAATGTGATTGCTTGCTAGTATTCCTGGAGGATCTTGGTGTGCAATCCAATGCATATAAAGACGAGAGAAAATATCAGAATGACTTTTACTGAGATGCATTTGTAAAACAACAACAGCGTAACTTGAGAAACTAAACAGTCAAATAGTACTGCTTTGCTTTCCCCATTTAAAACAAAATAATGGAAAAACCTGCATACACTAACAGCATGTCAATTTAAAAAATGATTAATCTCAGTTTACATGGTTACATCGTACACATGTTGTATTGTTATACTGCTGCTTATAAAAGTAATGATATAATAATAGTTTGGTGTTTTTTTCCATTGTGTGACATCAGAATACATGTATCTGTTAAAGAGGAGAAAGAGCAAGGAGCGAGAGCATGATTCTGACCAACAAAAACCTCCCGCAGCATCCACGTGCAGCATCTGTCAGACACAGTGCACATCAAGACTGGTCAGTCATCTCTGCGTCCACCATCCCGCCTAGAAACCGGATTAAGAGATGATATTATGGGAGTGAGATTTCCCGCAGTTATCGGCATGTGTGGCAGGCCTCTACTGGTGGTTGGCTCTCACTGCGGTATTGTATCACTTCCTGTTCTGGAGCACAGCGGTGTTTTGCTGTATCTGTTAGATGTTTAATCTGCGCAGTTAGATTGATCTAGTTACCTAGATAACGATTTGTATCACAGTGTAATCTTCACGTGCCTTAACTAAAGCACTCCCTCTGTTGAATCGCCTCTAAATTATTTACACATTATTCACCTTCTGTGTTTTTAGGAATCCGCTAGCTTAGCGCAGCTACTAGCTCTTAGCCGGTTTAGCATGGTGGCTTCTCCTGTCTCTCCTGCACTTTTCTGCTCTGGGTGTGAAATGTTTAGTTATTCCTCGGCCTCCTTTAGCAGTAATGGTACTTGTAATAAGTGTAGCTTATTCGTAGCTTTGGAGGCCAGGCTGGGCGAATTGGAGACTCCGCTCCGCACTGTGGAAAATTCTACAGCTCGCCAGGCCCCTGTAGTCGGTGCGGACCAAGGTAGCTTAGCCACCGTTAGTTTCCCTCTGGCAGATCCCGAGCAGCCGGGAAAGCAGGCCGACTGGGTGACTGTGAGGAGGAAGCGTAGCCCTAAACAGAAGCCCCGTGTACACCGCCAACCCGTTCACATCTCTAACCGTTTTTCCCCACTCGACGACACACCCGCCGAGGATCAAACTCTGGTTATTGGCGACTCTGTTTTGAGAAATGTGACGTTAGCGACACCAGCAACCATAGTCAATTGTCTTCCGGGGGCCAGAGCAGGCGACATTGAAGGAAATTTGAAACTGCTGGCTAAGGATGAGCGTAAATTTGGTAAGATTGTAATTCACGTCGGCAGTAATGACACCCGGTTACGCCAATCGGAGGTCACTAAAATTAACATTAAATCGGTGTGTAACTTTGCAAAAACAATGTCGGACTCTGTAGTTTTCTCTGGGCCCCTCCCCAATCAGACCTGGAGTGACATGTTTAGCCGCATGTTCTCCCTGAATTGCTGGCTGTCTGAGTGGTGTCCAAAAAATGAGGTGGGCTTCATAGATAATTGGCAAAGCTTCTGGGGGAAACCTGGTCTTGTTAGGAGAGACGGCATCCATCCCACTTTGCATGGAGCAGCTCTCATTTCTAGAAATCTGGCCAATTTTCTTAAATCCTCCAAACCGTGACTATCCAGGGTTGGGACCAGGAAGCAGAGTTGTAGTCTTACACACCTCTCTGCAGCTTCTCTCCCCCTGCCATCCCCTCATTACCCCATCCCCGTAGAGACGGTGCCTGCTCCCAGACCACCAATAACCACCAAAAATCTATTTAAGCATAAAAATTCAAAAAGAAAAAATAATATAGCACCTTCAACTGCACCACAGACTAAAACAGTTAAATGTGGTCTATTAAACATTAGGTCTCTCTCTTCTAAGTCCCTGTTGGTAAATGATATAATAATTGATCAACATATTGATTTATTCTGCCTTACAGAAACCTGGTTACAGCAGGATGAATATGTTAGTTTAAATGAGTCAACACCCCCGAGTCACACTAACTGCCAGAATGCTCGTAGCACGGGCCGAGGCGGAGGATTAGCAGCAATCTTCCATTCCACCTTATTAATTAATCAAAAACCCAGCCAGAGCTTTAATTCATTTGAAAGCTTGACTCTTAGTCTTGTCCATCCAAATTGGAAGTCCCAAAAACCAGTTTTATTTGTTATTATCTATCGTCCACCTGGTCGTTACTGTGAGTTTCTCTGTGAATTTTCAGACCTTTTGTCTGACTTAGTGCTTAGCTCAGATAAGATAATTATAGTGGGCGATTTTAACATCCACACAGATGCTGAGAATGACAGCCTCAACACTGCATTTAATCTATTAGACTCAATTGGCTTTGCTCAAAATGTAAATGAGTCCACCCACCACTTTAATCATATCTTAGATCTTGTTCTGACTTATGGTGTGGAAATTGAAGACTTAACAGTATTCCCTGAAAACTCCCTTCTGTCTGATCATTTCTTAATAACATTTACATTTACTCTGATGGACTACCCAGCAGTGGGGAATAAGTTTCATTACAGTAGAAGTCTTTCAGAAAGCGCTGTAACTAGGTTTAAGGATATGATTCCTTCTTTATGTTCTGTAATGCCATATATCAACACAGTGCAGAGTAGCTACCTAAACTCTGTAAGTGAGATAGAGTATCTCGTCAATAGTTTTACATCCTCATTGAAGACGACTTTGGATGCTGTAGCTCCTCTGAAAAAGAGAGCTTTAAATCAGAAGTGCCTGACTCCGTGGTATAACTCACAAACTCGCAGCTTAAAGCAGATAACCCGTAAATTGGAGAGGAAATGGCGTCTCACTAATTTAGATCTTCACTTAGCCTGGAAAAAGAGTCTGTTGCTCTATAAAAAAAGCCCTCCGTAAAGCTAGGACATCTTACTACTCATCACTAATTGAAGAAAATAAGAACAACCCCAGGTTTCTTTTCAGCACTGTAGCCAGGCTGACAAAGAGTCAGAGCTCTATTGAGCCAAGTATTCCTTTAACTTTAACTAGTAATGACTTCATGACTTTCTTTGCTAATAAAATTTTAACTATTAGAGAAGAAATTACTCATAACCATCCCAAAGACGTATCGTTATCTTTGGCTGCTTTCAGTGATGCCGGTATTTGGTTAGACTCTTTCTCTCCGATTGTTCTGTCTGAGTTATTTTCATTAGTTACTTCCTCCAAACCATCAACATGTCTATTAGACCCCATTCCTACCAGGCTGCTCAAGGAAGCCCTACCATTATTTAATGCTTCGATCTTAAATATGATCAATCTATCTTTATTAGTTGGCTATGTACCACAGGCGTTTAAGGTGGCAGTAATTAAGCCATTACTTAAAAAGCCATCACTTGACCCAGCTATCTTAGCTAATTATAGGCCAATCTCCAACCTTCCTTTTCTCTCAAAAATTCTTGAAAGGGTAGTTGTAAAACAGCTAACTGATCATGTGCAGAGGAATGGTCTATTTGAAGAGTTTCAGTCAGGTTTTAGAATTCATCATAGTACAGAAACAGCATTAGTGAAGGTTACAAATGATCTTCTTATGGCCTCAGACAGTGGACTCATCTCTGTGCTTGTTCTGTTAGACCTCAGTGCTGCTTTTAATACTGTTGACCATAAAATTTTATTACAGAGATTAGAGCATGCCATAGGTATTAAAAGCACTGTGCTGCGGTGGTTTGAATCATATTTATCTAATAGATTACAATTTGTTCATGTAAATGGGGAATCGTCTTCACAGACTAAGGTTAATTATGGAGTTCCACAAGGTTCTGTGCTAGGACCAATTTTATTCACTTTATACATGCTTCCCTTAGGCAGTATTATTAGACGGCATTGCTTAAATTTTCATTGTTACGCAGATGATACCCAGCTTTATCTATCCATGAAGCCAGAGGACACACACCAATTAGCTAAACTGCAGGATTGTCTTACAGACATAAAGACATGGATGACCTCTAATTTCCTGCTTTTAAACTCAGATAAAACTGAAGTTATTGTACTTGGCCCCACAAATCTTAGAAACATGGTGTCTAACCAGATCCTTACTCTGGATGGCATTACCCTGACCTCTAGTAATACTGTGAGAAATCTTGGAGTCATTTTTGATCAGGATATGTCATTCAATGCGCATATTAAACAAATATGTAGGACTGCTTTTTTTGCATTTATGCAATATCTCTAAAATTAGAAAGGTCTTGTCTCAGAGTGCCGCTGAAAAACTAATTCATGCATTTATTTCCTCTAGGCTGGACTATTGTAATTCATTATTATCAGGTTGTCCTAAAAGCCTTCAGTTAATTCAAAATGCTGCAGCTAGAGTACTAACGGGGACTAGAAGGAGAGAGCATATCTCACCCATATTGGCCTCTCTTCATTGGCTTCCTGTTAATTCTAGAATAGAATTTAAAATTCTTCTTCTTACTTTTAAGGTTTTGAATAATCAGGTCCCATCTTATCTTAGGGACCTCATAGTACCATATCACCCCAATAGAGCGCTTCGCTCTCAGACTGCAGGCTTACTTGTAGTTCCTAGGGTTTGTAAGAGTAGAATGGGAGGCAGAGCCTTCAGCTTTCAGGCTCCTCTCCTGTGGAACCAGCTCCCAATTCAGATCAGGGAGACAGACACCCTCTCTACTTTTAAGATTAGGCTTAAAACTTTCCTTTTTGCTAAAGCTTATAGTTAGGGCTGGATCAGGTGACCCTGAACCATCCCTTAGTTATGCTGCTATAGACTTAGACTGCTGGCTGGTTCCCATGATGCACTGAGTGTTTCTTTCTCTTTTTGCTCTGTATGCACCACTCTGCATTTAATCATTAGTGATTGATCTCTGCTCTCTTCCACAGCATGTCTTTTTCCTGATTCTCTCCCCTCAGCCCCAATCAGTCCCAGCTGAAGACTACCCCTCCTTGAGCCTGGTTCTGCTGGAGGTTTCTTCCTGTTAAAAGGGTGTTTTTCCTTCCCACTGTCGCCAAGTGCTTGCTCACAGGGGGCGTTTTGACCGTTGGGGTTTTTACATAATTATTGTATGGCCTTGCCTTACAATATAAAGCGCCTTGGGGCAACTGTTTGTTGTGATTTGGCGCTATATAAATAAAATTGATTGATTGATTGATTGATTGATTGATGTACAACTGAGTATCATCAGCGTAACAATGTGTTAGAATCAACTCCACATCAGTGTTAGAATTAACTCCAGTGAGTTTGTTTGTGGGGTTTGCAACACACAGTGAAATGTCACTGTAGCGTAGGGGTCTATACCGAGTCACTGCATTATTAAAGCACAGGTTTGAGATGATGAGTACGCGTACTGGAATTCTCGTCCCCATATTTTCGATACCTCAACACTGGATGTGGCAAGCAGTTAGTCTGATGTTTTCTGTAGCAGTTCTGAATACTTTCCAGCAATTTGTGTCTTGCTGCGTGGCAACGCAACATACAAACAAGAACAGGACACCCACAGTGAGTTTTAGAAACAAAGTCTGTGTGCGTCCTCTGGCTGCGATCGCACAAAGTAGACAGCAGCTAAAAACAGAACAGCAGCACACTTGTGGTGAGTTCAAAAATACTAATGCTTTGCCTCCCCTCCTCTGCACTTTCCACATAAATACACAAGTTTTCCATTCTTCCTGCCCACCGTGCAAGGAATGCCAGGGGCTTAGCCGGGGGAGAGAGGACAGAATGCCCCCCCAAACCCTTAGACTATATGTCCACTTTTGAAGACATTTTTTGCAAATACTACTACTAATAATAATAATAATATTTTTGACAACTAAAATGTTTAATCACTATTACTCTGTGTTGATGTTTTACTACAGTTCTGCACTAAGTTGAATTGATGAGCCACACGAAACTGTTTAATTTAACTTAATTTTACTGTTCTGCATAGCTAATGTGTGATGTGAATATTTTTAAGCAATGTCTAAACTCAGGCAAACAGTCATGATCAGGGTTACTGACGCCCCATATTTTATGTCCACATTTTAATATATGGTCAGAAATAAATGCAAACAAAGCAATTTTGTTTAATCAAAATATTTTAGAAAAAATGTTCAAAGTTACTTAGCAATAGCAATAAATCAAAGTGCTTTCATAAAGTGAAACAAAAAATACTAGTGTGAAATGTATGCTGGACACAGTTATTGGCACCCTTTGATGAATTTACAGTAAATCATCACTTTTACAGCCAGTTTTCTTCAGAAAAGTGAAGTGATGGATACATGAACATTTCCATGTCACTGAATAGCTCTTGGACTTTATTTCCAGTCATCTTTAAGAAATACACACAATATGGTACTGTATGGTAAATTAGTCTGGAGGAGGCCCTTCTCAAAAACTGAGTGACTGTACAAGAAGGAGACTAGTGATGGAAGCCACCAAGACACCCAGGACAACGCTGTAGAAGTGACAGGCTCCTGTGGCTGTGATTAGAGAAAATGTGCAGAGTGCAACTTTTGCCTGTTCTACCATCACTCACAGCCTCATAGTGAAGTGGAGCAGAGAAGGATTTTCATCCAACAAAACAGATCAAATCTAGGCTTGCATCTCTCATGTACCTTCTGGCAAACAGTAGCTGAAATTTCACATCTTCTTTTCAGAAAATTATTCTCTCTGCTATTCCACTATGACACTGTATACAACCCCATTTCCAAAGAAAAATTGGGACAATGTGCAAAATGTAAATAAAAACAGACTGCAATGATTTACAAATCTCATAAACCCATATTTTATTCCCAGTAGAACATAAACAACATATCAGATGTTGAAACTGAGACATTTAACCATTTCATGGAAAATATTAGTTCATTTTGAATTTGATAGCAGCAATACACCTCAAAAAAGTTGCAACAGGGCGATTTGCCATTGTGCAGCATCCCCGCTTCTTTTAATAACTGTCTGTAAATGTCTGGGAAGTGAGAAGACCAGTTGCTGGAGGTTTAGGAACACTAAACCTCCAGAAATGGAGGATAACTAAACCTCCAGAAATGCATTAACTGGGTGTCAGTGTTGTCTGATTCTTGTCCCATGCAGGATTCTAGCTGCTCAACAGTCCTGGGCAGTCATTACCAGGTTTTTCATTTTATGATGCACCAAATGTTTTCTATTGGTGAAAGGTCTGGACTACAGACAGGCCAGTTCAGCACCCGGACTCCTCTCCTGTGAAGCCATGCTGTTGTGATGGATAAAGTCACATGGCACTAACAAAGGACACCGAAGCCAAAACGAAACAAGAAATCTGGACTTACACTGACTTTCGGAGACATCGTTTAACCATTGCCCAGCTTCCTTCCTGTAGCTGGTGCTTTGTCAGAATTTTGAAACTGTTGAGAAATGTGAACGAATCCTGATGACAACCTCAATTCATCCGTTTTGCTTTCTGTGTTGATGGTTCCTCGTTGTTTGTGTAGTTCCTGTACCGTCAGCATTCCGTTTGATTGTCGTCCAACCTCCCAAGTCCAGCATCTTGCATGAACATTGACAATATCTAAACAGATCAGTAACTAAAGATTCGATGAGCTGAACATGACTCGTCCATGTGTGGGATGAAAAGCAACGTTTTCATACAGAATCAATAGCGTAAAGAATGTATAATCAACTACTTTAACTATTTACACATGTTGCAACCGTCTCTGGCTACAATGTGCATGTGCACACACGTTGTTGTAGTAAAGACAGACCTGTTATCAAGACAATGCAGCTGCAGGTCGCTGTGGAGAGCACAGACTCTGCAGAATTGATCACAGCATCAAGGTCGGCGTTCGCTTCATTGTTCTGTTGTTAGTTTCGGTTTTGTTTCTGTCTTTTATGCGTTCTGCACTTGCAGGCTTTTCGTCCTCTTTTTCTCAACGATTTGTGGCTTTGTGACTTTTGTCCTTCATTCATCTAACGCCGTGTGCCTTGTGCCCAGGCCATTAGTCTGCAGGACATGCTGTCTGTATTTTCCAAAAAGGATTTCAAATTGTGATTCATCTGACCACAGAACGGTTTTCAATTTTGCCTTTTAGAACTTTGCATGGCCAGGCTCCCTGCTACATTAGAGACCTGTTATGTCCCTACACTCCCTCTCGGAGCCAGAGGTCAGTGGATCAGAACCTTCTGAGGGTCCCTCGTACCCACTTTAAGACCTGAAGAGATCGCTCTTTCCAGGCTGTTGCGCCGAGGCTCTGGAATGATCTCCTTTTGTCTCTTTGTTCACTGGACTCTGTTGATGTTTTAAGAGCAAACTTAAAACCCATCTGTTTCTCCAGACATTCAAACCATAGTAGTGAGAGGGCTGTTTTATGTGTCTTAGTGTTATTTTATTGTGATGTAAATTGTATTTTTCGCAGAATTTCTATCTGTGTGTGCCTTTTGTGAAGCACTCTGTGACTTCCCTTGTCTATGAAAGGTGCTATATAAATAAACATTACTTACTTACTTACTCAGATCATTTTAAATGAGCTGTGGCCCAGAGAGGACAGCAGGTTGTGGATTGTGTTCATAAATGGCTAAATCTTTGATAATGATAGAGCTTTAACTTTTTTAACTGCACAGCAAACTAACTGTGTTCGGGGACAGGGATATCTGGCAGGAATAGTTGCTCTATGTGCACCTGATCCCATCAGATCTCAGAAGGTAAAAAGATCCTGATTACAGTTTGCCTGGGAGAAGGCCACCGGCTGCACATTTCTCAGCTTACAACTGCAGTTGTGTTGAGAATGACATCCGGTGGAAGAGTTATGCCAAATCTCAATACACACTGGTACTGCATCTGCTGTGGTGACCCTGAACAACCAGGGTCAGCTGAAAGCAACATAAATACTCACTCACTCATCTTCAACCGCTTAATCCAATTAAGGGTCACGGGGAGGGCTTTTGCATATCCCAGCAATCATAGGGCGTGAGGCGGGGTACACCAAGGCTGGACTGGGATCAAAAAATGCTGGCATTTTTGGTCCACCATGATTATTTATATGATATGTGATGCGTACAACATACTAAAGGATATATGTGCACGTTGTGTTGTTTCAAAAATTTTTAAAAAGTGCAGCAGCCTACATGGAAGAAAGTAACCATGTTCAAAAACTGATGCGTTCTTTCTCTACTCACTTTCATCTTGGGAGAGATGGCCATGGGGTCATCTTGAAATAAAAGTGGATGTCAAAGAAACACTGCTAGTGACATCTTTTCAGTGTTTAATGAAATATACTGTTCATACAAATACACAATTGTGCCCATAGTAAGACCATATATCCATGTAAAGAGCTCCTCATTGAAGTGGCACCTTTACGTAAATATGATAAACAGAAACAGTGCAAGAGAAAGAGACAGAGGGATGTAGAGACAAGAAGACAAAGGAAAGAAAGAGAGCAGGGATCATTTAAGGTATAGTTTAATGTTTTGGTCAACAGTGAGATAACAGCTTATTTTGTACTTACATAAGCTGAGACAAAAGGATGCATGGACCTTGGTGCTCTGAGGGAGACAGAAAGCAGACTTGAGGTCAGATATGTTCGATTCATCTGATACTGTCCCTTCTAGAATTAAAATAAGAGCCATTTAATAAACTCAAATTGAAAGAAAAAGAACGCATGTAAACTCCACATCAGGAAAAGTCGAACCTTCACTCTAAATATGCCCTAAGGGGAGCGAAAGAGAGGCCAGGTGGGTCAAGAGAACAGTGAGAATGAGACTGTTTCTAAAAATTTACATTGACGGTATTGGTGTCTTTTAAATAATGCAATAATAGATGGTTGCATTCATATACATATATAGTCACTCTGTAAAAGTAGTCAGATTTATCACTATCCAGGTGGATGTCAGCAAGAACACGTAACAATATAGAGCAGAGTAAATTTACAAATGTGAAGAATGCCTGTGAAGTTCACACCAATGACAGGCTCGTCCCTGGAACATCTCTGGGGGACAGAGCAGCCTGAAGACAAAAAGGTTGGGAAAAAAAAGTGAGTGATACACAACAATTGCATTATAGCAGGACTAGACAATAGTCTGAAATACTGTACATACATGATTGAGAAAATGTTGAATGGCCCTCTGATAATCTTCAAGAATATTTATGGTGGTGGTGTTTTGATTTTATAGTAATTAGTTTTGATGTGTTGACACCACTCATATTGTTTTCAGCATCTTGATATAATCGCAGGATGATAATTGCACGATTATGGTGATAGATAATATGGTGATAGATGTGCATTTTGTTTAATTACAGATTTACTTTGGTTTGCATTTAAAAAAAACGAAAAACAGATTTAGTATTCCCTGTGGCTGAGAGACCTTTTAAGAAAGCAAAAGTATCTGAATAAGTCAGCCATAATCTGCATTGATAATATGTAATTTTCTTTGCATCATACACCATGCTCACTTATAAATTTATTCTTCATTCTCTCTTCTTTCATACAAATTCTTTGTAGATAGTCTCTTTGGATTTCCTTGTCTTTAATTTGTGAAAAATAGACAAATTGATCAATAAAAATTAACTATTAGCAAGCCGAACACACTTTTTGTATACTTTTTACATGTCACATGAGAAAATCACCTGAGATAGATTTTTGTGGAACATATAAAAAATTGTTGCTTCAGGACTAAACAAACATCTCCACAAAGTTTGGTGATTTGTCCACTCTGTGCTACCGCCATCTACTGGTTGGGAGTGTAAATAGCATCCAACTGTCATACGGTCGCCATTCGGTGCACTTCTGTATCATACTTAAACAGAATTTTCAGTTTTGCAAATGCTTTTTTTTTTTTTTACAAATGAAAAAAATGTACATATTTACAAATACAGATTTATTTGTAAAACCAACACACACGTTACAGTAACTTGTGTGATTTTTTTTTTTTTTTTACAACCAACCAGTGATAAGGAGGCTCAATTTCCCATAATGCCTTTGGGCATCTGTCAGTTTTAATGCTCAAACATTCAGAATTAGTGCATTACTTTAAAACTAAAAGATATTTGTGATATTTTCACTTTGTAAAAATGACAGTTAACATTAATATCAATAAACCATTAGGAATTAGGTTAGTTTTTAAATCAAGCCATAAGTCAAAAAAGTTAGCAAAACTAAATTTAGCGTAAGCTAATTGGTGTGCTGATGGGTTTTGAAGTTAGCTAAAAAGGTAATCCTGTAACAAAAAAGTTAGCTTCACTAATAAGCAGTTAGCAGATTCGCGGAACTGTGTCCACCACTGAGGAGGGCTGAGAAATGTCATTGGCTAATGATTAGTTAGCGTATGCCAACAGCCCCATTTCCACCAAGTGGTTCAGGTCAGCACTGCACTGGGTGGTGCAGATCTGAAACACAGTAATTTAACATTATTTAATTTTTTTATTTTCATTTTTTATCTTGGTGGACCATTTTCACTGTGTACAGAATCCTAATGATTCGACTGGCGGTGGTAAATGCTGCCGTGAATGAATGGAGTGCTGTGACTCTTTAAACTTTTAAGGCGCCGTCACTGTCGTTGGATCAGACTTGATTAGGTCATCACAGACCTGAATAATGAAACGCTGTGGTGATTTATACTTTTAAAGTACCAGTCGACCGCGATGCCAGCATTTTTTAATAAGGTTGGCATACGCTGCTGAAATCGTCAAGGTGTGACAGGGCCTTTAACACAATGTCCTTCAGGAAAATCAACCAATGGGCCGTTGCTGCCGATAAAAAGGATTTGTAACATACTTTTTCTTAAATTATGACGACAGCATCAGCCTACTAGGCATTGCCTGGTACACCAGGTGGCCAGTCCATGCCTGGAACCAGTGTGTCACAGGCAAAATAAATAAAAATATAGATGCTTGCTTTTTAATAAACTTTTTCCTTTAGTTAACTTCTGTTAAGCTGAGTTGCAGTAATCAGTTTCCTCCATGAATTTGAGTTGCACTACATAACCAGTTCTTACAGTGTCGACTCTGGACCTTTTGACTTTTGCCGGTGGTCAGGAAATTAATGTTAATCTATCATCATTTACATGAGCCTATTTAGTTACACTGCTTTTGAGAAACATTCCTCTAAAGACACTTGTATAATCCACAGTCATCTTGGCCTTAAAATGCTTTAAAATGCTTTTGCTAACCCTGACCCTGGTGCAGGAACCCCTGCAGACGGTCCATCTCCAGAAGAAATAATTTTCACTTTGCCTCACTTTGCAGCACAGTGATGAGGCATCTGTTTCATTTGTATGCACAAATTCATGCATTCCAGAAAATCAGACACATTTTCACCAAATGTATCTGCAATTACATTACTTTTATGGCAAGTGGATTACTTTTTCTCTGCAGTTATAACAGAATACAGGTGCATATTTATTGTATCCTAATATTGTAATCAAGTTACTAATCTGTTTCTGGTACATCCTGTTTATGATGTGCAAATATGGCAAATATCCAAGTAAATGTTAGCAAGGAACAAGCGCATGCTGTGAACGCCAGGAAATAATGCGAGTGCGGCCGTATTGTGATCATTTTGAGCCTCATGTATATTTGATAGGGCCTTGCCGGATGTGTGGATGTGTATCTGCAAGCAATCTCTCTTACTGAGCTCAGAGAAATTAGATTTCATCTCAGGCCCCAAATCTAATACACAGCCTTATATTTACTCACAGTTGCAGAGTATCATAAGCCAATATGACCCGATAGAGGGGCGACAGAGCAAAATGAAAGTGCTTTGAGCAAACCATTCCAAATGCCATTGATGCATTTCAGCTGAGCCCTCGCTAAGAATGCGGTTGTTGTGGCGCTGTGTGAGCTTCAATTGCATACGGCACGGCCTTAATGTAAACCTGCAAAAAAAGAAAAAATTCCATTGAAAAATTAAGATTGGGGAGGGCTCGGATTTTCTTTTCTCATAGGTTGAATGTAGAAATCATTCAGGCATGCTAAATCGACACGAGGACTTACAATATACATATTTCTTCCATGACGATGTTTTGAAGTCGCCTCAGAATGGTTGGACAAGAACAGCGCGTCAGTGATGAAATGATTGCATGTGCCAAGATGCTTTATCTTCTTCACAATGAATGCAACGTCACAGTTAGCCTGCAGAGTGCCATTTTTCACCACCGAGAGCCTCGCCCGCATTCAATATTCTCCGGGGACAATAGCACCCACTGAATCTTCTTTCCTTTCCTTTTCTTTTTCAGCGTGTTCCTCGCTATCCTCCTATGACCTCCCCTCTTCTCTCTCCTCTCTCAGCGTGTGACGCAATGAGAATAGATGTGCGCAGCTCAGTTCATCCCATACACTTTGTCTCTTTTTCCAAAAATATATTTTCTGCTTTGTTGCACAGATAAATGTGTAGTCAGCATGCTTTTGCTCGGAGGAGGCAGGAGTGAAGAATCTCAGATTGATGAACGCTTTGCTCAACATATTTTTAATCTTGTATTATTAAAGTCAATGTCTCAGCAAGTCAATGCATCTCAAAATAAAATTTAAAAAAATAAAAAAAACATTTTTTTAAGGACCAGTGAAGCTTGTTTTGCAGCAGATTGATGCTCAGAACTCAAACGCTGAGTTTGCGTAAACGGCACAAATAGCTCTTAATTGCCAGGATTTCCAGTTGACTTGATTTGATTGAGTAGATTTTAGAAAACCTCTGCTGCTAAAGCTTTGCTCTAAAGCATTTTTGCAGCAGGACGTGTCATAACCCAATTGTCTCACCGTCCACTTACAGTAAGTGGCTATGGTGGCTAACAAGTGTGTCGCCGTAATTGACTTGGTGGGAGTTTACAGTTTGAAGCATGAGGCCAAAAAGCCAGCACAGCGCTCTCAGGAGATGAGCTGTTGTGACAGTGCCGCTGTCTATTTTTCTAACACAATGTCCAGGCTGCTCATATTATCATGTTGTAAAAAAAAGAAAAAAGCTAAAGGCCACCTGCTGCACACGCCCTTTGGGTTTTTTCCCACTAATGGCGGTATTTTATTTATTTATTTAGTCAGGAATCACATGCAACACCGAACATAACGAATGGTGCATTCCATTTGTACTGAGGTTGAGATTTCCCTGTGACACCCCCAGGAACACCCATTGAAGTTGGAATTTCAATTTCAGATGATGGACTAGTGCTGGCGTGCCCAACCAGCCGATCACGATCGCAATCTACCGGTCGATCGCCAGCTGAGTTCCAGTCGATCGCATGACACTGGTGCTGTAACGGACAGTGCTGCTATAACAGATTGATGCAGGAAGTGGCAGCACTACACCAATAAGGATGTCAGCTGCCTTTAAACATGATAAAATAAGAAGAAGGCTCCTCCTCTTCTTCTTCTTCTTCTATGGTGCAGGATGCAGAGGAGAAAAAAATTAAAATGAGAAAAAAGTTTTTGAAGCAACATAACAGCTTAAAGAGCTGAAATAAGTTACACTGTGGACAAAAATGGTATGTAAACAGTTCAAAAGTCAGTATTTGTATTAATTTATTTTTCGTGCATTTGTTGTGTTTGTGAACACAAATAGCTCAGTTAAACTGTGACTATTCATTTTGTGATTTACTGCTTTTGTATAAGATGATGACTGTGTTTGAGATTTTATTTTATTTGTGCGTTCATTTTGTGTAATGTTTACAAAAGTGACACAGGTGAGCCATTTCTGTAACAGTTTATAAATATAATACAGAGATAAACTGTGACTATTAATACTGCGATTTCCTGCTTTTGATAAAGATAGCGGTCATTCTAACAGTGTTTGTGGTTTTATTTTATTCTATTTATTTTTTCATTATTCCGTGTGCAGCTGGAGGACTGCTGCACACAGACATTAGGTGGCTCAGCAGAGGTAAATTTTTGTAAAAAAAAAAAATTCAGAAACGTTCAAACCATGCTGAATATGCACAGCTTTTGGATTTAGTCTTTCTTATTTCTTGCCTCCTCTCAGTGACAGAATTCCCACTAAGGTAGGGAACAACTTTTCCCACTTTAATTAGGCGTTGTGTACGTTGAGTTGTTGTGTTGTTACAGGCCAGTCCTAAGCCTTCTTGTGCTTATTCTTTGCACATTTACTTTAATAATGCATTATTATTGTTAAAACTTTATCTTTGTGCCAGGCAATTGTGTTATTATATTGGTGCGCAATAAATTGTGGCTACGCTATGGCATTCGATATGGCTTGGTAGAGCTCGATACACTGTCAACTTTAAAAGTAGTTCTCAGTTCAAAAAAGGTCGGGCACTAGACGCTAGTGGTTAAGCGGTAGGCTTGAGACCAGAGGATCTTCAGTTACTCCCATCATTAAACTCCCATCAGGCTGGAAAATCACTAAGGCAAGGCCACTAAGGCAATTGGGCAAGGTCCTTAATCCCCAAGTTGCTCCTGGTGTGTAATGTGCACCTTGTATTGCAGTGCCCTGTCATTGGTGTGAGGGGTGTGTCTGTGTGTGCCACTCCCCCCCCAAGCTTGGCGGTGTGGCACGTTGCTGTGGCCACCTATACCCTTGTGGCTTCAATTCGGACGACGGACTGTTTCAAAGTTTAGCGTACATAAACAATCAAATGTATATGTGCAGTTGTTTTAATTCTGATGTGTGCCATTATTACGCTTAACTAGTAATAATTGTGGATTAACTGCTGAGGTAATCGGGTGTGAAGAACAAATTGCCCTTTTAGGGATCAATAAAGCTGTTTGAATCTTGAATGGGTAAATGCGAGGTATCGTGTTCAAGCACATTGAGCTTCTGATTCAGATGGAAAAGCGCTATATAAACCAGCGTACTTGAAGTTCACAATCCAGCATGGCTGGTCCCAGCAGCAACAGTAGTGTAAGGTGAAGTTTTTAATGATTTCTAGCACTTCTGTCTTTTTTGTGTCCAGTTTAATAAATTATACACAAAATACTGTCCTACTGTTGTCTGCGAACATGTTGCTGTAGTATTTTGTGTGAAATGTGGCGTCATGTATCATTTATCCACTGGAGACGCTAATATTGGCTAACCCAATTAGAAGTTGGTAACGTGGTGACTGTGTACACCGTGCTACAAACCAAGTGGTAAATTAAAACACTAATGTAACTTCTACACCATCAGCTTTCTTCCCTAAGGACTACTTGGTGGACCAAATATTTTTTGTAACACTCAATACTCCAAAATCTTTGAGATATCCATTTTATTTTCAAACTTGAGGGGATGGAGGGAAAATGGGGGAAATTTACGTTGGGAGTAATGTCATTCCCATTTCCGACTTATGACTTGAAATGGATCACAGCATAAATGCTGCTGTTTTATGTCAGCTACATGCTCATTTAAATTTGTTAACTAATCACATACAAACAATAATGTACGAGACAGTACGTAAGACAGTAAACACATAACACAGTAAAAACACAGTATCAACCAAACCCAATATCAAACTCAGTGTATTGTTGATATGTAGTACAACAGGTCACATAGATCCACAGTTAGTGGTATTGCATCTTGAAGAAATACCAGTTTGTTTTGGCCTCGATGTTGCCGGCAGTGCTTTGTTCCCTCTCAAATCAATGGATGCTGTGATTACAGCACTTGAGAAGCTGACTGAGGAGGTTGCTGGGTTTGTAATTTTCCAAATCAAGACAATGATTTCCAGGACTCAGCCATCACAAGTGTATCCATTTGTGGTGAAAGTGTCAAATTTGTTAAGGGATTCACTTGTCTCTGCAGTGATGCTCATGTCTCTGGATTCTGACCCTGTGAGATTGAAAGGTGTCTGGGAATAGCTTGTAGACTTCTGAGGTCACTGAAGAGAGGTCTTTGGCGATGCTGATACCTTTGAAAGAGCAAGAGAAAGAAGGTCCAATTTCTTAAGGGTATTGGTTTCTTTGTTACTGTGTTGTTGTGGCAAGAAAACCCATCCATTTGCAACTGTGTTACAAGTCAAGTCAACTCTAGAGTATGCACTGGTGTTGCATGTCACCACATCCACCACATCACCCTGGGTCCTGGAAGTCAATGACCCAGGCAGACAACTGACCCATCCCCATTTCTCAAATGTAGCCATCTATCTACTGCAGCTATTAGAGAGACAAGCATCTCTTTAGCCTTTTCTAGCCACTGGTGTCCTTAACACTTAAGACACCTGTGTGCTGAATCATACCCAAATAAATGCACCACATGGCTAAAATGCCAAAATGATATTTCCTCACAATTCAGTTGAGACTCCTCATCTGAATCTCGCTAAGTCAGTGTTCATTTGACACAAAGTCATTCCAGTGGTATCCAAGCTACTACTTAGTGTCCAAGTCTCATGTCTATACTGGCTGCTCTTACTAAAATCATTATGGCAGGTCGAGGTACAACTTGTTTATTGGGCCCTCTGCCATCTTGGGTTGTAAAAGACTTATGGTCAAAATTAGGGCCTTATATATTGAACATTCTGCACTCATCACTTTATTCTGGAGTTTTTCCAGCCTCTTTTAAGATTGCAGTGGTTAAACCTTTGTTAAAGAAGCCAAGTTTGGATGCTAACTCCTTGACAAGCTATAGACCAATATCAAATCTTGCTTTTTTGTCAAAAGTGTTTGAGAACGTGGTCTTAAATCAATTGGAGAAGTATTTGTTAACTAGCAAACTTTTTGAGCCACTTTAATCTTCTTTTAGAGCAAATCAATCATCCACTATAACTAAGGTGGTGAATGATTTACTACTTGTATTGAATTCAGAGTCATCTTCTGTTTTGCTATTGTTAGATCTTAGCACTGCATTTGATAACTGTGAATCACCAGATTTTGCTGGATAGACTAGGAAACTACTTTGGCATTTCAGGCCAGGTTCTCCAGTGGGTAAATTCATACTTGTCAGAGAGATCTTACCTTGTTCTGTTTAACAGTTCTCTCTCTGAGTCATGCATGGTTAAATATGAGGTTCCACAGGGTTCTGTTTTAGATCCACTATTGTTTTCATTGTATCTAGCACCGCTGGGTGAGATTCTCCATTCATTTCAATTGGATTTCCATTTTTATGCTGATGATCTGCAATTGTATATGCCATTGGCTATGAATGATGGTTCTGAAACATGTAAACTTGGGGCATGTCTAACTGTTGAGCTGGTTACCATAAAAATTCCTGCTCTCTAACTCAGCCAAGACAGAAATGCTCATTATTGGACCAGAAAGACAGAGTCACCTTTATGATACTTTAACTCTGTCTTTTGATGATTGTGTTATTCATTGCAATGACAAAGTTAAAAATCTTGGTGTGTTGTTGACAAAACACTTTCTCTTGATTCTCATATAATGATAAGCATGATCATTGATATGATATGATAAGCATTATCATATATGCTTGTTCATCTCTGTGCTTGTTCTGTTAGACCTCAGTGCTGCTTTTGATACTGTTGCCCATAAAATTTTATTACAGAGATTAGAGCATGCCATAGGTATTAAAGGCACTGCGCTGCGGTGGTTTGAATCATATTTATCTAATAGATTACAATTTGTTCATGTAAATGGGGAATCTTCTTCACAGACTAAGGTTAATTATGGAGTTCCACAAGGTTCTGTGCTAGGACCAGTTTTATTCACTTTATACATGCTTCCCTTAGGCAGTATTATTAGACGCCATTGCTTAAATTTTCATTGTTACGCAGATGATACCCAGCTTTATCTATCCATGAAGCCAGAGGACACACACCAATTAGCTAAACTGCAGGATTGTCTTACAGACATAAAGACATGGATGACCTCTAATTTCCTGCTTTTAAACTCAGATAAAACTGAAGTTATTGTACTTGGCCCCACAAATCTTAGAAACATGGTGTCTAACCAGATCCTTACTCTGGATGGCATTACCCTGACCTCTAGTAATACTGTGAGAAATCTTGGAGTCATTTTTGATCAGGATATGTCATTCAAAGCGCATATTAAACAAATATGTAGGACTGCTTTTTTCCATTTACGCAATATCTCTAAAATTAGAAAGGTCTTGTCTCAGAGTGATGCTGAAAAACTAATTCATGCATTTATTTCCTCTAGGCTGGACTATTGTAATTCATTATTATCAGGTTGTCCTAAAAGTTCCCTGAAAAGCCTTCAGTTAATTCAAAATGCTGCAGCTAGAGTACTAGCGGGGACTAGAAGGAGAGAGCATATCTCACCCATATTGGCCTCTCTTCATTGGCTTCCTGTTAATTCTAGAATAGAATTTAAAATTCTTCTTCTTACTTATAAGGTTTTGAATAATCAGGTCCCATCCTAAGGTTTGTAAGAGTAGAATGGGAGGCAGAGCCTTCAGCTTTCAGGCTCCTCTCCTGTGGAACCAGCTCCCAATTCAGATCAGGGAGACAGACACCCTCTCTACTTTTAAGATTAGGCTTAAAACTTTCCTTTTTGCTAAAGCTTATAGTTAGGGCTGGATCAGGTGACCATGAACCATCCCTTAGTTATGCTGCTATAGACTTAGACTGCTGGGGGGTTCCCATGATGCACTGAGTGTTTCTTTCTCTTTTTGCTCTGTATGCACCACTCTGCATTTAATCATTAGTGATTGATCTCTGCTCCCCTCCACAGCATGTCTTTTTCCTGGTTCTCTCCCTCAGCCCCAACCAGTCCCAGCAGAAGACTGCCCCTCCCTGAGCCTGGTTCTGCTGGAGGTTTCTTCCTGTTAAAAGGGAGTTTTTCCTTCCCACTGTCGCCAAGTGCTTGCTCACAGGGGGTCGTTTTGACCGTTGGGGTTTTTACGTAATTATTGTAAGTAAGTAAGTAAGTAAGTAAATTTTATTTATATAGCACCTTTCACAGATAAGAGCCACAAGGTGCTTCACAACATAAAAGCAGAGTACACCACACAAAACATCAGACAATGGCCGAGACATAAAAACATAAAACATAACATAGGATCACAGAGCAGCCTAAAGGCTTGTATTGTATTGTATGGCCTTGCCTTACAATATAAAGCACCTTGGGGCAACTGTTTGTTGTGATTTGGCGCTATATAAATAAAATTGATTGATTGAAATTGATTGATATAAGGCGGTCACTAGAATCGCCTTTTTTAATTTGAGAAACATTGCAAAGGTTAGACCTGCCTATTCTTTTAAGAATGCTGAGATTTTAATCCACTCTTGCGTTCTTTTATCTGGTCTGTCAAAGAAGACTACTCAAGGTTTCCAAATTGTTCAAAATGCAGCAACTCGTATCCTGACCAGATCTAACAAATTTTAATACATTATTCCTGTGCTGGCCTCTCTTCATTGGCTCCCAGTTCGGGTTAGAACAGATTTCAGAGTGCTCTTTCTTACTTACAAAAATGTTAATGGTTTAGCACCATTGTACTTATCTGACCTGTTGAAGTCATATGTCTTTGCTCGTACACTGCTCTCCCAGGATTCTGGTTTTCTGTGTGTCCCAAGGTTCCAGAAAATGAGTGTTGTAAGCAAGCTTTTTCCTTTTGTGCACCACCTCTGTGGAACAGCCTGCCCCTTGACATCAGGCTTTTTCTGTTGATGTATTTAAAGCCACGTTGAAGACCCACTTATTTACTTCTACATATGAGTCATGAGTTGTGGTGCTACAGCTATGATTATAAATATATTAACTAATCAAACTGTAATTATATCAAAATTTGATTGTGATTATAACCTTGCTCTTAACTTGTTTATTTTGAATTGTTTGTTGTGCAGCACTTTGATGGAAAGCACTTTACAAATAATTTTTTTTATTATCATTATTATATAAGAAGGGTCCTATCTCACTGGGCGTGGCTGTAGGAGAGCAGTAGGAGATGCAAATTAGCGACCAAATGCATGATCGAGCAACAGTGGTATTTCACTGAAGTTGGCTGGAACAGTTTCTTCTCTGTGATGCAGTGATGTTGCTGCATCACTGTGCTTCAGGGGTGTGCATCCTTTGGTTTGATTTGATTAATTCATCAATAACGTTGTAAGTCCCTTTGGCCATTCCCTTATTTTATTTCTCACTTGGGGTGTCCACAGCAAATCTGGGGTGGATCTGCATGTTGATTTGGCACAGATATGTCCTCCTCTGTCTCTTGCATTTTGGCTCTGATGGACATATGATGTCACATTTCCACGGCATAGCATTTAGTAGAAAGATTTTCCTGGTTTAAAGACAAATATGTACACTGGAACTGAGAAGTGTGTGTGTTGTTTAACCCCCTACCACCCGCATCATTTTGGCTTGTCAGTATCTCACAAATAAAAAGTGAAATTTCCCATCGATGGGATATTAGAAGGGGTTAATGAAAGCATGTCATCATATTTCCTCAATGTTCGTGAGTCCCTCAAAATGAGCACATCAAGGAGCTCCCACTGCACATCAGCAGAGAGAGACACAGAGGTAGAGAGAGCAGGAGAGGGAGAGAGAGAGAGCAAGAGAGGGAAAGAGAGAGACAGGAGAGAGGAAGTGCAGGACGAAGAGCAAGGGGGAGAGACAGCGAAAGCGCTTCAAATAAAATGTAATAAAATCAACACAGTGCTGTGTGCTCCACTCCTGCCGAATTGTGTGCCTCAATAAAAAACAAAAAACGAAAAAAAAACATTAAATGCAGTAGTCCAGAAGTCCTGATGTCCGCTGCAACTGTGGTCAGGCTGGCAGCAGCTCAGTCACTTTGAAAAGCAACTGTTCCTCTCCGATCATCTCACTATTGTGGCATGCTCCCCCGCAGCCTGTGTGTGTAGCCCAGCCTCGCCTCCCATCCCACAGTTTTCTCATGAATCTCTCAGGTTAGGAGTTGCAGCAAGTACATTCAGAGGGTCACACGACACCAGTGGCAGCTCTGGGAGCATGTTAGGAAGAGCCTTTCCAACTTTCAAAAATTCCAAATCCAATGAGTGACTCCTGTGAGTGGAGCATGAGAAGAGCATCATCCAGCAAATGTCAAGTGAAATTAAATTATTTCTCTCGCAAATGCCATTTGCAGGCTGTTGCAGCCCAGTGAGATAGGACTCTAAATATTTGGACTTTCATTCTTCTGCAAACATATCTGCTTCATCAAATACCTCTGTCCAGCAACCTTTTGACTCTATAAGCTCTTCCCCGGTGTGTCTCAATCCCAAAGATCAAGACCCCAATAACATGAATGTTACTGTCTAGATGAGTGAATATTCCTACAAATTCAACAGTTTCACCACAGAAAAACTACTGATAGCCAAGTCCAGGAAATCACTGAAAGCCCGAATCTTAGTCTTGACACTCTAAAAAGCTTACCTTTTAATAATATAATTATTATTTTAAATGAAGGGACAATGAGCCCACAAAGTGATTAGAATCACATCTACAAGTTGGTCAGCCTTCACGCATCACTTGAGTTATCTTGTTAAGTTATTCCAATTAATGTTCTTAAGTGGAGCAAAGTGTTTAAATTTACTTAACTTTTCGTTTTTGACATTGCACAGAAAATGATCCATGTGCACAAACCTAACATCATGTATAGATAAAATGTGCAGCTTTATTCCATAGTCTAAAACTTAGATAAGGTTCCTCAAGCTTGTGCTTCACACTCAATCTTTAATGTGTGCCCAAGAACGAGGGCGAGGCGAGGGCGACACATATCCATCCTATTTTTGTCCACTGCTTGGATGATGTGCCGCCTTGAATTAGACCGAGCTCGCGTGGCTGCTGGCTGCAGGGCTGATGGTACAACGTGGCAGAGTGACATTGCTGTGAAACTGCAAGAAATGCACACGTGCACAGTGAGGAGAATATGTTCCTGCCGTTAGAGCTGACACCCATCACACCACATTCACATCTGCTAAGATCAGATCGGACCCTTCTGGTGGTGGTTTGACCACTTACCCTGAAAGGGACCGTTAATAGGTCAGCTCTTTGTAAAACCATCGGAATTGGTTGTGTTGTGTTTTGTTTTGTTTTTCTTTTTTTTTTTCTGGCTCTGCTTCATTAATGGTGGCTTAGATTAAAAGAGTTGATGCTCTCGCTGACAGAAAAAAAGATGGTTACCCCTCCATACTCTGTGCTAAGCGCCTAATGAGCTTGCTGAAGTATGTGACTGTGTGTGCATGCACGCACACACTGTGAGCATTTAGTGTGTGTGTGTGTGTGTGTGTGTGTGTGTGTGTGTGTGTGTGTGTGTGTGTGTGTGTGTGTGTGTGTGTGTGTGTGTGTGTGTGTGTGTGTGTGTGGGCGGGTTGTATAGTATACAAACATTACATGCTGCCTGCAGGTATTTTTTGTTAACTAGAGTCCAATAGTCTGACTTCCCTGGAGAGAAGATTGATATTTACAGAATGCACTTAGCCGAGCCTCTGTGTGTGTGTGTGTGTGTGTGTGTGTGTGTGTGTGTGTGTGTGTGTGTGTGTGTGTGTGTGTGTGTGTGTGTGTGTGTGTGTGTGTGTGTGTGTGTGTGTGTGTGTGTGTGTGTGTGTGTGTGTGCGCATTGTTTGACTTTGCATGTACGCTCAGATGAAATTGGGGACACGTTCTTTTTGGAATCAGTCTCAAAGGCTGGTACACGAGGGATCTGCTATATTGGAAGATTGTGAAAAGGGTAAGAAGTAAGCTTCCACCCACCGCTGCTTTTAGCTGGGATGCACATATCCATCTCTTTTTCCTCTTGTACCCCTGCAGCTCACTGCTAATTTATCTCTGCAACTACACCCGCCCCCCAACACTCACACACACACATCCTCTCTCTCTTTCTTGCTGCTGTCACTCATTCATCCTTTATTTGCTCTGAATTCTACTGATTTCACCCCATGGGAGTGTGTATTCTTTGCAATAATTTGTCTATCGCAAATACAACTCTCTGCAGCTTTCCTTGGACCCCCAAAAAATAAGTCTCAGCCATCCCATCTGGCTGTCACGGGCGAGATGTCGCCAAGAATAGAAGCTCCCCATTTTTCCTTATTTCAAGGCCGAATTGTCACATCTTTGTGCACAATTTATATCTCCTGACCGTTCTGTGATAAGTGTATTTTGCATCTGATTTGCACTTACAGAACATGATTTCCTTGAGTTCTGTCCTCTCTCTCTCTCTCTCTCTCTCTCTCTCTCTCTCTCTCTCTCTCTCTCTCTCTCTCTCTCTCTCTCCGTGTCCTCATGTCACTGCCAGCTGCATGTGTAAAAATGAGGCAAGCTTTAGGGGCTGCAACACTTTGCAGATGGGATGTAAAACATGCTGCATATATTTAGAAACAACCGGAGTCAGATGTTTTTCCAGTGTTACAACACAGTGGGCTCAAGAAAACCGCATTCAGTGGAAGCTAAAGGCGCCAATCATTTCCTCACAGCACTTCGGTCTATTTGCAGACACAGTGTGAGAAGAGAAAAGGAATCACAAAACATCTTTAACAACTTGTCTCATCTAATGAGATTAGCAGAGGCGCTTACACAGTTGTGGCACGGAGATACACACAGATAACCCTGTAATAACTCATTATTCTGTGTTTTCCATGTCAGTGCCATGTCAAGGCTCACAGACGGCGTTCATCGTAGCTTGCGCACAGCTATCCTCATGATGTAAAAGCTGGAGAAGTGGGGTCTGAGCAACCAAGAATGCTACAGCGCAAAGAAAGCTAGTGATACAAGGACACACAGACAGTACACCCTGATTTTCTTACTCAAGTCAGGTTAAGGCACAAGCTGGTTCAACATGGGCGTGTCCTTAGTCTTATCACGTCACTGGGGTTCTCAACGTGTGGCCATAATGTTGTAGCTGATGACACCAACATTGGCTGGTTCACCAGTGAAACAGAGAAGTGCGCCACATGTCCAAAATTTTATAGCTGACATTCCGTCACAATGCAAGTGATTCTCCACATCTGAGTCTCTCTAATAACTAGTAACTAGTAACTCTCTCTAAGAGGAGTTGCATAATGCGGTTTGCTGACTACGCCAAATTTAAGCAGCTCTACGTGGCAATATGCTGAGGGACGCAATAAATTAAATATGTTTAATTTATTTGCAGACTTTTGTTGTAGAGCACTGGACGCAGTGCTCTACACAAGTCTGTGCAACAGTCTGCTACTGTATGCAAGTCTACGCAACATTATGCGACTGTACACCATACTGCCGCAATTCTACGCTCCCCTACGCCAGTCCGGCGAAAAATCCTTTTAGGTTTTTTCAGTACATACCTGCATTGCAAGATTTTATTTATCCCGCTGGACTCTACTGAACTTTGCTGGCAGTGAAGCTTCAAAACCACAGAAGAAGAAGAGGCGTGCCAAGCTTCCCCCTGCACTCAACATACACAGCCATTTCAGCATAATATGAGCGAAGCGTCGCGCGGCGGTGCGAAGTTCACTCATGGTACAGGGCATCCTAAACAGGAATTGCCAATTTTCAAATCCACAGTAAAACAGGAAATGTTCAAATGTCAAACACTTCCTGGATTGACAGACGAGATCCCATGGAATCTCACGGGAACTCAGTGGCAAGCTCACACTCAAACAGGAAGTGCTAATTTATCAGTCACAGTGAAACAGGAAATGTTCAAATGTCAAACACTTCCTGGATTGACAGACGAGATCCCATGGAATCTCACGGGAACTCAGTGGCAAGCTCACACTCAAACAGGAAGTGCCAATTTATCAGTCACAGTGAAACAGGAAATGTTCAAATGTCAAACACTTCCTGGATTGACAGACGAGATCCCATGGAATCTCACGGGAACTCAGTGGCAAGCTCACACTCAAACAGGAAGTGCCAATTTATCAGTCACAGTGAAACAGGAAATGTTCAAATGTCAAACACTTCCTGGCATGGGTGGAGCTAGAGTGGAGGTCGGGGTTTCACTGGACTCCCCTGAAATCTGATTGGACACAGATGACTGACATGTCACAGCACCACATGTCTGGTTGAAAGACCTGCATCTTCAAATCAGTGAGTCACATTGACTGCTGGGTTCCTCCTGTCCAGTAGTTTGTGCTGTGTACCACAAAAAGTTCTAATCCACCTTAGAAGAAGAAAAATGTTTGCTTCAGATTTGAACTGAACATGTAGTTTGAACTGTGGACTTCTAATCACACCAAACTTATATTGGTGAGTAAACAACTGTATTTTATGTCAGAAATGAGGTCCACATTGTTAAAAGCAGCATTTCTCCTTTAATTTGGGTTGCCTTATGTAAACATGTTTAAACTAACAGACAGCAGCTTGTTTTATTGTTTTTCCATGCTAATGCTCCCCTGAAGCATTTACTCTAAATAATGTCTGAAGTTCCTAAATGACATGGTGAGATGCTGATGAGCTTCGCTCATTCATGTCCGCGACATATGCATATTAGATACACAGCACAGTGAAAGGGGCTTACGCCGAAAGTCTGTGAAAAAATTAAACATGTTTAAAAATTAAACATATTCAATTTTTTGCATCCATTTCATGGACCCCTTTGCGTGCCTCCGCGTACTGCCACATTAGGGCTGCATAAACTCGGCGTAGGGCTGTGTGAAAGGGGCTTAAGTGTGTGTCCGCTTGACACAAAGTCAGCAGGCTTTTCCAACCCTGCACCTGTCCAGCATGTTTTACAACTCTCTCTACTCCACCCACACCTACTTAACCCAGTCAGGTGTGAGTTGGCTTGTTAACTGACCAGGTGTGACTACAACAAGTAGACATGGAAAATATGCACTCCAGGTGCATACAGGGTTGGAGAGGCCTGTTCTAAAGAGCCCGGGTACCAAAGATAACCAGATCCCCAACCTCCTTCACAATGAATTTTTTCATTTTGAAGTAATTCCGAAGTGTTCAGATTATGTCATAAGTAATCCAAAAGTATTCTCACCCAACTATCATATAAAATGCATCATGAGAATGTGTTGCAAAATGTGCATGAAGGAAAATAATTCTAGTCCAACATCTTTAAGAGGAGATATTTGCAAATGTTTAAATGCATATTTAACACATCATATTTCTTAATTCCATTTACACAGATTGACCAGTTTGTTCATTCATGTGGTTCATAGCAAAATATTTACTACCACTGACATCTAATACATATTCAACTAGTACAGTATGGCAGAGTGTGGGTATCACTTTCTCAATGACCAAATGTCAACTAAAACAAGTAAATAAATAAATAAAAAGACTGTCTGCTTGCACCCTGTGATCACTGTATCTGTCAAACACACTTCCTCTCACTTCTACAGCATCAATGACAACCTGTTTCAAAGCAGCCCCAGCCTCGTGTCACAAACCGTTTTAGAGGCTAAACATGAGTGTGTGGGTGTGTGTGTGTGCGCGCGTGCATGCACCTGTGTGCTCATGTCTGACGGCAGCATAACTGGATCATTTGAGATTATCCAATAAATAGCATTTGCCATTTTAAACAATGTACGACAGAAGCACGGAAAAAGTTGTTGAAACGATCCCGAAGAAAGAAGTCTTTGAAATCTGGCTTTAATCTGCTTTCCTGTGGATGTCAACACGCACTAATCTGAAAAGTTCTGGTGTAATAAGCCCCACCCACACAGATTCAAGCTTGAAATACATTTGGAGAATTAGTCTACAAGTGCCATTGACTCAGACTGGGACGTGCTGTGCATACCCGTCATTAGCAGGCAGATTGAGGAGGTCAAGAAGGAGAGGCGCGGCCCTGTAGTGTTGGGCACGTGTGCACAAAGGGAGGCCCGTGTGAGTGCGATGGCGAAGCCTGGACTGTGTGTTATTGACCCGAGGATGTCACGCCACGATTAGTAGGAGATATCACACTTGCTGAGGCCAGATGGACATCGATCGTGAAACCTGCATACAGCCTGTCAGTGGGGTCACTTTTATCCAATTCTATCCTCGACTTTGCTCAAATTTTTTTTTTTTTTTTTGGCGGGGGGGGGGGGTTCTGTTTTTCCCTCTCTTCTGTTTTTCCTCCCTCCTTCTGTCCACCGTCATGGATCAAACTCTTTATCTGGTCTAAGCCACGGCCCGCAGGCAAGCAGGCGCTCTCTGCAGAGAGTGGAGCAGAAGCCCAACAGCTTCAAACGGCATTATATAGGTCTGCCATGAAACATGTCTCACACTGATAGATGAAAACACTTGCACCTCACACACGGCTTCTGGACAGACGTGATGAAACACGAGCTGCTGAAAATCCACTGCATTCCACTTAAACACTGTTACAACACCTCCTGGGGGGTGGGGGGGCAGCCTAAACGGCTGTTTTATAGAAATTAGGCAACAGCACATTTGTGTGTTCTGATCTATGCAAAAAAAAAAAAAAAAAAAGATTGTGGGAGGAAGATACGTTTTGTTTTGTTGTTTGGCAGGAATCCTGCTGGATGATCTGTTCTGAAAAGAGTCAGTCTGGTTAAGCAGGAACGTGTGAAGTGAGGAAAGAAAGATAGTTGCACTGATAAAAGATGAAGAGTAAAAATAATGCATTGAGTCATAAGTAGTAGTAAGCCTTCTTTGGGCTGGTTTGGGTTTCATGCTTTGAAAGTTAAAAACAGAAAAGTATATATTATATTATGTATATATTAGTATAATGTAATATAAGTATATATTATATAATGTGCAAATAATGAATCTTTGACTTCAATGGTACGGATATTTCATGAGGTGAAAATGGAATGTTCCATTCGAAAACTCCACCTTTCACCGAATTAAATATTTGTTCCATTGAACTCAAACATTCATTATATAAAACAGTGTTTTATATAATGGCTAAAATAGATCTTTGTCATTTGGTATTTTATTCATTTATAAACAACAGAAAAGGGACTTACATATTGGTGTGCATCACTGGTGCTTTGAAATCAACAGTCCAACACAAACTTTCAATAGGAGTCCAAAATCGTTGTTGCCTTCTCACTAAGCTGCTTGCCTGTTGTCCTGTAGTCCATCCCAGCCTTGTGCAGGTCTACACTTTTGTCCCTGGTGTCCTCAGACAGCTCTCTGGTCTTGGCCATTGTAGATAGGTTGGAGTGTGATTGATTGTGTGGACAGGTGTCTTTTATGCAGGTAATGAGTTCAAACAAGTGCAATTAATACAGGTAAAGAGTGCAGAATAGGAGAGCTTCTTAAAGAAAAACAGGTCTGTGAGAGCCAGAATTCTTGCTGGTTGGTAGGTGATCAAATACTTGTTTCATGCAATAAAATACAAATGAATTATTTAAAAATTATACAATGTAATTTTCTCGGGGGGGGTTGTTGTTTTTTGGGGGGGTTAGATTCTGTCTCTCACAATTGAAGTGTACATATGATAAAAATTACAGACTCCCCATTCTTTGTAGGTGGGAAAACCTGCGAACTTGGGTGGGAAAACAATGGATCAAATGTTTACTTGCCTTACTGCATTGATCATGTGCCATTTGACCTTGAGTAATCTTGAAAGTTCAAACTCATTCAGAATGGCCATTTCAAGGAATTAATGAAAGATACAGCTATGGTTACTATGAAACACTAATATGAAATCACATTACAACAACTTGGTGGTCCCATTACCTTTGACGTTGGGTGACCTTGAAAGGTAAAACACATTTAAAATGGCTATTTCACAGAATTTGGTTAACTCTTGGGGAGGTCCAGAAATATAAAAGACCATTGATTTGGACTGCATGGGGTCCCTCAGGGTTAGTTTTGAAAATTTATAATTCAGCTATACGAGGTCTCTTAGATAATAAACCGACCCTTTTATTTTTTTTTAACTATATGGATTTGAATGACATGCGATTACACCAATCATGCTTGAACCCTCGTGCGCATGCGTGAGTTTTTTCACGCGTGTCGGTGACGTCATTTCCCTGTGGGCAGGCCTTGAGTGAGATGTGGTCCTGCCCTCTCGGCTGAATTCCTTTGTTTCACACGCTGCTCGAGACGGCGCGCTTGCTTTATCAAAATTTTTTCTGGACCTGTGAGGAATATCCGAGTGGACACTATTCGAGAAATTAAGCTGGTTTTCTGTGAAAAGTTTAACGGCTGATGAGAGATTATGCGGTGTTTCTGTCGGTGTAAAGACTTCCCACGGAGCGGGACGTCCTGCAGCGCTTCCAGGCGCTGTCGTCGGCCTGTTTCGAGCTTAAAACATCCTAATTTAAGGCTTAATTCACCCAGGACATCGTGAGAGAACAGAGAAGATTCAGAAGAGGCCGGCATGAGGAATTTATGCAGACATTCCACTGTTTAAGGACATTTTTTTAATGAAAGACGTACGCGCAAATTCGCTGAGTCGTTTCCGTGACGACTCGGCAAATCTGTGTGCGCCGCGACAGGAAAAACACCTCCGTGTTGAAAACTATTTGTAGAATTCAGGCGGCTTTTAATGGCTTTCAACAAGTGAGTAACTGAGAAATTGTTTAACAGCTTGGGCATGTTCCAACTTGCCCGTTAAGATTTCCAACGGAGGTGTTTTTCCTGCCGCGACCCCCCGCGGTCGGGTCCAGCCCGACATGCGACTCTGCCCGCACGTTCTTTCATTACAAAATGACCGTTAACAATGGAATGTCCGAATAAACTCCTCATGCCGACTTCTTCTGAAAGTTCTCTGTTCTCTGACGACTTACTGCGTCAACAGAGCCTGAAATGTGGAAGTTTTCAACTTGAAACGGCGAGACGCTGCCGCCTCGAAGCGCAGATCGCCGTCAGGCGCCGTGGACCGTCCTTAAAGCGACACTACCAGACCAAAATCTCTCATCAGCCGTTAAAATTTTTACCGAAAACCAGCTGAATTTATTGAATGGTGTCCACTCAGTTGTGCCTTACAGTTTTGAAAAAATTTTTATCAAACAAAGCAACAGTCTCTGAGCCATTCCTAAACAATGAAAAAAATCGACGAGCGGGTGGACGACTCCTCACTCAAAGACTGCCCACAGGCGAATGACGTAACCGACAGGCGTGAAAAAACTCTTGCATGCCCACGAGGGTTCAAGCATGTCTGATGTAATCACACGTGATTCAAATCCATATGGTTTTTGAAAAAATAATAAGGTCGGATACTTTTCTAATAGACCTCGTATATGACAGGTTTTAGGTTTGAGGCACTGCTTTTCTTAATTGGCATTGACAGGCATGCCCACTGGTTTTATAACAAAAAAGAAAAAGAAGAAGGTACAAAGATTTTCCACCAGCTTCCAAAGGATATCCAGTGAAATCTGGAGGATTGCCAGCAAATCTGAAAAGTGACGGGCTCTCTGGACCAATGGGCAAAAAACCCTGTAATGTCTACCCCCCTGCCTCTCCTTGTAGCCTGGAGTTGTAATCAATAGCACAAGTATAGTTTCAGAAAACTATGGCTTGCCCTTTGTCTGAAATCATCAAGTTCTTTTTGAAGCAGACAGCATTGGGCAGAAAATTTAATGGAACAGAAAAACAATGTAGGTGTTGTTTCAAAGCTGCCAGACCAGTGTGAAATTATTCATAGACTAATGCGTGATCAGACCAGAGGCACTTGTATATAAGTGGATGCAGCCCAGGGTATTGCAGGCTGTAGCCATGGAGACGGCAGCTTTAACCCAGTGTTATGAAACCACAAGTGGCTACGGATGTACAGTTAAGATAATTTTGTAAGTGTTCGTCTCCCAGGCGGCTTTCAGTATTTCAGGTGAGATTAAAGTGTCATATATTTTTATTTAAAACAAAAACTAAGTTGAGAAAGTAAAGAAGACCCTGCTCAAAATTGAGAAACAGAGAGAGAGCCGCTTTTATTGAGCGTGTCTGACAGACAGCTAGCATAGTTTGGCTGCAGACAACAAAAGATCTCGCAGCAGCACGAGCTGTGCAGAGTCCGCGGGTCTGTGGAGATTTGCTAAAATTGAAGAGATGGCGGAGGTAAGATGGCTCAGAGGAATCAGGCTCCACTGAACGCAGGCTTATGTCTAATAATCAGCAGGGAGGGAGTCAGCGTGGTCTTTGTGAAAGAGAGACGGAGTGAGAAAGAGTACGAAAGAGAGAGGGGAGGAAGGCAGAAAAACAGAGCAGGGAGAGACGGAACACCAGGAAAACAAAAGTGCAAGATTTAGTGGAAATTTTGTGTGTTACTCTGTGAGAGAGAGAGAAAAGGAGAAAGACGCATCCCAGTGGCAACGATATTTCTCTGGTGATGCTTTTAAGCATATGAAAAGAGTTTAGATAAGATTTTACATATTGTCACCCCTATTAGCTCTTAAAATTATGCAGTATTTTCTGGGAAATGAATGGCTGTCCTATAAAATGAGACATGGCCAAGGTCACATCATCTGCTCATCACAGTTAATTTCTTTTTTCTGTCTATCAGGATATCAAAAAACACACACAGACTGATTTTATTGACATTTGGTGTAGGGAGGCCTTGAGTTAAGCATGATTTTATTAAATTTTGTGGATCCAGACTCTAATAATAATAATAATTTTAAGCATGTCTGTATTGTCTCTTTTGATTTCTTGATTTTTCCTGTGAAAAACAGTTCCCCCAACACGTCAGCAGAGTGAAGGACAGATTATTAGGCCTTGGTGGAAGTATACGGCTCTCTGAGTGACCTCAAATTTGTTTGTTTATTTCTTTGTTTGTTGTGTTGTCTTGAATGACATTGTTAAGGGGCCCTTCACATATAGTAAGACTAAGTACAAATCAGGGCAAATCACGGCAGCACAGCTTGTATGAGCAACCCACGAAAACATCAAGCCAACATTAGGAGGGACACGCGGTCGGGGCAGGCATAAACGATCATGCACGCTCGTGCATGAAACCATTGCAGCGGGAACACAGTGTGAGCAGCTGGAGCATGTGTAACAACATCGCGCAGCTGCTGTGAAAACATTTTTTAAAAATACATGGCACCCACGGGATTCGAACCTGCTATTTACAAAAGCTCTGATTGCAAAACTTTACCACTGTGCTACCATCACTGTCTTATAAAAGGTGTGGGAAAATGCCTGAAATCAACAAGTAGATAGACGTATTTAAAAAAAAATAACACCACATACCATAAAAGCAAAACCACAGTTTATCAAATCCCCATCCGCAACACATACACCACATGTGTTGCGGATGGGGGAGCGCAACACATGCGCGATTCATATGCATGGCACATGTTGTGGGGGGAGCCGACACTCTGGCACACCACATGTTCATTGCTGTTTTACAACTCCACACTCGTGGGGGCACTTAGACAAATTTCACATCCAGCTCGACAATGATTGTCTTTTGACTGTTTTCGTGCTAACAGTGTGAATGGCCACACATTTTCTAAGTGCCAAGTGAGCAGTGTTAGACGTTCGTGTGTGTCACCTGGAATTTGGCTGACACCTGCTGCAAGAGGGATTAAGTGGGCTATCACAGCACATCACACTCTGTCTTTCAGCCGCTGGTGTGCGCAAATAGTTGTAGCAACATGTGTACGAGGCGTTGGAGGCAGCTACGATTTGTACTATGTGTGAATGGGTCCTATGGCTGCAGGGGTTTTTGTGTGATGCGTTTTAAAGCAGAGTATGTCTCAGGGTCAGACTGATAAAATCTCAGCACTTATGCTTCAGTGATTTTTGCTGCCCCACATTACAAAGTACAGTGCTGACTGACATCATCAACAGCATACTTGTCCATGACTTACAGTAGAATCAATATATTCAACTATTTACACTGTAAAATAGCATTCATTTTTTCAATCAAATCAACTCGTCTTTTTTTCCAGGAATGTAATGAGAACAATTAATACATTGGTGGATTTAGAAGGGAGGTTGAGGGGAGTTGCAACCCCCCCCCCCCCCAATTCTCCGAGCCACTGACCAATGGTGTGAACAAAGGCTGATTGATGAATGCTGCTGCATGCAGAATTAGAAGATTTCCTGTGTTTAGAAAATGTAATTGTAAAAAATGCAGTGATACCTCGGTTGTTCTTAAACCGAAACCAATTTTCCCATAAGAAACGATGTAAAATGGATTAATCCGCTCGTGGCTCCAAAAACAGCAGTGTGTTTTTACTTTTTTTGCAGCATTTCATGTCTTCAGCTCTTTTCTACTAATCTTTAACCAGGCGCATGCAAATTTATTCTTTGTGATTTTGCCAAAAAAAAAAATGCCTTCATGTGCAGCTATAAACTGCGCAAATTGCCAGTTCAAAGGCTGTGGATGAACATCTCACCTGTGAGTGTGACTGAAATGGAAAATAATGAATAATAATTTGAATAGTTCTATCCCTTATTCCAGCATATAGGCATAGATAATAATAATAATAATAATAATAATAATAATAATAATAATAATAATAATAATAATAATAATAAGTGGCTTGTGTGTAGCCACATGTTGAATTTTGTGTTGGACAAACTATTTTAAGACATTTATCATGTCTACTTGTGCAGAGTTTTGAAGCTTTAGGTGTTGTTGCTACAAGCTTTATTCCTAAAATTAGGCTGAAGCTCATAGAGCTGCGTGTATTAAATATTGTCATTGCGAAGGAAAAACCAACTCTCCTGTAGCTACTTAAGTGGTGTTTTATTCTTTCAGTGCAACTGTTAAAAAAAAATCTATTTTTGCTACATTATCCATCATGACTTTTGTTATCCATCCACTTTTGTTCTTGTTCACTTTTGTTCATGACATGGTAAGTGCATACACATATATAAATATATATACAGTGAGGAAAATAAGTATTTGAACACCCTGTGATTTTGCAAGTTCTCCCAATTAGAAATCATGGAGGGGTCTGAAATTTTCATCTTAGGTGCATGTCCACTGTGAGAGACATAATCTAAAAAAAAAATCTGGAAATCACAATGGATGATTTTTTTTTATATATATAATGTATTTGTATGTTACTGCTACAAATAAGTATTTGAACACCTGTGAAAATCAGTGTTAATATTTGGTACAGTAGCCTTTGTTTGGAATTACAGAGGTCAAACGTTTCCTGTAGTTTTTCACCAGGTTTGCACACGTGCAGCAGGGATTTTGGTCCATTCCTCCATACAGATCTTCTTTAGGTCTTTCAGGTTTGGAGTTTCAGCTCCCTCCAAAGATTTTCTATTGAGTTCAGGTCTGGAGACTGGCCAGGCCACTCCAGGACCTTGAAATGCTTCTTACAGAGCCCCTCCTTAGTTGCCCTGGCTGTGTGTTTGGGGTCATTGTCATGCTGGAAGACCCAGCCATGACCCATCTTCAATGCTCTTACTGAGGGAAGGAGGTTGTTTGCCAAATATCACAATACATGACCCCATCCATCCTCCCTTCAATACGGTGCAGTCGTCCTGTCCCCTTTGCAGAAGAGCACCCCCAGAGTATGATGTTTCCACCCCCATGCTTCACAGTTGGGATGGTTTTATTGGGGTTGTTCTCATCCTCTAAACATGGTAAGTGGAGTTGATTCCAAAAAGCTCTATTCTGGGCTCATCTGACCACATGACCTTCTCCCATGCCTCCTCTGGATCATCCAGATGGTCACTGGTGAACTTCAAACGGGCCTGGACATGTACTGGCTTGAGCAGGGGGACCTTTCTGCCCTGCAGGATTTAAAACCATGACAGCATCATGTGTTACTAATGTAATCTTTGTGACTGTGGTCCCAGCTTTCTTCAGGTCACTGACCAGGTCCTCCTGTGTAGTTCTGAGCTTTCTCAGAATTATCCTTACCCCACAAAGTGAGATCTTGCATGGAATCCCAGACCGAGGGAGATTGACAGTCATCTTGTGTTTCTTCCACTTTCTAATAAATAATCATAACAGTTGTTGTCTTCTACCAAGCTGCTTGCCTGTTGTCCTGTAGTCCATCCCAGCCTTGTGCAGGTCTACAGTTTTGTCCCTGGTGTCCTTAGACAGCTCTTTGGTCTTGGCTATGGTGGACAGGTTGGAGTGTGATTGATTGAGTGTGTGAACAGGTGTCTTTTATACAGGTAACAAGTTCAAACAGGTGCAATTAATACAGGTAAAGAGTGCAGAATAAGAGGGCTTCTTAAAGAAAAATTAACAGGTCTATGTATGCCAGAATTGTTGTTGGTTGGTAGGTGTTCAAATACTTATTTGCAGCAGTAACATACAAATTAATTATTACAAAATCGTACATTGTGATTTCTGGATTTCTTTTTTTTTTAGATTATGTCACTCACAGTGGACATGCACCTAAGATGAAAATTTCAGACTCCTCTATGATTTCTAAAAGTGGGCGAACTTGCAAAATCACAGGGTGTTCAAATACTTATTTTCCTCACTGTATATATATATATATATATATATATATATATATATATATATATATATATATATATATATATATATATGTATATACACACACCATGGTCAGTGAGAATTCCATGTCTAACTGGCGTGCATTATTTTCGTGTATACGCACACTTAGTTCGGCAAGTTAAGTCACTGTTATAATCACTCCGCTCTGGTCGTCACCATAGCAACGCGAAAATCATTTAGCACAGATCAGCTGTGTTTTGACAAGTGAATGACAGAAATGCGATAAAACATGGATTTCCAAGTGAATGTTAATATTTTTGGCCAAAATAAAACGTTCGAGGAATGGAAAGAGGAGAAGAGCAGACAAGAAGAACAGCAAAAGCAACGGCATAAAGATTTAACATCGGCCGAACTGGACAAGAAGAAGAAGAAGAAGAGACCGGTTCTGTCCTCGCGGGCTGTCGGAGCGCTCTGCATCAAAACAGGGAGCTTAGTTTCTGGACCTGTTGCCAGTTGGCTGCATGTTAGAAACATGGTGTCTAACCAGATCCTTACTCTGGATGGCATTACCCTGACCTCTAGTAATACTGTGAGAAATCTTGGAGTCATTTTTGATCAGGATATGTCATTCAATGCGCATATTAAACAAATATGTAGGACTGCTTTTTTGCATTTGCGCAATATCTCTAAAAGTAGAAAGGTCTTGCCTCAGAGTGATGCTGAAAAACTAATTCATGCATTTATTTCCTCTAGGCTGGACTATTGTAATTCATTATTATCAGGTTGTCCTAAAAGTTCCCTGAAAAGTCTTCAGTTAATTCAAAATGCTGCAGCTAGAGTACTAACGGGGACTAGAAGGAGAGAGCATATCTCACCCATATTGGCCTCTCTTCATTGGCTTCCTGTTAATTCTGGAATAGAATTTAAAATTCTTCTTCTTACTTATAAGGTTTTGAATAATCAGGTCCCATCTTATCTTAGGGACCTCGTAGTACCATATCACCCCAATAGAGCGCTTCGCTCTCAGACTGCAGGCTTACTTGTAGTTCCTAGGGTTTGTAAGAGTAGAATGGGAGGCAGAGCCTTCAGCTTTCAGGCTCCTCTCCTGTGGAACCAGCTCCCAATTCAGATCAGGGAGACAGACACCCTCTCTACTTTTAAGATTAGACTTAAAACTTTCCTTTTTGCTAAAGCTTATAGTTAGGGCTGGATCAGGTGACCCTGAACCACCCCTTAGTTATGCTGCTATAGACTTAGACTGCTGGGGGGTTCCCATGATGCACTGAGTGTTTCTTTCTCTTTTTGCTCTGTATGCACCACTCTGCATTTAATCATTAGTGACTGATCTCTGCTCCCCTCCACAGCATGTCTTTTTCCTGGTTCTCTCCCTCAGCCCCAACCAGTCCCAGCAGAAGACTGCCCCTCCCTGAGCCTGGTTCTGCTGGAGGTTTCTTCCTGTTAAAAGGGAGTTTTTCCTTCCCACTGTTGCCGGGGTCGTTTTGACCGTTGGGGTTTTTCCGTAATTATTGTATGGCCTTGCCTTACAATATAAGGCGCCTTGGGGCAACTGTTTGTTGTGATTTGGCGCTATATAAATAAAATTGATTTTGATTTGATTTGATTTAATTTCTGACGTGATTTTTTTCAATTATTTTGGGTCTCCTATTTAAAGTTCATGTTGGATTGTTAATGGACAAATTTCTGATGTGATTTTTTGCTGGACTGAGGAGGTACACAAAGTCTTTTTCTTTTTTTTCTTTTTTTTTTTTTTTGGAAGTACACAAGTCAGTGCAGTGACGCACCAAAATGTAAGTCCCTTTTCTTATGTTTGTGAATTAATAATATAATATCAAATGACAAGGATCTATTTTAGTCTATATATAAAACAAACAATGAATGTGTTTACGTTCTTTCAATGGAACAAATATTTGATTCAGTGAAAGCGCCTCGTTGAATCCAGCTTTCACCTCATGAAATATTTGTACCATTGAACTCATAAATGTTCATTATTTGTATAACGTCATTGGCGGATATCACAATAGTACAGGTCAAAAAAGGTACTAACACAGTGAACTGTATAAAAAGTAAGTTTGTGGTACCACTAGATGCAAGATATTTTTCAACACCCTTAAGTGAAGGGAGCGCTGGCTGCTGGTGGATGCTGGCGTGTGTTGGTTCCTGTTGCACCTCTCCAACAGTGCGGAGTGAATTTCCAGAATCTACGGCCGGTAGCACGGGAAACCGGCAGTGCTCGTGTGAAGGCGACCACTGAGACCCCAGCAAGGATAGCGCTGGTAAACGCTCGATTGCTGGCAAATAAAACCTTTGTTATTAAGGACTTTATTGTGTCTCACGGACTGGATTTCCTCTGCGTAACTGAGACCTGGGTTGGTGTTGGTAAGTCGAGCGCCTTTTTCTGAACTTTTGCCTGCTGGCTTTACTTATTTTTCTACGCTGAGAGCTCTGGGTCGTGGAGGCGGTGTAGCAACTGTTTACAGAGAAGTTTTAAGTGTAAACAGTTTGCTTCAACATTTACAGCATCAAGCTTTGAGCTAAATGCATTTGTTTTGACTGCTGATCCTCCCGTGTTGTGTGCCGTTGTTTATAGGCCACCTAAATACAACAAAGACTTCTTAAATGACTTTTCTAACTTCTTGGCCGAAATCATGCCTCAGTTTGATCGTATTTTGATTGTGGGTGATTTTAATGTTCATGTATGTTGTGCTGATAATCCTATGGCCAAAGACTTTTTGGAGCTTATTGACTCTTTTAACTTTGTGCAGTGTGTTTCTGGATCCACACAAGTACATGGACATACAAGGTCTATTAGAAAAGTATCCGACCTTATTATTTTTTTCAAAAACCATATGGATTTGAATCACGTGTGATTGCGTCAGACAAGCTTGAACCCTCGTGCGCATGCGTGAGTTTTTCCATGCCTGTCAGTTGCGTCATTCGCCTGTGAGCAGGCTTTGAGTGAGGAGTGGTCCACCCCCTCGGCGGATTTTCATTGTCAGGAAATGGCGGAATGATTTGGGCTTTTTTTCCATCAGACTTTTTTCAGAAACTGTTAGAGACTGGCAGCTGGAAACCATTAGAAAAATGTACCTGGCTTTCAGTGAAAATTTTACGGGCTTCACAGAGAATAAGGACTGTTACTACAGCTTTAAGGACGGCTTTAAGGACGCTCGGCGCGCTGCGCTCCGTGCCGCCATCGAGAGCCACAAACCACCGGATCATTTCTAAACGGATGGCTCTGTGGAGCCGGACTGTCGTGTGCACTTTCTCTGGTTATCACAAGAGCTGGACATCAACCATTTTCCGGCAGATTTCACTTTTAACAAGAGATTTTGTCATGGAAAGCTGAGCGGAGGCTTCGCGCGTCACGACCGATTTGCTGATGGAGCGAGACAAAGGAACACCTCCGTTTTGGTATCACAGGGCGGCTTTGAGATGGCGTTCAGACAGCTGTCTGTGGTTTTTCCATCGAGTGATTATCTGAGAAATTGTGGATGTGCCTGGACATGCCAGAACATGTCCTGTGAGGCTTCATCACGGCGTTGCTGTGCGTCATGGAGCACCAACGCGATGTGCAGAATTCCTCCGCACCTCTGTCTCAATGTGCCGAAAAAGTGCTGATGTCCACGTCTTTTCACAATTCCTGTGCTAGTCAGACGATGTCCCGGATAAAACACAGCGTCCAGTTTGGAAATGAACGGCACATTCCACTGTTACAGGAGTTTTTGTCATGGAAAGAGGAGCAGAGGCTTTTGACTATCTTTTGACTAGAGGGTTGATGATTTTATTGTTTTTAAAAACTTTTATTGTTGCCAATTTATTTATTTATTGATTTATTTTATGTCATTGTACAGCGCTTTGGTCAACTTTGTTGTTTTTAAATGTGCTCTATAAATAAACTGGATTGGATTGGATTGGATTGATATCTGTCCTCTGAAAAAATGCTTGCAAGTCTGTGTTTGAACACTGTGCAGGAAAAACAAGTTTGAATGTTGAAGCTACAAAAATACAGGACCTAAGCAGGTATTTAAGGAAGAGTATTTATGTTGATGGTTTACTTTTAAATTATAGGAAAATCTTACCCAACTAGTCACCCACCTCAAAGAAAATTTGTCAAATTGTCAGGTTCTAGCTAGTTGTAGTCGACACTTGTGACTAGTCATCCCAGTGCTAGAAAAAATAGACTTTCAGACAGGGGTTTTAGCTTTGTTCCTTTCTGATATGCAGTGAGTTAGAAGCATTTCGTTGTTGCACATAGAAGGGATTGTCCCATCTTCCGAAAAGAAGTCTGTCATATTCTACCTGCTTCATTAGAGAAATGGGGTTCCGAGAGGAGCCTAATTTGTTGAAGTCTCCTACTTCTTCTCCTGAAGAACTTTCTATTGGAAAGTTATTTTGGTGCATTGCTGCCACCACCTGGACAAGAGGTTTGAGCCCATGCTGAGTTTGGTGATTTCTTTGGCATTTAAGTTCATTGAAGCATCATATAAGTTGTACTTATTTTTTTAACAAGAGTTGTGCAATTTAATGTCATTCATTCATTCATTCATTTTATGCTGCTTATCCGTGCCATGAGTGTGATTGAATGTCTTATGACTTCAGTGGTGAGCTGAATGAATGTCACGCTGAACATTCACAAAACTCATTAAGGGAAAACAGCCCATAGCATATTTTCCAGCATACTTCATGAGAAAGTTTAAAAAGAAAAGTTGCCAGATGTAGAAGATGCTCAGTAAAATCATAATAATACACTTATGGGACAATCAAAAGTAATTACAAAGACAACAAAGGATGAATCAAAGAGATGGAATTATATGTGCTCGTGTGTGTGTGTGTGTGTGTGTGTGTGTGTGTGTGTGTGTGTGTGTGTGTGTGTGTGTGTGTGTGTGTGTGTGTGTGTGTGTGTGTGTGTGCACTTGCAGATGTGTTGTGTTGTTGTGCAAAAACAGTACTGAACATGAGCAACAATACAAACATAATATTAAAAAAAGAGTATTAAACAATAAAATAAATGAATCCATTGCTGAACTTTAAGGCTCATTTTTAAGAACGGACATCATTTTTAACGGTTGACCCAAAGCGGTGCCACATCACATCCGAGCATCTCCAGTGATGCAGCAAAGGCTGCGGCTTCTTCAGCGTTTCTTCCTTATATTCTTGTTTGTGTTTAAGCCTTTGGGTGCGTTCATGACTCGTCTCTCTAACCTTTGTGGTCGTCATCATGCCTCAGGGGCAATGTTTTATTTTTTGCTGAATTATCTCCAAGTCAGGCCAATAATCCAGGGCTTGAACCACGCGCGCAGTTAACGGGTGTCTACTGAGGGGGTAGCATTCATATAGGCAGCAGCAGAGCAGCATGGCGGCGTTTTAGCGTGAGCTCGATGAGCGATTACCTCAGAGGTCCAATCATAACTCAGCATGACCTCAATCTGCCAGCAGCACTATAGTTTGATGGATCCTCTCGTAGTTTGGGTGTCTGGATGGGGTGTGTCAAACACAGGCACGTACTGATAAGGCTATCTGTTGTGTGATAGTTGTGAGTGTGACACACGGTTTTTTTGTGTGTGTGTGTGTGTGTTTTGTTCGAATTCAGGAACTCTTTCATTCCACAGACGCCACAGAGGAGGCTGAAGGCAAAAACATTACAAATGCATAACCGCCGTCATCATCAGAGGACTAATCATCATCTATGTGTCCCATCAGTCTGTTACCACAGATTCACATCCACATGCACTTGCCTCCCTGTAAGGATAATTAGTGGGCTCCCTCATGCTCCTCTCTTCCTGTGACCTTCTCCGGCGAGGTGTGCACCACGCCGAGGCTCCTTCTCCAGTGCATATTTATTGGCTTGTGCACGCTGGATTTATATGTTTCTGCACAAACAATACTGCGGCCTCACTCTCTCTTCTTCGCTTTCATCAACCAAAAGCAAGCCATAAATCTAACGGCACCAGCCGGGCTTGTTAGGAGCAAGCCACCTGTGGGTCCCGAGTGCCGAGACCAGCTTCATTCACCCGCTCGCTTCGATTACAGCGAACGGATTAGATATATACGTGCGTCTGTCAAATCGTCTTGGCAATCGCAGGAGGCGCTCTCCTGCCAAATGCTCTCCCGCAGCAGACTTCTGATCAAAGACATTCGGAAAGCGGCTGTGGCATTTCAGGCGGCATTGGGATGCAGTGCCAATTCCATGGCGCCGCGACAGGCACAGCCTGAGTTGAAATGTGAAGAAGAAGCAGTACAGCTAAAGAGTGATAGGGGAGGAGGGCGAGAAAGGGGTGCCAGGATTAACCACCCCCACCCCACCCCCCGACACACACACCCATCGCCTCCCAGCGGCCATCTTTCATCTTGCGGCTGCCCTTCTAATGCTTTCAAGTGGCTGAAACCCACGACATCTGCTTTCGCAGCCTGACACGCAACACGGAGCGCCGTCCTGCTGCGGCGAACAAATGCAACGGCTGTTTAAGAGGGCACGTAGTGGGCAAGGGTGAGGCCACGGTTCATCAAATGAGACGTTTACACCCACACGTGCGCTGAAATCGTCCCCGCAAATACACACAATCAAATGCAAAAACTAGAAGGCACTCAGAGAACATGTACCTCTGCTAAGGACACACATTCCTGGGTCCAAAACAGCTCAAAAATCACATTAATTATTTCCTACGACATTATTCATCTGCTCACAAAATGTTACTGAAGTTCATTAAAAAAATTTGTTAAATGTTCCTGAATGATTCAAATTTCTTCTGGATCCTCATTTATCAAACAGTGTGTCGAAAAGGTTCTAAATCCTGTCCTATGAACAAAATTCAGTGTGTGTGTAAGAACCGAAAAAATCTGCATTTCCCAAAAAGGTGGACACCATTTGTGTACACATCAGTCAATATGCTCATTCGTCTTCATGGTCATTCAGGGGGAGGAGGAGTAAGAGGAAGACAGAGGTTGGGAATGAGAGGAACAGTAGTACCAGTAAACCAGTATTGATCAGTATGTCTGGTATTTATATTGAAAACTGTTTTTCTTTTTCTTTTCTTTTCTTCTTTTTTTTTTTTTTTTTTGCTTTACTTTTGATGCTCTGTGTGCTTCTTACCCTGTGTGCTACAGTACAATGCTGCTGGAACCTCAATTTCCCTGAGGGAGTCTTCCCAAGGGATCAATAAAATTCTATCTAATCTCTAATCTAATTTGCATTCAGAAACTACTTCAATTAACATATATGATAAGAAAACATTTCCTTAAAAAAAAAACAATGGAATAATGGCAAAAAAAAAAAAACAATCAAATTTTGTGAAACAGAAATCGAGGCACTTATGTGTGGACTAGGTGGTGATAGAGAGTCCACAAGTATTTGTGAACCCAACCATTCCTAATAACCATTCACTCATGATATCACGTTATGCTGTTTCTTAATTTACACATCACAGTCAGTGATGGAAATAACTTTAAGAAACTTTAACAAGCTCACCACAAGAACCAGCATAAAACTTTCCAACTAATGGAATAAGGACACAATTTTTAAATTGTTGCAGAATCCTTTGCACTGTTGTCTTTATTATGATTTAATCTCTTCTAATGAAATGCAAGCAGCAATGATTTTTGTGGGCCTATTTTCTATATTTAATATAAAAGTACAGTTGGGAAATGATTTGCTCCGTTTTGTAGTAATATAGGTGGGGATCCAAGTGCTATTGTTTCTGAAGTTGAAGCCAAAATCTGCTGTTGAGTTCACACAGGTGTCATTTGTAGGTTTTGACACCAAAGAGGCAACACACCTGTTTCTAACTAGACATAATTAGTAACTGTGTATCTATTAATTGAGGAAATAAAGGACATTTGTGAATAATTGCATGGTGTGACAGCAGCAATGCTTTATAGTTGCAGTTTCCCTGTTCTACCGCTAGATGCTATGTGCACACATAGTCAGAGTTGTTTGTATATTTACACACATTCCTAAGTATAAGTACAAGTTGGGAAAATCCACACTTTGTGTTGAAATGTTTATGGGGTTAAGCACAAACCTGTGCATATGAACAGTTGATAAATGAGGGCCCAGGATCTAAAATATGTTCCAGATCAAATTCAAAATAAAATCCTTTATTTTCTAGGAAATCATCCATCTGCTAATCAAATCTCATCAACATTCTCTCACAATCTTTTGAGTCAAATGCTTTTATGTGCCAAACATTTTTCTGGATCTCAGTTCCAGAATATGTTGCAAATTGCCTCCAAAATGGAATCATTTATTACCCATAACATTATCTATCTGCTCACCAAATCTCATTGAAATGTGTTTGTTACGTTTTGAGTTATCCTGCTAACAGACAAAGAGATGAACACCTTGGCAAAGGTAATCATGGTTCAACTGCACAGGTTCAGGCTCATTCTTATAAACACACTGAACAGAAACACTTCACTCACCCAGACGCATTAATTCTACTTACCGCTTGTGAACAAATAAATGTAAATAGCTCTGTAAATAAACACTTTATCTTCGCCAAGAAGAAATAAGCCCCCCGCTGCTTCTGATTAAGACTACCAAAGTGATATATCTGCCACTTAAGTCGGCTGTTTACCCCATAAACACAAAGGCATCAACACGAACACCCACACTGATGCAGACACACAAACCCATTTGTGTTTCTCTGCCCCAGCTTCAAACGTGAAATAGTCAAACGAGTGCTTTGCTCCTGTGCCGGAGAGTTCGGCGGCTTTTTCCCAGCGATACCACTGCCAGCACTGAAGCTGTATGGTCAAGTGACATGAATTTCACCTTTGATTTGCTGCCAGATCGTCAAAACGATTGCACTCGATTGCACTCTGAAACCGCATCAGGAGGATGCGCCGAGCCGTGCTGCAGAGAAGACGACCCATGAGGCATCTCTGATGTGACGGAGGCCTTCTCCAGACACAGAGGATGTCACGACCCCGTTTCTACCCCGCCTGTCCTCTGCAAGGAGGAGATTTTTTTGTTGTTTTGTTTTTCTTTCAAAGTGATGCAATTCAGTTATTTCAGAGGAGATGATGTTTGTTATTTCCGATCTGTTTCTCGTGATGAAATGTCATTTTAGATTTCCTCGGCGCTGCACTGCAAATCAAGTGTAATTTCATTAAGAGCACTGCACACTCCTTGACTTCGGTTTGTCAAACACCATGAAAGCCACTCTGTCTTGTATTGGCATGGTGTGGTTATGTTTGCAGCGAGCAGGAAGCCACCGTTTTTTTTTCCTTCAATTTTGTCTTCCTTTATTGTTTTCCATCATGTTGTCGGGTAACTATCTGCAGCTTGATTCCTTCTGCACATGTAGGGAGTAGGAGTTTATTTTTATTTATAGAATTCCACCCACAATCTACAGAATTTTGTGCTCTTTCAGATTAAAAAAACATTACACACAACATAACTGAGGCAGAGGCTGGTGTGTGTGTGTGTGTGTGTGTGTGTGTGTGTGTGTGTGTGTGTGTGTGTGTGTGTGTGTGTGTGTGTGTGTGTGTGTGTGTGTGTGTGTAATTACTGCAAAAAGCAGCATCTGTATTTATAATTGCAGTGATTGAAGTTCATCCAGCGTAAGCTACCTTGAAAAGCGCATTAAAGTGAGGGCACGGCACAGGGTTCACATGTTCTTACACCAAACTGCGCATGTCCACATGTCACACTAGTAGGGGGTGTGGCCAGTAATTCTCTTTTGTGCTCGAGGAGCCTGTTGTCCATTAGATCCAATGTTTCTTATACTGAATCATTTTCTGATGCATTGTTTCATTTGCTGTCTAGAGTGTTTCTTCATTACCTGATTCAGCTGCTTCATTTTGTGTTTCAAACATTTCAGTATGTTTTTTTCTGATACAATTCTATTTCAGTGTTTGGAGCATTTTGAAACATTGAATCATGTTTGAAGCACTTGTTTTATATGCTGTTTTTAGGATTATATCAGTTTTCATAGCAATTAATTCATTTAATGTTTTGAACTTTGAGAACTGTAGATCTGTTATTTTCTGATACAAGTGTGTGACTTATTATTTTAATCATTTTTGAAGCAATTGTTTAATTTCTGTTTTGAGCATTACATCCATTCCTGAAGCAATTAATTCGCTTAGTGTTTCAAACTTTGAGAACTGTGGATCTGTCATTCTCTGATACAAGTGTGTGACTTACTATTTTATCATTATGAATTATGAAACAGTGTCATTTTGAAGCATTTGTTTCTTATGCTGTTTTGAGCATTGAATCTATTTCTGAAGCAATTAATTCATTTAGTGTTTCAAACTTTGAGAACTGTAGATCTGTCATTTTGTGATACAAGTCTTTGATTTACTATTTTAAGCATTATGAAACAGTGTCATTTTTGAAGCAACTGTTTCATAAGCTGTTTTGAGCACTACATCAAATTCTGAAGCAATTAATTAATTTAGTGTTTCAAACTTTAAGAACTGCAGATCTGTCATTTTGTGATACAAGTCTTTGATTTACTATTTTAAGCATTATGAAACAGTGTCATTTCTGAAGCAACTGTTTCTTATGCTGTTTGAGCATTGCATCAATTTCTGAAGCAATTAGTGTTTCAGATGTTGAGAATCGTAGATCTGTCATTTTCATTCTTTTATTTCCTTTTTAAGAATGATGAAACAGTGAACCATTTTTGTGAAGGAATTGTCTCACATACTTGTTTCAGCATTACAGGATTTCTGACTAGGTGTTTCATTTTGTGTTTTAAGCATTTAGCAGCTAGTTTTCTTGAGACACATGAGCAGATGGATTCTTGAACATTTCCAGTTCTCTGAATATGTATTTGACTTAAATTACATCAATTATTAAGAAACATAAACAGTGTATTGATCTGTGGTAAATCTGTCTGGGGAAGGCAGTTCTCAAAAACAAAGGAACTGTGTAAGAAGGAGACAAGTGAGGGAAGCCACCAAGACACCCAGATAACTCTCAAGGAGTTATTATAGGCTTCTGTAGCTGTGACTGCAGAAATTGTACGTAGTCCAGCTGTTGTCTGTTGCACTACCAGTTGGAGTGACACAGAAAAGGATTTTCACACAAGAAAATGAATCAAATCTGGGCTTGAGTCACCCATGTGCCTTCTGGCAAATGGTAGCTGAAATTTTGCATCTTCTTTCAGAGTAAATCCTGCTCTATACCACTCCACCATGAAGCTGTCCAACTGTAATTTTTGAGATCTACCTACTCATGACAGAGCTGCTTGTACCACACAGTACCATACTACTGTAAACTATCTCTAAAAGTCATGATTCGTATTAAAAAATAATCCACAGTTATTTTGTCCAATTTCTGTCTGCTCTCTAAAAAAGTGAGGTAGTAGAGGCCTATGGAACCATACTGGCAACATCTGCTTCTGCCAAACAGTTTATTGCACAGAGAGCATATAGAGATGGAGGGAGGAAGAGCAGATGACAGACAGAGCACTGATTCCCTCTTCTGTCTGCTTGCTGTCTGTCAGTCCAGGCCATCTGCACATTCATTATCACAGCCATGATTCCATTACTGAGTGCCAACAAGGACTCGTTCTGTCTGGCCTTTGTTATTCTTATCAGCTGTGTAGTACACAGGCCCCTTTTGATCATGACTGCAACCAAATTAAAGGCTATCAGGTAGCATAGCACACGCTAACGGGATTATCCTCTGTAATTGTGACACACTAAACACCTCGTCTCTTTCTCCCATGTCTTTTGTTCAGGTTTGTTCCACAGAGCCATCATTCAGAGCGGCTCAGCCCTGTCCAGCTGGGCAGTGAACTACCAGCCGGTTAAATACACCCGTCTTCTGGCAGAGAAGGTCGGCTGTAATGTCCTCGACACTCTAGACATGGTGGATTGTCTGAGGAAGAAGAGCTCCAGAGAGCTGGTGGAGCAGGACATACAACCTGCCAGGTACCACGTGGCCTTTGGACCCGTAATCGATGGCGACGTCATCCCAGATGACCCCGAGATCCTGATGGAGCAGGGCGAGTTCCTCAATTACGACATCATGCTGGGGGTCAACCAGGGCGAGGGCTTGCGGTTTGTAGAGAATGTGGTGGATTCAGAGGATGGCGTCTCTGGGAATGACTTTGATTTCTCTGTGTCAGACTTCGTGGACAGTCTGTATGGCTACCCGGAGGGCAAGGACACACTGAGAGAGACCATTAAATTCATGTACACAGACTGGGCAGACCGGGACAATCCGGAGACCAGACGTAAGACCCTGGTTGCTCTGTTCACCGACCACCAGTGGGTGGAGCCTTCAGTGGTAACGGCTGACCTCCATGCCCGCTACGGCTCACCCACCTATTTCTATGCCTTCTACCACCATTGCCAGAGTTTGATGAAGCCTGCGTGGTCAGACGCTGCCCACGGCGATGAAGTGCCATATGTGTTTGGAATTCCCATGATTGGTCCCACTGACCTGTTCCCGTGCAACTTTTCGAAGAATGATGTCATGCTGAGCGCAGTGGTCATGACCTATTGGACCAACTTTGCCAAGACTGGGTGAGTAAAATTATCCAAGAGATGGGTTCTGGTTCGTGTGTGTGTGCGTGTGTGTGTGTGTGTGTGTTGGGGGGGAGTCTTTTCACTCACTACAGCACAGAAAGTAAGGCTTCTCCCTTGTTTCACTTGAGGTTGTCACACCAGGTCTGAGATGGATCTGCATGTGGATTTGTGCACAAGTTTGACACCAGATGCCATTTGTGACGCAACTCCACATTACACGGTTTTGAATTGGGAACCTTTTGCACTGGAAACAAGCACACTTGCACACTTAACCACCACAAAACTATCTAACTTGCACTGTTTCCTAATAGTGTTAAGATATTGTTGTATGTTTTGATTATTTTATTTGTCAATTTATTGTTTCACGTTCTGTATTGTATTGACTTAGAATAATTAATGTTATGAATCCACACACTCCGATGCAGTAGGTGGCAGTATACCCCTCTAAAGCTTGTTTGTGATATGCCCATAAACAGAAAGAAGAAGTTTTGCTTTATTCATTTATAAGTTTTTTTTCTCAGATTGTGGTTGATGATCTGTCAACAGCCCTGGAAAAAAAGGCATTGTGGAGAAACATATGGAGCGATTATTTTCTTCAGGAATGTTGTAGTGTTTTTTGTTGTTGTTGTTCAAGGCACCAGTGGATGTTATTTTCCATCAGTTTTTATCACCGAATCATTTTATACATCCAAAAGGTAATTATATGACAAAAAGAAGCTTACAGCAGACAGGTAAGAGATATTATTTTACAAATATACTGTTTTGGAATGTTCCACATGTCTGGCTTGTAGCTCTCAGCAGGAGGCGCTGCTGCACTGCACAGTGCATATTATGTTTTCTAAATTCATCATACATTGTTTTAAACAATTTTTCATATATGTCACTACTTTTGTAGAAAACACAAAACAGTTCAACCACATAAATAAAACTATATAATTACTGAAGAATTTTTTTTGAAACGCATTTCATCTTCATTTTTAGTTTCAGAGCCAAATTATATCTTTTATGCAGTGTTCTAGACAAATATTTGTCTCACATTCAGAAAGCTGAGATTGTTTTGATGAGCAGTACATGGGCATTATACTATGAGAAAGTACCGTGGCCACCCACGGCAGTCTGTCACCTGCCGTCTCTTGCCCTGCTTTTAATGCAACACCTTATCTTTGCACACTTAGGGGGTCGTACACAGCAAGGGCGATAATTGTAACAACTTGGTGGGGTTGGTAGGTAGGGTGAGTGTGGCACGTGGAGTTGGCCCCGGGTGGCTGTGGATGTCTGGGGCTCTGGGGTAAGGGGTCTGCCTCGTCGGTTCTGCCGTGGTCCCCTGGCCCTGCTCTGGGTCTGTGGGGCCCGGGGTGCCACGGCCTGTTGTTGGGGTGGGTGGTGGCAGTGGGGTGCGGGTGTTGGCACTGGGGGCCGGCGGCTGCTGGGGGGATGGGGGGTCGTGGTCTCTGTCGAATGGGTCTTGCTCAGGCAGTCTCCTGGTCATGGGCTTTGGTGGCTGGGGTGGGATCCGGGGTGGGGGGTAGGTCGGGGGGTGGGGGAGCTTGGGGGGCACTGCTGGCTGTGCTGGGGGCTCTGGCTGTTGGGGGGCCTTGTGCTCTTCCTGGCACTGGGGTCGGGCCTCGCCTCTTGTCTGGGAGCTAGGACCCACCCTCGTGTGGCTCGGTGGTCCCTACCTTGTGCTTTGGGTTCGGTTGTGGTGGCTTCTTTGCTCCCTGTCCTTGCCGCCGCTTGCTCCCACCCTCGGGGGCCGTGGCCCGTGTGGCGTGGTTCTGGGGCTCCCCCTGTTGGTGGGCCCATGCCAGCGCCTTGTGTGCTTCCCTTGGGTTTGGGGCAACTCCCTGTGACCCCGTGGGGGGGGTGTTGTCGGGGATGGGTTCTGGCGCTGTTGGGCCACTCCCCTGTTGGCTTGCTGTGCTGCCCGGTGGCTCTGGGGGCTGCCTTTCCTGGCCCCTGTGCCCTTCTGCTGCCCCTTTTCTCCTGGTTCCTCCGGTGCCCCGTGTCCTGGACCCACTTCCCTCATCACTTGCGGCTGGCCGTGTGGCTTCTGACGTCCATGTCATATGGTAAGGTTCTGTACTCTTGTCTTGGCCCAACACACCAGCCACAGTAGTGATCGGATATTTAGCTGTGATCTGGGTCTCTGCGTGTGGATGGTTGCGTGTTTGTGGCGGTCACCACAATTCGTTGTTTGGGTTCTCTTAAGAGGATTAACACTACGGTGTTCTAGATTAGGGTATGGATGCTCACTAATTAAACAACAGACTGTTGCTGTCACTGTTGGTTCATGTGTGGTTGTTTGTCATGGTATGTTGTATGGTTGGGGCCCCGTCTCCTCGGTGTCTCACATCACAGTTATTGTCTTCTCCACTTGTCTTTGTTCTTGTCTGTCTTTGTGTTGTTTTGGTGGTCGGCCCTTCCTGATAGAAGTTGTCGGTTGGCTTTGAGTATGATGTTGTAGGCTGATCGGGAAGGGCGGATGGGGGTCACACACACACCATATTCACTCATGCACTACATACCTTCTGTCTTGCAAGAATAAATTGCATATATGGGTATTAATGTTCATAAATGGTTCTGCCAGTGTGGAACTTACTATTACTATATATGCAGACAGGGGGAAAAAAAAAAAAAGAGAAAGTACCATATGGAGTAATTCTTGAAAAATTGAGAAAAAGCTCTTGAACCCCAGGCGGTAAAGCAGTGGTACGTGATGAGTTTAATTGTTCACGTGTCTTGAAAACGTCATATTTTAGAAGTCGCTACCATCGTAATGTGATGCTAATGGCTAGCGTTAGCATGACTGAATGGCTGCTTTGTGATCATTTTGTTACAAATATCTGGAATATTATGGCTTATTGTGTGGTTGATTAGCATCTAAGAAATGTGTACTGGAGTTTTTCCTGTCAAGTGAGGTGGCGGCTTACGCACGTAGAAAGTCACAGCGCAGAGAGCTCCACTTTCAATGCGGACATGCATACAGAGGCAGTCGCAATGTTGACAACGCAAATTAGCACGCAAAGTTCCTAAAGCAGTTCCAAAAAAGTATTTCTGCAAGGCATAAAATAACCTGCAGGATAAAGGAAGTTCCACTTTGGATGTCAGTGTACAGAAGAAGCATTTTTCAACAGCGTCATGTTTTGTTTTGTTTGTTTTTTCCACCTGGACTTCCTGAGACATATTGAACATGAGGAAGATTAAACAGTCCTGCAGAATGTGCATGAGTGGTGAATGTTTGGCTGGAAACACTGTCTTCTGTTCTACGCTAGATGCCTCCACACAAAAAATAATAGACTGAGTATTATCAGCACAGAACTCTTGCCCTTGGCCTTATTAATTCACCCGCCGAGACCCAGACGATCTCGCCCGCCCTGCGTGACTCCCACTTCCCACACCACGTACATCTGCACTCCCGCCCATCACAAAGCATATCTATTTTTCTATGACTGCTATTAATCATTTTTAACAACTGAAATTTAATTTGACAATCTCTGTTACTAGAAAAGTTTTGATCTCATCCTGAGTGGGATGTAGCGCTGTCACCTTGTCTATTTAGCTGTCCGTCTATCATCAGGTGGTATTTGCACTGGGTCGTCTGGCTGACCTCTCCGGGCTGCAGAGTGTGCTGCTTCTTGAAACGGCAGATGGATTCATGTCTGCTGTTTTGGTCCCTTGAGGTTCATCTGTGACATTCAGGCTAAACAGCTGTCCCCCCCCCCCCCCCCCCCCCCGCCTGGCAGCCAATCTTGTGTCAACATGTGCAAATGTGCAGTTGTAGAAGCAGATTGAATTTGTAGCTTCTCCTATCAAGAACATTATCTGTAATGCTGTAAGAGTAGACGGCCTGTTTTTGTATTTTAATGAGAAACGGTTGCGGCCGGAAGGTAACAACAAGAGCTGTTTAATGTGCTGAGCACTGTGACCTTGTGATGTCAGCAGAATTCATTCTGGATGGGTTGTGACAGCCTGCCTGTCTTTACTGATACTCGTCCATATTCACGGCGTTGCAGACAGAAAACCAACTATCTGAGGCCGCTGCCCTTTAATACTGAGCTTATTGTGGAGTTCCACACTGTTGATTGATTAAGATAAGGACAGAGCAGCAGCAGGTTAAAGTGATCCTTGTGTTGTTGGTAGTCAGCGGGCGTAACTGCAGCCAGTGGACTTAAAGGGCAGAACACGATGAGAACTCAGATGGTAAAGGAAGATGAGATCAGATACCAGGCGGTGGGGCACTTCATTACTTTAACCGGGGGAAAAAGCTCAGGTGGGACCTTTTCTGAAATTAGCCCTTATGTGCAAGGCAGCAGAGAGTGATTGTGCCATACAACAACAAAAACAAGAACTATAGCTGTTTGTCCATTTGGCTCCTCCCTTGTTTTTTCCACTTGTGGTCGCCACAAGTGGATCTGCGTGTTGATTTTACACCCTTCCTGATGCAACTCCACATTACATGGAGAGAACCGGGAACCTTCCGCACTGAAACCAAGCGCACTAACCACTTGGCCACCACCTCTGCCTGAAGCCAGCGCACAAACAGTGAGGAAACATGACAACATGCTTCCGACCACGGCAAACCCTGCTCAAATCCAGCTTCCCCCAGCGTTGTATGTCTTGAAACTGGAAAATCATTCTGCTTAATGTTCTGCTTAATGCAGCTGTGACATCAACTGTCTGTCAGAGCCCCAAATCCATGGGAGACCAGTAGATTACACAACAAAATATTTAAATACATAAATACTCGTTTGGTCTGTCCCTCGCAGTGTGACACAGCCTTATGACTTCAGCTTCTTTATTCCCTCAAGAGATGAGGAGGCGTATATTGGGCACTGCAGTCTCATTGGAGGGCAGGTGCTAAAGGGGTAAAATATGAAGCATATGACATAATTTCTCTACTTCCATGGGGAAACCATGGCATTTTCAATGGGTTTTTGGGAGAATTGCACGCAAACAAAGTGAAAATGCAAACAAAAAGTGATGATGCAATGGTAAAGTGAACATGTGTTGTGGTTTGTTTATGACCCAGAGCTCAAACGTGTCGAGGCGGTTTTGCAAGCGAGAGAACGCAGCTATTCTGGCTTCGCTGTGTCGGCTAATTCTTATGGAACACGACATCTCCCTAACCCTAACCACTCGCTTGTCTTCCCTTCTCCACTGGGAACCTGAAAAAAATATATACTTTTCGCGGCTGCTTGGTGATTGTAGCAGAAAACAAAACAGTACACTATTTATCCGTGTGAAGTTATGCTGCATATATATTACACAACGGGAGCCGAGGTTGCCATAAGCGGTCAAATCCCGTGATATCACGCAGGGTTCAAATGAGACTCTGGTGCCCTATTGTGTGATGAGATGGTAACAATAATAATTTTATTTATAACCCTTTTTGTGATAAATTCACTCATCCTACCTACTAATCCTGGCAAACAGACACTCTAAAACAGTGATTCTCAACCGGGGTGCCGTAAACGATCGTCAGGGGTGCCGTGGGCAATTATCAAATATCGCCATTATCGGGTGTATGTGCTGTAAAAGTGTGGCAGATGATGTAATGCTCTTTTATTCCAGTAGGTGGCAGCAAAGCATGCAGTAGCGCTGAGCCGTGTGCCGACAAGGAGGAGTGATCGCCATTTTAATTCCGGGCAAGTTAGTGATTTGCATGCATAGAAGTTCACTTAGTTTCGTCAAGAAACAGGTGGAATATGCCGGGAAGCTGCGCATATTGGCAAAGTCACAAACGGAGGAACAAGGGAGACAATATTTCCTTCCATAAGTAAGTGGTTTTGGTTATTGTTGTCACTTTGACCGTGATATTTGGATGATAAACAGCTGTATGTCTCCTGCCGTACCTGTGTCGCCCGATGACACGGATCATTAATTTCACTTATGTCTAGTTGATATTTTCCACTGCTAGACCAATGTCTAGTTAAAATTCTTGTCGTTAGTGACTAAAAATTGTTCGACAAGACTGGGGAGTTTTTTTTTATTTGCACCTTAAAATAATGAGATTATAGTGACCCGCGCTGTGCCGCCACACACATAGAGATGTGCACACACACCGCTGACTTCATGAATGAAACTCGGTCAATAAAGGATAATTGTGTAAAAATATAATATATATAATGTGTTGTAATGCTTTTAGGAGCCACGCTGAGAACACAGCAGCAGCTCAGCCCAGCAGCGTAGCTTATCAGCGCAGATCCGTGTAACTTTTCAACACTAATATTTGTGAATGTGTGTGTGTCAGAGTAAGTTTAATACTTTCCTGACATAATTTAATGTAATTTAATTTTACTGGCTCGATATCCAGGACAAAATGGCATTTTAACACGTATTTTGCGAGCATTTTTCTGAGTGTGTTCAGTCGCGAATCTCCATTGAAAATGCATTAACATCCGGGTACTTCATCAATATTTTGCCCGGTTAGGAGGCGTCATGTGGCTGTCCATGAAGGGACGTTTTCGTTTAGTGTGCAGCAATGGGACTGCGCTCTCTATTTCTTATATACAGCTCCATGACTATAGTATACTATGTTACGTCATATCTGTACCGCACGTGTTGCTAACGTGCTAACGCACCGTGTAGAGACAGTCGAGTTAGTGCTGCGTGACACGTGACACATGACAGTGGTGTGCCGCAGGATTTTGTAAATGTAAAAAGGGTGCCGCGGCTCAAAAAAGGTTGAAAATCACTGCTCTAAAACACTTGGGAATACTCCTTATTTTTCCAGAGCTGTGGACTTTCAGTCATGTCGGCTGTGCACCTGCTTCGAGTGCAACACTCTTCGGTTGCACTTGGAAGAGACAACAGTCACTTTGTCCTCAAAATCTTAAACGAGAAGAGAGATTCTTTTTGCAAAAAGTGTGTTGAGCCTGTTTTCTGCAGCGGAACACGAGGCTTAACTTGCTGCATTAGCGCATAACTATAGTGGGAGCTACAGTCTCTCTGCGAGGCTGCTTTTTTTCTGTTTTACAAGGCTGTGTGAGCATGTAGCAGCTGTATTCTTCAACACAAACTGAGATTTTAGAATCAATCTGATGTCATTGGTGCATAAACAACAATAAAAAGAAAAGGAAAAAATACTTCTGTAAGAAGTATGAAGTCAAATAGAAAAATAAGCAAAACTATGTTCACTGTCAAATAAATATAGCATAGTGGAATGGGGCTGTGCAAAGGCATGCAGATGTACAGTACCTTCACTGCAACTGCATCCAAATTAATACAGTTGTCACATTAAAAACAGGACACCATGACACAAAATCAGACTTATATAAATTCTGTAATTAATCTGCGGCCCCTATGTGTTCCGAATTGTTGGGCGGGGGGGGGGGGGGGGCCTTTGGACACAGGGCTGGTCTATAGCTGAGCACACAGCGTTCTGCTATTTATACGGCACTGTAGTCAGATACATTTTACGTAGGTGGGTCCATGACGTGTGTGCAGGTCTGCTCATAAACAGTTAAATTAAATAAAACTGCAAAAATACAAAGCTTTATATTATATCACTGCTTCACAGGGAGATTTGGTGGCTGCTATCCACTGTCGCCCTTTGACGCTCTGCACGCAGCTCTCTCACCTCACCAGAAAACCTCTCACTTGAGAGCGCTGTTTAAATAACAATGTCCCAACACTTAAAGGAGGATGCTGTGCCCAAACACAATGACCTAATTGACTAAACATGACACTTTTGTGCCATAGTTTTGGCTCAGATTAGCACCCTGTAGAACAAAGTGTTGTTGCACACATCCCAAATGCACTTGTGCTATGCTGTTTACACAACGCACCACAAGTCATCGTGGTGAGCTCAGGTCTGTCAGCATGTGCTGGTGCCTGCATGTCAGCGCATTCACCACGCAGTGCCCAAAAAGCGCTATGTATAAATGCCACTTCATTTACCAAATTCATGAAACATCTTCAGAGTGGAAGCCATTGTGCACTTCTGCCACATTTGGCGTATGGCACGTATTGAAACATTCCTCTGCATGACACCATTATAGCACAGTTATGTGAGTTACCATCAAGGTGTTTCACCCCCACAAATGCCGCCGCTCACTGGATGTTTTTTTTTTTTGGTTGGGGGGGGGGGCTTCTGTAGCATTCTGTCTGAACTTGACAGAATGTTGTGTGTAGAAATCTGAAGAGATCACCTGCTCCTCAGACACTCAAAGCATCCCTTGTGGTACAAACAGTCGCTGCACTGCCTGTCACTCTTCATCACAGTTCTTCACATTTGCCCTTGACAACTGCCGAACCTTTTCGAGTGCGTCTGCGTGCTTTGGTGCATTTGCACATGCTCGCATTGACAAGTAGGTGTGCCTAATAAAGTGGCCAGTGAGTGCAGCTCTCACCCGGCCCGATCTGGCTCGAGAGGAAAGCCTTTTAATTAAGACCCAGTTGAATTCTGACTGGCTGGACCAGCCATCTTTCCTGCTCTGTGAAGCAGCGCTCGCTCCTCTTCCAGATGTTAATGAACTGACCCAGATTGCACTTCCTGCCCTCGTGTCTTGATCAGCTGTTGAAACACGTACTGTATGACACCATGTTGAGGCACTTGGGTCAGCAGTGTGTATCATCACCTGCTAAAAGCTGGTCCTTTCCCCGGCTGTCATGTGTCCACTTGTCGTCTTTGAAGGGCAAATCCCTGCCCATGTGCTTTTTGGCCCCTTTTTGTGCACACAGCAACTGTACACAAAAACAGAGCCCGTCAGAAATGATGAAAAGCCGAGAAAACTTCAATCAAAATCTATCATTAGTGCTATAAATATGTTGGTCCATCTTCTTCCACTTTTTATGTTTTTTTCTTCTTCTTCTTTAGCTGGTGCTTATTTCTCCATTTTTGTGGCGCTGTGCAGAGGGTGTTAAGAGCGGAGTGCTGAATCTTTCCTCATATTCCTTCGCTGCTTCTCCATTCCTCTGTCTCTCATTCCATTAAAAACGAAAGTGTGTGCAGGTGTTACACAGTTAAAATATGCAGCATTGATCACTTTGTGGCAGCTGACTAAACACAACTGACTGCAGTGTGTCAATAATGTGTTTAGCTACAGCTTTTTCATTTCCATCCTTTCTTTTTTGTTTTACTTCACACTTGTCAGTTGAACAACTGCATTACAAAAAGTTAAAAGGGTCATATCGTGCACCTTTTCATCAAGCTAGTACAGCTCACCAAGTGTCTTTAAGACACACATCAAACACCTGTCAATGTTTGTAGAGAGTAAGTGGTCATTCGTACCTTCCCAGGACCCTATCTTCCCTAGATTAATGTGGTAGATATTAGGGACCATTATAACGGATCTTATGTTCCCATACTCCTATGTTCCCCGGGCTCTGTGTTCCCCAGATTAGTATGGTAGATAATAGGAAACATAACAAGGACTCTATGTTCCCAGGATCCTATGGGACAATGACAAAGGGCTCAATGTTTCCACACTCATATATTTCCAGTTATATGGTACTATTTCCCAGGCTCCTTTGTTCCCCAGTTCTAGGGATCTATGTTCCCAGGCTCCTATGGGGACCATGACAAAGGGCTCTATGTTTCCACACTCATATATTCCCCAGTTATATGGTACTATGTTCCCAGGCTCCTTTGTTCCCCAGTTCTAGGGATCTATGTTTCTAGGCTCCTATGTTCACTAGTTCTAAGGTCCTATGTTCCCAGGCTCCTATGGGACCATGACAAAGGGCTCTATGTTTCCACACTCATATATTCCCAGTTATATGGTACTATGTTCCCAGGCTCCTTTGTTCCCCAGTTCTAGGGATCTATGTTCCCAGGCTCCTATGGGACCATGACAATCGGTTCTATGTTCCCAGGCTCCTCTGTTCCATTGTTCTAGGGCCCTGTTTCCCAAGCTCTATGAAGCACATTATGGGTTCCTAGAAAAGGTAAGGGGGGACCCTTACCCTTACCATGGGCAAAAACTCCTGTCACACTAAACCCACACCCTCTGCCCCTTCATCCTGTAGCCCAGTAATTTAGAAAAATAAAGTCCCATGTAGAAGTTGCATAAACTTGGGAGGGGAACCAACGTTAGTTGGAAAAAAATGCCAATTTCTTTCCTTTTTTTAAGTATTATTATCAGTGATTAGCCCTAACTCAGTTTTTAAAGTTTTTATTTCAGTTTGTTTATTTATTTGTTTGTTTTTCCACTGATTTTTGGTAGGCGATTTTTGGCACAACAGAGCATCAGCTCACACGAAACTTGACATGCATGTACTCCACAAGGCCAAAAAGGAATATCACACACACACACACACACACACACACACACACACACACACACACACACACACACACCACACACAACACACACACACCCACACAACACAGTGTGTAGAGACACACACACACACACATATACTGGCATACACATGCAAACACACTTGCACACACGCAAAATTTCTTCTCCAGTTGGATTGTATTTCAATATGGCATGCAGCAATAAAATATTTTGGGTAGTTTTGTAGATTTAATACTAAACTTATACAAGAACTGAAGTCAAGTTTGAGCAAAATTTTATAATCAGAGGCTCTCTGTTTCTTTAATATTTTCTATCAGGTCAGATTTAGCCTAGAATACTAAAGATTTTATTCTTTTTAGAAACCATCACACTCACAATGGCAATCATTGGTTATGTTCTATCTATAGGGCAGGGCAGTCTCATCTGAACCCTGCGTGATATCGTGGGATTTGACCACTTATGGGGACCATCGCTCCTGTTGTGCAATATATACACAGCACAACTTCACACGGGAAAATGGTGTACTGTTTTGTTTTCCACTGCAATCACCAAAGCAGTCACAAAAAGTGCAGTTTTTTCAGTTCCCAGTAGAGAAGTGAAAATGAGGCAAATGGGAGACGTGTCGGTAAGTGTTAGCCTACACAACTAACCAGAGTAGCTGTGTTCTCACCGCCTTGTCACATTTCAGCTCTGGGTCATAAACAAACCGCAACCCATGTCCACTTTCCCACCGCATCGTCACTTTTTCTTTGCATTTTCTCTATGTTTGCGTGTAATTTGCCTAAAAACTCAGAGAAAATGACATGTTTTTTCCCCGTAAGTAGAGAATTTAAGTCAATTTATGCCATCAGAAAATGCATGATATTTTACCCCTCTAGTGCCCGTCCTCAAACGAGACTGCACTGCCCAATTCCTGTTTTGAACCCATTCTTGATACCAAAGCCTAGATAATATTAATGAAATATTCCAACTTAAAATCTGTCCAGACCTGAACATAATAAAATGGTTAATGTGTGTGAACAGAAAACTGAACTGGGGATCATCGACTCTGGGAACATCGGGCCTTAGAAACATAGGTACATCCTGCCAGAAACACTCCAAAACACTGAGGTGATGCAGGTCTTATCTGACCAGTGTTGATTTTGTCATCAAAGATTTTGCTGAAAATATTTAATTGACAGCTTTTTATTTCATGAATTATTTGGAATGACAACATAAGTACCATATTTTTGAGAGTAAGTCTCACCAGAGTATAAGCCACATCTTTTTTTTTTTTTTTTTTTTTTTTTTTTGGTATCACCTGTTTAATTTGGGAGTTTTGTGGCTTGTTGTAGTGTTGTTTTTATTGTTGGCATTTACCATATTTTCCGGAATATAAATTGTACCAGAGTATAAGTCACACCTTTTTTCTGTATTATCTGCTCTTGAAATTGAGATTTTTGTGCATAGTTGCAGTAGTGATTCCCTGACTATGCCAAAATATCATTTTTCATATTGATTTTTGATATGGTATATGTGTGAGAGGACATCGTGCAGCTTTCCTCTGTAGTCACAGCTTGATTGTAAAGTTGAATAGAAAAAGAGTTTAATTTAAAAAATAGATCAGATCTAGGCTGTAGTGTCCCATTTACCTTCTGGCAAACTGCAGTTAAAATTTCACATCATCTTTTTGAGGAAATCCTTCTCTGTTCCACTGAAGGACCAGCCGATCACAGCCACAGAAAGCCTCGAACTCCTTTGTGGATGTTGGATGTGTATTGTTGGCTTTCCTCACTAGTCTCCTTTTGCATGTACAGTCTGAGAACTCTGGGAATGCAGAGTTGAAATAAAAAATTTTGCACAATCCATTGAAACGCAGGAGCTGTTTGTTCCATCCAGCATCTTGCATCTTGTTCTTTTGTTTGTTTTTTAACTCAGATTGAGGAGTGGTTACATCACTCATCTTTGATCTGCCCCCTCCTGTTCTATTCCCCAGATTATTCCCCTTCAGCTTCCTTCCTTAGGATGAGCGTGCACAGGAATCCTGTGTGAGTGTTCTGCCTCGTGCAGCAGCCATCTACGGTACCTATGTACTCCATTAAATAGGCATCTCACTCCATAGGACAGTTTTTGCCAATATCCTGATTTGCATCAGAGAAGGTAAGGAAGTGTGTGGTTTGTTAAGTGGCCTGGATGCCATTGATTGGTGTGCACGTTGTGCACTGAATTTAATGAGAGGCAGACAACAGGGGAGAAGACGAAGCACATTTGAACATTTATAGGAAAATGATAGATAGATAGATAGATAGATAGATAGATAGATAGATAGATAGATAGATAGATAGATAGATAGATAGATAGATAGATAGATAGAATTAAGTATTTAAATAAGGCATTGTTTCAAAAATGAATTCCAAGTTTAATGATGAACACATCTCAGCCAACTGCACAGACGCTGTGTGCACAGTTACACAGACGCAAAGTGTCAGACACAAGCACCCCATGGACAATGCAAGCAGCAACGCAATGCTTAGTCATGTAAAGTCCTTTAAAATAAAAATTCAAAATATATCCGCAACATAAAAACAGGTTGGCTCAGCGGCCAAATTATAAAATTGATAAACAATGGAAACCGTGGCTCGGCGGCCAAATTAAAAACCATCAGAACGGACACCAACATGATTTGTGGCAGTTGCAATATAATATTAACAGTTAGGCCTATTTAGAAGAAAAAAGTAATTAATGGTCTCACACTTACATTTGATGAATCCTTTTAATGCTACAGCAGAAGACGACAGGGTTTTTTGTTGAACTCTCTTATCACGTCATCGTAGTCCAACGATTCGGTCAGTTCTTTTTCAAGAGAAAGCACGGAGAGTGCATTCAGTCTGTGAGTCAACATGGATGTTCTGGTGGACGTTTTCTGATTAACAGTAGAAAACAGCCGTTCGAAGGTGCATGTTGTTATTGGCATTGTGATGAGGGCCCGCTGAAGACTATTTATTTGAGGAAAAATGTGGTCCCTCGTTTATCGCTGGAGTTACGTTCAAAAATAACCCGCGATAAGCAAAATCCGCGAAGTAGTCAGCGCTGTTTTTTGCAATTAATAGATGTTTTAAGGCTGTAAAACCCCTCACTACACACTTTTCTCAAACAGGCATTAACATTTTCTCACTTTTCTCTCTTGTGTAAAGACTCTGTTTTTATTTCTGGGCGAGAAGATTATAAACAGACACACGCAGAACACAATGCGCAGCTCTCCCTTCGCTCACTGCCTCCGGAGGTACGATGCGGGACCCGCAAAGAATCCAAGTCCTCTCTCGGTGGCCACAGAGCTCTGCGGCTGCGATCAACATCTGGATCAAAACAGCGAGCGTAGTCTCTGACCTGTTGTCAGATTTGGCGCAATTCCGCACAGCAGACAGGAGGGTGGCGGTGTGATTGGCCCATCCAGGCCCACCCTTGGCTACGCGTAAGCTTCCCACCCCTGCACAGTTGTACAATGGTTTAGTCCAGGCGCACAGGCGACACCCCCCCTACGCACACACACACACACACACACACACACACACATCCCAAACAGGATCTGACAGAAAGAGGAGGTGTTTAGTAGTGCTGAAATAACTAATCGATTTAATCGATTATTAAAATAGTTGTCAACTAATTTAGTCATCAATTAATTGTTAAATAACTTTGTTTTGCCACAAATGTTTCATTTCTTCCATATAAATCAACCGTTTCTGCAGCGCGGCTTTGCTTTGAACCTTGAACCAATCGAAGCAGTGATTCGCAGATCGGCTGCTTTATTGATTCGGTGTTTTATTTAGCTTAATCTTAATTTTTCCCCACTAAAACCCCAAAGAGCATATGTCTGTGAGTAACGTTTACCTGTTATGGTCTTCTGAAACAGTTGATAGATGTATTTTATAACTTAAAAACGGGACCGATGCTAACGCGTTAGCATGTCTGTGGCGTTTTCAATGTTGACGTTAGCATTAAGCTGTTGCAGCTGTCAGCACATTTGTTTTCTGTATAATAATTCATGGCTCAGCGTTTGTTGTCGTAAAAGAGTCAAATGTGTTACAAATTGTAATATTTATTCATTTATTTGTATTTATATTTTAATAATAATAATAGAACAACAACAATAATAGTAATAATAACTAATAATGCCACAATACAGTTTTAGAGAAACGGACAAAAAGAATCTGATAAAACAAAACAGAAAAGATTAAACCAACTAACAATGAACATAAATACATATAGAAATAAGTGTTTCCTGTGAACAACTAGTGACTCTTAAACCTCAACTTCATCCCTGTTTTATTAAGTTTAATGACAATTTGTTTCAGTCAAACCACATCTAAGCTGTGTTTTTACACAACAAAAAATAAAATGCAGCAAACTGCACATTTGTGCTTTTTTCATGAACATATCTTATTAAATATAACATATTACACTTTAGTCAGGCCTTTAAAATACTTTCGTGGATTCTTGCTGTAATATGTTGTCAGTGGTTGAGATAGTTGCTGTAAGCATCTAAACCTGATAGAAATCTTTGTGGTGCGTCGGTGATGTATGTATGTGCAAAATAAAACAAAACACTACTCCAGGTATGTTTTTGATGAGAATATAACATAACTTTGATACAAGGTCAATCGTTGATGTTGCGTGATAAAGGCCTTTTAATAATAACTCACTTAAAGAAATAATGGCAAAACTCACATCTAAGTAAAAAACAAACAAAACAATTAATCACAAAAATAATCGACTGATGAACTGATTAGTAAAATAATCGTTAGTTGCAGCCCCAGTGTTTAGGCTGAAATAAAATATGTCTTTCCTAAAAAATCAATGTCCAGATTTCAAAAAGAAGAGAAAAAAACAGGGAAAGAAAACTAAATGAGGGAAAGCAGCTGCTAACCAAATTCTTTGAAAAGAGAGGTGAGCTTGAAAGCTAGCTATATTGAGTTGGGGGGTCTGGGGGACCAAATTGCACCATTTTCTAGAAAAATGGTGCAATTTGGTGCCTTCTTGTGCATTTTAACAGACGGGAATGCACTATTTTCTAGAAAAATGGTGCAATTTGGTCCCCCAAACCCCCCAACTCAATATTGCTCCCCCAACTTTAGAAAGGTTCTGACTCCCAGGTGTGATCTAAGGTATACATGCTTTAGATCTGGTTTGACTACGCATTAGAAATTTGGTGTTTGCGTTAATAAAAAAGAACATAACAGTAGGGGGGTTCTTCAATATGGCTAGTACCTAGGGCCCAGAATTTGGTGCTACACCCCTGGTTATGTAGGATGGTATCCTTTATCACCTGACAAAGTGCGATTCAGATCGGATCCAAATTACAGTTTTTGTGGCCATTTAAATTTAACATTGAAAACCCTGTTTAATGTATATTTTTACATTATATCTTTTTCAAATGTGGTGCAATCACTCTCATATTTGGAAGAGAGGTGCAGTCAGGAACTCACTATCACCTGACAAAGTGTGATTCAGATCGGATCCAAATTATAGTTTTTGTGGCCATTTAAATTTAACATTGAAAACCGCATTTAATGTATATTTTACATTATATCTTATTCAAATGTTGCACAATCATTCTCATATTTGAAAGAGAGGTGCAGTCAGGAACTCACTATCACCTGACAAAGTTTGATCCGGATCTGATTCAGATTGTGGATTTTGTGGACATTTGAATATAATATTGAAAAGCCCATCTGGCGTATATTTTGCATTATATCTCAATTAAAAGTGCCTCAATCACTCTCATTTGTGACACTGAGGTGCAAACTGGCACTCAGTGAACAGTTTGCACCTCATGCACACCTCAAGTTTGATCCGCATCTGATCTGTATTGCGGATTTAGCGGATATTTGATTTTAATATTGAAAAGCCCTTTAGAAGCTCAATTTTGTCAGTTTTGTGAAATTTGAAAGGCCATAAAGCTTTAAGAGCAAGTATTTATGAGATTAGAAACAGCATAAATTATTAAAAAATTAAAGACTGATGCACTCACAGATATGAGTTTATAATGAAAGAAATATATCAAAAATGTGTTTTCTGGGCTCTGAGGTCATTATGTGACTTCCTAATGGTGTCATGACTCAGTTTGTACATATACAAGCTTTAGATCATTTCTCCAGCTGCACTGGTTGCAGCAATATCACAAGAAATGTTTTGTTGAACGATATGACTTCATATTGTGAAGCTTTTGACTTCATCATGAAGTCAGTTATGCCACTCGATCACAATTATTTGATGGATCAATATGAGTGTTTGATCAAATCTCTAGCCACAGTGGTAGCAGAGATATAATGATAAATGCATTTTTCAATTCCTCATGACTTCATTTTGACTTCATTTATACCAAATGGGGGCTTTTGTTCTGCAGATGAGTCATGATGGTGCTGCAAGTGGGCCTGAGTGATAATTAAAGATAGATTGGAAAAAGTCTTTGATTTTTTATTTTGTAAATTTAAATGACATAATAATAATAATAATAATAATAATAATAATAATAATAATAATAATAATAATAATAATATAATAATAATAATCCATGGGATTAAAATTGTGTTATTCTTCTTTTATCTTTCCTAGTTTAACAGGGCTTGACATAAACCAATTTGGCCCACTGGCCCAAAGGGCCAGTAGAATTTAGAAGTTAGTGGCCCACAGTGTAGGAGCACTGGCCCATCGTTTTGCGTGCGAGAGTTCATGATATTCCACCTTGAAATCCTGCAAATAAAACTGCCTATATAATATAAACCAATCCAGAAAAAACATAATAATAGTCTATGGACCATGAAGTTTAAAAAAATAGAATTTATCAGAGGGCATTCTCAAGTGTAAAAAATAAAGTGACTCCAATAAATTTAGACAGCATTTTTTAAGCAACCCTCAGAGTTGGCTAACTCACAGTCAGAAATGTAAAATACAGATGTAGGTCCATATCAAAACTATAAAATATGCCTTGTCTGGACTGGAGATATAGATCTAAAAAATAAAAATAAAAATTATGCTTGGCTCCTTTGCTAATGTTGTCACCGTGGGTTTCCACAAAGGCAAGCTGGTTAGACTTTTAAACTAGCTTCAAAACAGCCAGGGTCTACCAGGACCAAGCATATACTTTACTTATTTGTCAGCATACGACAGATAGGCCCTGCAGATTTGGCAGAAAACCTCATTCTTCTCTTAGTCATGACCAAGCCAAGGCCATGTCTGTGGCCAGGTCAGGACAAAACCTCTCTTCCTCTTGTTTCTTTCACATAGCCTGTCTCTCTCCATGAACTCATCATCACTAAGCTTCATCTTCTGGACAATTCCTTTAGCAAAACTCTTTCCTGGTTGTTGTCCAGGTTTGGGTGGTTTGTAGTTTAAACATATTTCAATTCGAGTTCGAATTTCGAATTCAAAGTGTTGTGTAAATTTCCGTCTTGTTCATCTTCGTTTCTTGTAGCTTCCCGCGCATTTAAAGATGCTAACGAACATTGCCGAAGATTGGTGACGGAAATGGCCAAATGCATGCTCCACGGATCGACAACATACATTTCAATATGCGCAAGATTCTGCAGGAGCATGGAACATGGTTAGGGATGGGTATTGATAAGATTTTATCTATCGATTCTGCTTATCGATCCAGTTCCTTATCGATTCCTTTATCGATAGCGCTTGTGAATTTTCTGTGTACTAAAAGTAGGCTTTAAAGGTTTTCTATGTCAACAACATTTTATTGAGTCTTAAAGTAAATAATATTAAATTGGTCACTGGATCCTTAAACTCTGGACAAAATAAACTCCACACAGTGGCTCCTTGATCTCTGAATATAATAGAAATCTGTAGTTTTTGTCAAAAGCATTTCCTTTCAGACATTATTGGCATGAATGTCTTTCCATACCTCTGAGCTGACCTCTTGCAGCTGTGCTGCACGTCAGCATCAGTTTAATTCATAAAGAATGCAGTACGTCTCATCTTGGGAAAAAAAAAATGTTTTAGTTGGTTGTAGTTTATTTTCTGTATGACAGCGTTTGGAAAGAGGTGTCATTTTATTTAAAGCGGCAATTTGTTTTGAAGTTATTAATTCCAACCGGACTCGGTCTCGGCAGAGAGCCGCACAGCGTTTGGAGCTATGCCAATGGAACGGAGGACGATTCTCGTTTCTTGACTGCAACAAGATCCCACTTAGCGACTTTAATCTTCACAAAAGTTACTCACAGTCATGATTGACATATTTTAATGGCTTTGAGAGGAGTTAAGAAGCGGACCTGCCGCTTCTGAAGAGTTATTATTACTATTATTGCTGTTGTTGTTGCTATTATTGTTATTAATATATAAATAAAATAACATTAAAAATATTACAATTTTTAATACATTTGACTCTTTTACGACACAAGCACTGAGCCATTATTATTATATAAAAAACAAATGCACACAATTGTGCTGAAATGCCAACAGCTAATGCTAACTTTAACATTGAAAACGCCATAGACATGCTAACGCGTTAGCATCGGTCCCATTTTTAAGTTATAAAATACATCTATCAACTGTTTCAGAAGACCATAACAGGTCAGTTTAACATAAAAGGGTATATATTACTCACAGGCATATGCTCTTTAGGGTTTTAGCGGGGAAAAATTAAGATAAAGTCCAACGACCCCGGATCAAACCATTGCTTCATGCTTCAAAGTGCAGTCGCTCTGCAGAAGCGGTTGATTACAGACCTGCTGCAGGTTCTGCAGTCAACGTAGAGAAATGATCATTTTCCCGACAAAGACCCTCAAAAACAACAGCCACTCTGAAGGACCGATAAGGGAATCGTTAGGCAAAAAGACTATTGGTATCTGTGGATCGAATCATTTCTTAATGATACCCAAACCGAGATGCAAGATGTGGTCCGTGGTGCGAGACCAAAACAAACAAAGAACAAGAAAACCAAAACAAACATGGCAGACTTGGTGAAGTTTGATGACACGGAGATGTGAAGAAATTCGACTTTGCCGCCACAAAATGAATAGAATTTTGTGTATTTTTGTAGTGGCCTGAGTGGGCCATCATTTGATAAATTGTACTGGCCCAGTGGCCCAAAAGTGAGCCAAATCGGTGCCGGGCCAGCGGGCAAATGGCTCTGTGGAGCCCTGTTTAACATTATATATATGGTTGAGTCCTCCAAGGTGCTACACAATTAGTGATTAACAAAAAAAATTATAATATAGGTCCATTTGATGTACTATAATGTATGAACTGTTCTGCTCCCCCAGACCCCCCACCTTTTTAAGCATTTTTCCTTTTATTGCCTTTCAGCTTCTGGGAAGCTCCACCCCCAGACCCCCTAATTACAGCCCTCTTAACCCCCTGCCACATTAAGCATTTTTAATGTACATGTAAATTAATATTCACACTTTCAGCTAGTTGACAGTAGGGACGTTGTGTAATGTAAATAAAAACAGAATACAATGATTTGCAATTCCTCTTCAACCTATACGAGGTCTGTGATAAAACAAAGCGGTTGTTTTTATTTTTTTCAAAAAATAAGTGGATTGATTCATATGTTTTTACATCAGACAAGCTTGAACCCTCGTGCGCATGCGTGAGTTTTGTCATGCCTGTCGGTGACGTCATTCGCCTGTAGGCAGGCTTTGAGTGAGGTGTGGACTCCCCCTCCCGTCGGAATCTCTTTGTCTGAGAAGCTGCAGGGAGACGGCACGCGTTGCTTTATCAAATTTTTTCAGGACCGATTAGGGATATCCGTGTGGACACTATTCGAGAAATTCAGCTGGTTTTCGGTGTAAAGTTTAACGGCTGATGAGAGATTGTGGAGTTTCTTTCGCTTTAAGCACAGCCCACAAAGCGGATCGGCGTGGTGCGGTCAGAGGTGGCGTCCTCTGGCTGTTTCGAGCTGAAAACATTCTAATTTAAAGCTCTGTTCACCCAGGACGTCGTCAGAGAACAGAGAAGTTTCAGAAGAAGCCAGCATCAGGAGTTTACCCGGACATTCCACTGTTAAAGGAGATTTTGTAATGAAAGAACGTGCGGACGAATTTGCCGAGTCGGATCCGTGACGACGTGGCAAATCCGTCTGCGCCGCGACATGAAAAACACCTCCGTGGTGAAAACCATTTGTAAAATTCAGGCGGCTTTCAACGAGTGAGTATCTGAGAAATTGTTTAACAGCTTGGGCATGTTCTAACTTGTCCGTTAAGGTTTCCAACTGAGGTGTTTTTCCTGTGACGACCCCCCGCAGTCGGGTCCAGCCCGACATGCGAATCTGCCCGCACGTTATTTCATTACAAAATCTCCTTTAACAGTGGAATATCTGGATAAACTCCTGATCCCGAATTCTTCTGAAAGTTCTCTGTTATCTCTCGACGTCTTGGGTCCACAGAGCCTGAAATTAGGAAGTTTTCAGCTTGAAACAGCGAGACGCCGCCACCCCGGAGCGCAGATCGCCGTCAGGCGCCGTGGCCCGTCCTTACGGCGACAGTAAAACTCCAAAATCTCTCATCAGCCATTAAAATTTTCACCGAAAACCAGCTGAATTTATCGAATGGTGTCCACTCAGTTGTGCCTTACAGGTTTTGAAAAAATTTTTATCAAACAAAGCAGCAGTGTCTGAGCCATTCCTAAACAATGAAAAAATCGACGAGAGGGTGGGCGACTCATCACTCAAAGACTGCCCACAGACGAATGACGTAACCGACAGGCGTGAAAAAACTCTCGCATGCCCACGAGGTTTCAAGCATGTCTGATGTAATCACACGTGATTCAAATCCATAAAGTTTTTGAAAAAAATAATAAGGTCCGTTACTTTTCTCACAGACCTCGTATTCAATTGAATACACCACAAAGACAAGATATTTAATGTTCAAACTGATAAACTTTATTGTTTTTGTGCAAATATTTGCTCATTTTGAAAATGGATGCCTGCAACACATTTCAAAAAAGCTGGGACAGTGGTATGTTTACCACTGTGTTACATCACCTTTCCTTCTAACAACACTCAATAAGTGTTTGGGAACTGAGGACACTAATTGTTGAAGCTTTGTAGGTGGAATTCTTTCCCATTCTTGCTTGATGTACGACTTCAGTTGTTCAACAGTCTGGGGTCTCCGTTGTCGTATTTTGCACTTCAAAGTGCGCCGCACATTTTCAGTGGGCAACAGGTCTGGACTGCAGGCAGGCCAGTCTAGTACCCGCACTCTTTTACAACAAAGCCACGCTGTTGTAACACATGCAGAATGTGGCTTTGTATTGTCTTGCTGAAATAAGCAGGGACGTACGTGAAAAAAGTTGCTTGGATGGCAGCATTGTTGCTCCAAAACCTGGATGTACCTTTCAGCATTGATGGTGCCATCACAGATGTGTAAGTTGCCCATGCCATTGGCACGAATACACCCCCATACCATCACAGATGCTGGCTTTTGAACTTTGCGCTGGTAACAATCTGGATGGTCTTTTTCCTCTTTTGTCCGGAGGACATGACATCCATGATTTCCAAAAACAATTTGAAATGTGGACTCATCAGCCCACAACACACTTTTCCACTTTGCGTCTGTCCATTTCAAATGAGCTCAGGCCCAGAGAAGGCGACGGTGTTTCTGGATGTTGTTGATGTGTGGCTTTCGCTTTGTGTGGTAGTTTTAACTTGCACTTGTAGATGTAGCGACAAACTGTGTTAACTGACAATGGTTTTCTGAAGTGTTCCTGAGCCCACGCGGTAAGATCCTTCACACAATGATGTCGGTTTTTAATGCAGTGCCGTCTGAGCGATCGAAGGTCACGGGCATTCAGTGTTGGTTTTTGGCCTTGCCGCTTACGTGTAGAAAGTTCTCCAGATTCTCTGAATCTTCTGATTATATTGTGGACTGTAGATGATGGAATCCCTAAATCCCTTGCAATTGAACGTTGAGAAACATTGTTCTTAAACTGTTGGACTATTTTTCACGTCATTGGAATTGGGTTTGTACAATATGGCCAAATTATCATATCTAAATATTGTCAGATCAGTATGTTATACAATATGGCTATGATTTGACACAAAGTGCAGCAACAGTGAAAATTAAACATTCTTAAACAAAAAGTAATAATACCACACTCATTTTGCACTCATCATAAGGTTCAGATACAGTGCCCTCCATATTTATTGGAACATATGGTATTTCACACATTTTATTTTTTTTATGCCATTTCAAATACAAGAAATACAAAAATATAAAGAATGAAAATTTCTAAAATTATCTTCCTCAAACTCAAACTGAAAGCAAATCTCTAAAACTTGATAAAACCTGTAAATAATAATCAGTTTTATTGCCAGTTTTCTTCAGACAAGTCAGGGGATGCAAACATGAATATTTCTAAGTCATTGAATTTGTCTTGGAATTTATTTACATCCATTATGAGAGAGCTTCATGCCACTGCGCATCGCTTTGCTTGTAATATGTATCTGTGTTGAACATTTTGTCAAAATCCATGAAGTAGTTTTGACGTAATCCTTCAAAGTGTATATAAAGTGAAATCTTGATTCAGAATCCAGATTCTTATCCGGTGTAACAGTTTATCTTCCCCCCTGGATAGGATATCTTACCTTCCCCCCCCCCCCAATATCTTTAAGATATCTTTGTTTATCTTTGTTTTATGTATGTTTGTCTGTATGTTTGTTTGTCTGTAATCATTGCATTTTTCATCTTTAGCTCTCTGTGCTGCACACAGTTTTCATCGCAGACTCTTGCAACTTCACTATAGCAGCCCTAGTAAGATACCTTTCAGTACACAAAAGGTCAAGGTCAAAGGTCAAGGTCACAGGAAGGTCAAACACTAAATTCAACTAAACAACTTTCCTGGTCGCAATTTTTGAATTTTTGCCATGAACATAGTCATAGGCCTTGCCCATAATCCATTACCTGGGATAAGTGATTGACCTTGGCCTTCAGGGTTTCGCTTGAGGTCAAATGTCACCTAAATTAGGGCAAACTTCAGATTACAGTCAAACATGTGTATTAAATCAAATTAAAAGGCTTGATGAGAGGATCCAGATTATAGTAAAGGTTTTAAGATATGGCATCATTGGACAACATCATCATGAAATAACGTGCACAATTTAGATTTTTTTAGGGTGTGACAAAGCGTGTAAATCATCATTGCACTCTTGTAAGTTCACATAGAGCAGTCCTCTGGAGATCCCTTTCAGCACACAAAAGGACCAAGCTCAAGGTCAAACACTAAATTCAACAAAACAACTTTCCTAGTCGCACTTTTGGAAATTTTGCCTCCAAATTTGGCATGCACATAGTGATAGGCCTTGCTTATAAGCCATTATCTGGGATAAGCAATTGGCGTTGACCTTCAGGGCTTAGCTTGAGGACAAATGTCACCTAAATTAGGTCAAACTTCAGATTACAGTAAAACATGTCATGTAAATTAATAATATTTTAATACTAGCAGAATAGTTACAGTATATGAGTACAAATAGATAAAACTTTAATGATAATTAAAATGTTCATTACAGCAAACTGTTGCTATCATACTGGGTGTTGAAAAACTAAGATAAATGTATTGTTTGCTTATTATCATACTGTCAGAATAATAACAAGTAAACTGATTTTTGCAGGGTAGAGAAGAATCTGTTCCAGGGACTTCGTTCTTTGAATACATTTGATCTTCACTTATTGTGGGGTGACTTTTCATGTAGTCATGTTGGGACTCTAAAATTTGATTCATTCTTCATGCTACTAAAACTTGAAACCACTTTGCTGTAATATTTAGTGGATACAAATGATTTGAACACATCTTTATTAATTCTTTCCCCTGCCGAGCTGCTCATCCAGTGAGAATCACACTGTTTCAAATCATCATATTTGTCAATTTCATGCTACATTTATATTATTCTGTTGATTCCTATCTGACACTTTATATTTATGACCTCGTCAGGTCCATATATTTGGAAAAGGGATTTAAAGATACTTCAAAATAGGAAATATGCAGACAACACAGCAGTGATGGCTCATCAGCCAAGGGAAGGTACAAAGATTTCCACCAGCTTCCAAAGGATATCCAGTGAAATCTGGAGGATTGCCAGCAAATCTGAAAAGTGACGGGCTCTCTGGACCAATGGGCAAAAAACCCTGTAATGTCTACCCCCCTGCCTCTCCTTGTAGCCTGGAGTTGTAATCAATAGCACAAGTATAGTTTCAGAAAACTATGGCTTGCCCTTTGTCTGAAATCATCAAGTTCTTTTTGAAGCAGACAGCATTGGGCAGAAAATTTAATGGAACAGAAAACAATGTAGGTGTTGTTTCAAAGCTGCCAGACCAGTGTGAAATTATTCATAGACTAATGCGTGATCAGACCAGAGGCACTTGTATATAAGTGGATGCAGCCCAGGTATTGCAGGCTGTAGCCATGGAGACGGCAGCTTTAACCCAGTGTTATGAAACCACAAGTGGCTACGGATGTACAGTTAAGATAATTTTGTAAGTGTTCGTCTCCCAGGCGGCTTTCAGTATTTCAGGTGAGATTAAAGTGTCATATATTTTTATTTAAAACAAAACTAAGTTGAGAAAGTAAAGAAGACCCTGCTCAAAATTGAGAAACAGAGAGAGCCGCTTTTATTGAGCGTGTCTGACAGACAGCTAGCATAGTTTGGCTGCAGACAACAAAAGATCTCGCAGCAGCACGAGCTGTGCAGAGTCCGCGGGTCTGTGGAGATTTGCTAAAATTGAAGAGATGGCGGAGGTAAGATGGCTCAGAGGAATCAGGCTCCACTGAACGCAGGCTTATGTCTAATAATCAGCAGGGAGGGAGTCAGCGTGGTCTTTGTGAAAGAGAGACGGAGTGAGAAAGAGTACGAAAGAGAGAGGGGAGGAAGGCAGAAAAACAGAGCAGGGAGAGACGGAACACCAGGAAAACAAAAGTGCAAGATTTAGTGGAAATTTTGTGTGTTACTCTGTGAGAGAGAGAAAAGGAGAAAGACGCATCCCAGTGGCAACGATATTTCTCTGGTGATGCTTTTAAGCATATGAAAAGAGTTTAGATAAGATTTTACATATTGTCACCCCTATTAGCTCTTAAAATTATGCAGTATTTTCTGGGAAATGAATGGCTGTCCTATAAAATGAGACATGGCCAAGGTCACATCATCTGCTCATCACAGTTAATTTCTTTTTTCTGTCTATCAGGATATCAAAAAACACACAGACTGATTTTATTGACATTTGGTGTAGGGAGGCCTTGAGTTAAGCATGATTTTATTAAATTTTGTGGATCCAGACTCTAATAATAATAATAATTTTAAGCATGTCTGTATTGTCTCTTTTGATTTCTTGATTTTTCCTGTGAAAAACAGTTCCCCCACACGTCAGCAGAGTGAAGGACAGATTATTAGGCCTTGGTGGAAGTATACGGCTCTCTGAGTGACCTCAAATTTGTTTGTTTATTTCTTTGTTTGTTGTGTTGTCTTGAATGACATTGTTAAGGGGCCCTTCACATAGTAAGACTAAGTACAAATCAGGGCAAATCACGGCAGCACAGCTTGTATGAGCAACCCACGAAAACATCAAGCCAACATTAGGAGGGACACGCGGTCGGGCAGGCATAAACGATCATGCACGCTCGTGCATGAAACCATTGCAGCGGGAACACAGTGTGAGCAGCTGGAGCATGTGTAACAACATCGCGCAGCTGCTGTGAAAAAAATTTTTAAAAATACATGGCACCCACGGAATTCGAACCTGCTATTTACAAAAGCTCTGATTGCAAAACTTTACCACTGTGCTACCATCACTGTCTTATAAAAGGTGTGGGAAAATGCCTGAAATCAACAAGTAGATAGACGTATTTAAAAAAAAATAACACCACATACCATAAAAGCAAAACCACAGTTTATCAAATCCCCATCCGCAACACACACCACATGTGTTGCGGATGGGGAGCGCAACACATGCGCGATTCATATGCATGGCACATGTTGTGGGGGAGCCGACACTCTGGCACACCACATGTTCATTGCTGTTTTACAACTCCACACTCGTGGGGGCACTTAGACAAATTTCACATCCAGCTCGACAATGATTGTCTTTTGACTGTTTTCGTGCTAACAGTGTGAATGGCCACACATTTTCTAAGTGCCAAGTGAGCAGTGTTAGACGTTCGTGTGTGTCACCTGGAATTTGGCTGACACCTGCTGCAAGAGGGATTAAGTGGGCTATCACAGCACATCACACTCTGTCTTTCAGCCGCTGGTGTGCGCAAATAGTTGTAGCAACATGTGTACGAGGCGTTGGAGGCAGCTACGATTTGTACTATGTGTGAATGGGTCCTATGGCTGCAGGGTTTTTGTGTGATGCGTTTTAAAGCAGAGTATGTCTCAGGGTCAGACTGATAAAATCTCAGCACTTATGCTTCAGTGATTTTTGCTGCCCCACATTACAAAGTACAGTGCTGACTGACATCATCAACAGCATACTTGTCCATGACTTACAGTAGAATCAATATATTCAACTATTTACACTGTAAAATAGCATTCAATTTTTCAATCAAATCAACTCGTCTTTTTTTCCAGGAATGTAATGAGAACAATTAATACATTGGTGGATTTAGAAGGGAGGTTGAGGGGAGTTGCAACCCCCCCCCCAATTCTCCGAGCCACTGACCAATGGTGTGAACAAAGGCTGATTGATGAATGCTGCTGCATGCAGAATTAGAAGATTTCCTGTGTTTAGAAAATGTAATTGTAAAAATGCAGTGATACCTCGGTTGTTCTTAAACCGAAACCAATTTTCCCATAAGAAACGATGTAAAATGGATTAATCCGCTCGTGGCTCCAAAAACAGCAGTGTGTTTTTACTTTTTTTGCAGCATTTCATGTCTTCAGCTCTTTTCTACTAATCTTTAACCAGGCGCATGCAAATTTATTCTTTGTGATTTTGCCAAAAAAAAATGCCTTCATGTGCAGCTATAAACTGCGCAAATTGCCAGTTCAAAGGCTGTGGATGAACATCTCACCTGTGAGTGTGACTGAAATGGAAAATAATGAATAATAATTTGAATAGTTCTATCCCTTATTCCAGCATATAGGCATAGATAATAATAATAATAAGTGGCTTGTGTGTAGCCACATGTTGAATTTTGTGTTGGACAAACTATTTTAAGACATTTATCATGTCTACTTGTGCAGAGTTTTGAAGCTTTAGGTGTTGTTGCTACAAGCTTTATTCCTAAAATTAGGCTGAAGCTCATAGAGCTGCGTGTATTAAATATTGTCATTGCGAAGGAAAAACCAACTCTCCTGTAGCTACTTAAGTGGTGTTTTATTCTTTCAGTGCAACTGTTAAAAAAAAATCTATTTTTGCTACATTATCCATCATGACTTTTGTTATCCATCCACTTTTGTTCTTGTTCACTTTTGTTCATGACATGGTAAGTGCATACACATATATAATATATATACAGTGAGGAAAATAAGTATTTGAACACCCTGTGATTTTGCAAGTTCTCCCAATTAGAAATCATGGAGGGGTCTGAAATTTTCATCTTAGGTGCATGTCCACTGTGAGAGACATAATCTAAAAAAAAATCTGGAAATCACAATGGATGATTTTTTTTTATATATATAATGTATTTGTATGTTACTGCTACAAATAAGTATTTGAACACCTGTGAAAATCAGTGTTAATATTTGGTACAGTAGCCTTTGTTTGGAATTACAGAGGTCAAACGTTTCCTGTAGTTTTTCACCAGGTTTGCACACGTGCAGCAGGGATTTTGGTCCATTCCTCCATACAGATCTTCTTTAGGTCTTTCAGGTTTGGAGTTTCAGCTCCCTCCAAAGATTTTCTATTGAGTTCAGGTCTGGAGACTGGCCAGGCCACTCCAGGACCTTGAAATGCTTCTTACAGAGCCCCTCCTTAGTTGCCCTGGCTGTGTGTTTGGGGTCATTGTCATGCTGGAAGACCCAGCCATGACCCATCTTCAATGCTCTTACTGAGGGAAGGAGGTTGTTTGCCAAAATATCACAATACATGACCCCATCCATCCTCCCTTCAATACGGTGCAGTCGTCCTGTCCCCTTTGCAGAAGAGCACCCCCAGAGTATGATGTTTCCACCCCCATGCTTCACAGTTGGGATGGTTTTATTGGGGTTGTTCTCATCCTCTAAACATGGTAAGTGGAGTTGATTCCAAAAAGCTCTATTCTGGGCTCATCTGACCACATGACCTTCTCCCATGCCTCCTCTGGATCATCCAGATGGTCACTGGTGAACTTCAAACGGGCCTGGACATGTACTGGCTTGAGCAGGGGGACCTTTCTGCCCTGCAGGATTTAAAACCATGACAGCATCATGTGTTACTAATGTAATCTTTGTGACTGTGGTCCCAGCTTTCTTCAGGTCATTGACCAGGTCCTCCTGTGTAGTTCTGAACTTTCTCAGAATTATCCTTACCCCACAAAGTGAGATCTTGCATGGAATCCCAGACCGAGGGAGATTGACAGTCATCTTGTGTTTCTTCCACTTTCTAATAAATAATCATAACAGTTGTTGTCTTTTACCAAGCTGCTTGCCTGTTGTCCTGTAGTCCATCCCAGCCTTGTGCAGGTCTACAGTTTTGTCCCTGGTGTCCTTAGACAGCTCTTTGGTCTTGGCTATGGTGGACAGGTTGGAGTGTGATTGATTGAGTGTGTGAACAGGTGTCTTTTATACAGGTACAAGTTCAAACAGGTGCAATTAATACAGGTAAAGAGTGCAGAATAAGAGGGCTTCTTAAAGAAAAATTAACAGGTCTATGTATGCCAGAATTGTTGTTGGTTGGTAGGTGTTCAAATACTTATTTGCAGCAGTAACATACAAATTAATTATTACAAAATCGTACATTGTGATTTCTGGATTTCTTTTTTTTTTAGATTATGTCACTCACAGTGGACATGCACCTAAGATGAAAATTTCAGACTCCTCTATGATTTCTAAAAGTGGGCGAGCTTGCAAAATCACAGGGTTCAAATACTTATTTTCCTCACTGTATATATATATATATATATATATATATATATATATATATATATATATATATATATATGTATATACACACACCATGGTCAGTGAGAATTCCATGTCTAACTGGCGTGCATTATTTTCGTGTATACGCACACTTAGTTCGGCAAGTTAAGTCACTGTTATAATCACTCCGCTCTGGTCGTCACCATAGCAACGCGAAAATCATTTAGCACAGATCAGCTGTGTTTTGACAAGTGAATGACAGAAATGCGATAAAACATGGATTTCCAAGTGAATGTTAATATTTTTGGCCAAAATAAACGTTCGAGGAATGGAAAGAGGAGAAGAGCAGACAAGAAGAACAGCAAAAGCAACGGCATAAAGATTTAACATCGGCCGAACTGGACAAGAGAAGAAGAAGAAGAACCGGTTCTGTCCTCGCGGGCTGTCGGAGCGCTCTGCATCAAACAGGGAGCTTAGTTTCTGGACCTGTTGCCAGTTGGCTGCATGTTAGAAACATGGTGTCTAACCAGATCCTTACTCTGGATGGCATTACCCTGACCTCTAGTAATACTGTGAGAAATCTTGGAGTCATTTTTGATCAGGATATGTCATTCAATGCGCATATTAAACAAATATGTAGGACTGCTTTTTTGCATTTGCGCAATATCTCTAAAAGTAGAAAGGTCTTGCCTCAGAGTGATGCTGAAAAACTAATTCATGCATTTATTTCCTCTAGGCTGGACTATTGTAATTCATTATTATCAGGTTGTCCTAAAAGTTCCCTGAAAAGTCTTCAGTTAATTCAAAATGCTGCAGCTAGAGTACTAACGGGGACTAGAAGAGAGAGCATATCTCACCCATATTGGCCTCTCTTCATTGGCTTCCTGTTAATTCTAGAATAGAATTTAAAATTCTTCTTCTTACTTATAAGGTTTTGAATAATCAGGTCCCATCTTATCTTAGGGACCTCGTAGTACCATATCACCCCAATAGAGTGCTTCGCTCTCAGACTGCAGGCTTACTTGTAGTTCCTAGGGTTTGTAAGAGTAGAATGGGAGGCAGAGCCTTCAGCTTTCAGGCTCCTCTCCTGTGGAACCAGCTCCCAATTCAGATCAGGGAGACAGACACCCTCTCTACTTTTAAGATTAGACTTAAAACTTTCCTTTTTGCTAAAGCTTATAGTTAGGGCTGGATCAGGTGACCCTGAACCACCCCTTAGTTATGCTGCTATAGACTTAGACTGCTGGGGGTTCCCATGATGCACTGAGTGTTTCTTTCTCTTTTTGCTCTGTATGCACCACTCTGCATTTAATCATTAGTGACTGATCTCTGCTCCCCTCCACAGCATGTCTTTTTCCTGGTTCTCTCCCTCAGCCCCAACCAGTCCCAGCAGAAGACTGCCCCTCCCTGAGCCTGGTTCTGCTGGAGGTTTCTTCCTGTTAAAAGGGAGTTTTTTCCTTCCCACTGTTGCTCATAGGGGTCGTTTTGACCGTTGGGGTTTTTCCGTAATTATTGTATGGCCTTGCCTTACAATAAGGCGCCTTGGGGCAACTGTTTGTTGTGATTTGGCGCTATATAAATAAAATTGATTTTGATTTGATTTGATTTAATTTCTGACGTGATTTTTTTCAATTATTTTGGGTCTCCTATTTAAAGTTCATGTTGGATTGTTAATGGACAAATTTCTGATGTGATTTTTTGCTGGACTGAGGAGGTACACAAAGTCTTTTTCTTTTTTTTTCTTTTTTTTTTTTTTTGGAAGTACACAAAGTCAGTGCAGTGACGCACCAAAATGTAAGTCCCTTTTCTTATGTTTGTGAATTAATAATATAATATCAAATGACAAGGATCTATTTTAGTCTATATATAAAACAAACAATGAATGTGTTTACGTTCTTTCAATGGAACAAATATTTGATTCAGTGAAAGCGCCTCGTTGAATCCAGCTTTCACCTCATGAAATATTTGTACCATTGAACTCATAAATGTTCATTATTTGTATAACGTCATTGGCGGATATCACAATAGTACAGGTCAAAAAAGGTACTAACACAGTGAACTGTATAAAAAGTAAAGTTTGTGGTACCACTAGATGCAAGATATTTTTCAACACCCTTAAGTGAAGGGAGCGCTGGCTGCTGGTGGATGCTGGCGTGTGTTGGTTCCTGTTGCACCTCTCCAACAGTGCGGAGTGAATTTCCAGAATCTACGGCCGGTAGCACGGGAAACCGGCAGTGCTCGTGTGAAGGCGACCACTGAGACCCCAGCAAGGATAGCGCTGGTAAACGCTCGATTGCTGGCAAATAAAACCTTTGTTATTAAGGACTTTATTGTGTCTCACGGACTGGATTTCCTCTGCGTAACTGAGACCTGGGTTGGTGTTGGTAAGTCGAGCGCCTTTTCTGAACTTTTGCCTGCTGGCTTTACTTATTTTTCTACGCTGAGAGCTCTGGGTCGTGGAGGCGGTGTAGCAACTGTTTACAGAGAAAGTTTTAAGTGTAAACAGTTTGCTTCAACATTTACAGCATCAAGCTTTGAGCTAAACGCATTTGTTTTGACTGCTGATCCTCCCGTGTTGTGTGCCGTTGTTTATAGGCCACCTAAATACAACAAAGACTTCTTAAATGACTTTTCTAACTTCTTGGCCGAAATCATGCCTCAGTTTGATCGTATTTTGATTGTGGGTGATTTTAATGTTCATGTATGTTGTGCTGATAATCCTATGGCCAAAGACTTTTTGGAGCTTATTGACTCTTTTAACTTTGTGCAATGTGTTTCTGGATCCACACAAGTACATGGACATACGAGGTCTATTAGAAAAGTATCCGACCTTATTATTTTTTTCAAAAACCATATGGATTTGAATCACGTGTGATTGCGTCAGACAAGCTTGAACCCTCGTGCGCATGCGTGAGTTTTTCCATGCCTGTCAGTTGCGTCATTCGCCTGTGAGCAGGCTTTGAGTGAGGAATGGTCCACCCCCCTCGGCGGATTTTCATTGTCAGGAAATGGCGGAATGATTTGGGCTTTTTTTCCATCAGACTTTTTTCAGAAACTGTTAGAGACTGGCAGCTGGAAACCATTAGAAAAATGTACCTGGCTTTCAGTGAAAATTTTACGGGCTTCACAGAGAATAAGGACTGTTACTACAGCTTTAAGGACGGCTTTAAGGACGCTCGGCGCGCTGCGCTCCGTGCCGCCATCGAGAGCCACAAACCACCGGATCATTTCTAAACGGATGGCTCTGTGGAGCCGGACTGTCGTGTGCACTTTCTCTGGTTATCACAAGAGCTGGACATCAACCATTTTCCGGCAGATTTCACTTTTAACAAGAGATTTTGTCATGGAAAGCTGAGCGGAGGCTTCGCGCGTCACGACCGATTTGCTGATGGAGCGAGACAAAGGAACACCTCCGTTTTGGTATGACAGGGCGGCTTTGAGATGGCGTTCAGACAGCTGTCTGTGGTTTTTCCATCGAGTGATTATCTGAGAAATTGTGGATGTGCCTGGACATGCCAGAACATGTCCCGTGAGGCTTCATCACGGCGTTGCTGTGCGTCATGGAGCACCACCGCGATGTGCAGAATTCCTCCGCACCTCTGTCTCAATGTGCCGAAAAAGTGCTGATGTCCACGTCTTTTCACAATTCCTGTGCTAGTCAGACGATGTCCCGGATAAAACACAGCGTCCAGTTTGGAAATGAACGGCACATTCCACTGTTACAGGAGTTTTTGTCATGGAAAGAGGAGCAGAGGCTTTTGACTATCTTTTGACTAGAGGGTTGATGATTTTATTGTTTTTAAAAACTTTTATTGTTGCCAATTTATTTATTTATTGATTTATTTTATGTCATTGTACAGCGCTTTGGTCAACTTTGTTGTTTTTAAATGTGCTCTATAAATAAACTGGATTGGATTGGATTGGATTGATATCTGTCCTCTGAAAAAATGCTTGCAAGTCTGTGTTTGAACACTGTGCAGGAAAAACAAGTTTGAATATTGAAGCTACAAAAATACAGGACCTAAGCAGGTATTTAAGGAAGAGTATTTATGTTGAATGGTTACTTTTAATTATAGAAAATCTTACCCAACTAGTCACCCACCTCAAAGAAAATTTGTCAAATTGTCAGGTTCTAGCTAGTTGTAGTCGACACTTGTGACTAGTCATCCCAGTGCTAGAAAAAATAGACTTTCCGACAGGGGTTTTAGCTTTGTTCCTTTCTGATATGCAGTGAGTTAGAAGCATTTCGTTGTTGCACATAGAAGGGATTGTCCCATCTTCCGAAAGAAGTTCTGTCATATTCTACCTGCTTCATTAGAGGAAATGGGGTTCCGAGAGGAGCCTAATTGTTGAAGTCTCCTACTTCTTCTCCTGAAGAACTTTCTATTGGAAAGTTATTTTGGTGCATGCTGCCACCACCTGGACAAGAGGTTGAGCCCATGCTGAGTTTGGTGATTTCTTTGGCATTTAAGTCATTGAAGCATCAATAAGTTGTACTTATTTTTTTAACAAGAGTTGTGCAATTTAATGTCATTCATTCATTCATTCATTTTATGCTGCTTATCCGTGCCATTGAGTGTGATTGAATGTCTTATGACTTCAGTGGGAGCTGAATGAATGTCACGCTGAACATTCACAAACTCATTAAGGGAAAACAGCCCATAGCCTATTTTCCAGCATACTTCATGAGAAAGTTTAAAAAGAAAAGTTGCCAGATGTAGAAGATGCTCAGTAAAAATCATAATAATACACTTATGGGACAATCAAAAGTAATTACAAAGACAACAAAGGATGAATCAAAGAGATGGAATTATATGTGCTAGTGTGTGTGTGTGTGTGTGTGTGTGTGTGTGTGTGTGTGTGTGTGTGTGTGTGTGTGTGTGTGTGTGTGTGTGTGTGTGTGTGTGTGTGTGTGCACTTGCAGATGTGTTGTGTTGTTGTGCAAAAACAGTACTGAACATGAGCAACAATACAAACATAATATTAAAAAAAGAGTATTAAACAATAAAATAAATGAATCCATTGCTGAACTTTAAGGCTCATTTTAAGAACGGACATCATTTTTAACGGTTGACCCAAAGCGGTGCCACATCACATCCGAGCATCTCCAGTGATGCAGCAAAGGCTGCGGCTTCTCAGCGTTTCTTCCTTATATTCTTGTTTGTGTTTAAGCCTTTGGGTGCGTTCATGACTCGTCTCTCTAACCTTTGTGGTCGTCATCATGCCTCAGGGGCAATGTTTTATTTTTTTGCTGAATTATCTCCAAGTCAGGCCAATAATCCAGGGCTTGAACCACGCGCGCAGTTAACGGGTGTCTACTGAGGGGGTAGCATTCATATAGGCAGCAGCAGAGCAGCATGGCGGCGTTTTAGCGTGAGCTCGATGAGCGATTACCTCAGAGGTCCAATCATAACTCAGCATGACCTCAATCTGCCAGCAGCACTATAGTTTGATGGATCCTCTCGTAGTTTGGGTGTCTGGATGGGGTGTGTCAAACACAGGCACGTACTGATAAGGCTATCTGTTGTGTGATAGTTGTGGTGTGACACACGGTTTTTTTGTGTGTGTGTGTGTGTGTTTTGTTCGAATTCAGGAACTCTTTCATTCCACAGACGCCACAGAGGAGGCTGAAGGCAAAAACATTACAAATGCATACCGCCGTCATCATCAGAGGACCTAATCATCATCTATGTGTCCCATCAGTCTGTTACCACAGATTCACATCCACATGCACTTGCCTCCCTGTAAGGATAATTAGTGGGCTCCCTCATGCTCCTCTCTTCCTGTGACCTTCTCCGGCGAGGTGTGCACCCGCCGAGGCTCCTTCTCCAGTGCACATTTATTGGCTTGTGCACGCTGGATTTATATGTTTCTGCACAAACAATACTGCGGCCTCACTCTCTCTTCTTCGCTTTCATCAACCAAAAGCAAGCCATAAATCTAACGGCACCAGCCGGGCTTGTTAGGAGCAAGCCACCTGTGGGTCCCGAGTGCCGAGACCAGCTTCATTCACCCGCTCGCTTCGATACAGCGAACGGATTAGATATATACGTGCGTCTGTCAAATCGTCTTGGCAATCGCAGGAGGCGCTCTCCTGCCAAATGCTCTCCCGCAGCAGACTTCTGATCAAAGACATTCGGAAAGCGGCTGTGGCATTTCAGGCGGCATTGGGATGCAGTGCCAATTCCATGGCGCCGCGACAGGCACAGCCTGAGTTGAAATGTGAAGAAGAAGCAGTACAGCTAAAGAGTGATAGGGGAGGAGGGCGAGAAAGGGGTGCCAGGATTAACCACCCCCACCCCCACCCCCCGACACACACACCCATCGCCTCCCAGCGGCCATCTTTCATCTTGCGGCTTGCCCTTCTAATGCTTCAAGTGGCTGAAACCCACGACATCTGCTTTCGCAGCCTGACACGCAACACGGAAGCGCCGTCCTGCTGCGGCGAACAAATGCAACGGCTGTTTAAGAGGGCACGTAGTGGGCAAGGGTGAGGCCACGGTTCATCAATGAGACGTTTACACCCACACGTGCGCTGAAATCGTCCCCAGCAAATACACACAATCAAATGCAAAAACTAGAAGGCACTCAGAGAACATGTACCTCTGCTAAGGGACACACATTCCTGGGTCCAAACAGCTCAAAAATCACATTAATTATTTCCTACGACATTATTCATCTGCTCACAAAATGTTACTGAAGTTCATTAAAAAAATTTGTTAAATGTTCCTGAATGATTCCAAATTTCTTCTGGATCCTCATTTATCAAACAGTGTGTCGAAAAGGTTCTAAATCCTGTCCTATGAACAAATTCAGTGTGTGTGTAAGAACCGAAAAAATCTGCATTTCCCAAAAGGTGGACACCATTTGTGTACACATCAGTCAATATGCTCATTCGTCTTCATGGTCATTCAGGGGGGAGGAGGAGTAAGAGGAAGACAGAGGTTGGGAATGAGAGGAACAGTAGTACCAGTAAACCAGTATTGATCAGTATGTCTGGTATTTATATTGAAAACTGTTTTTCTTTTTCTTTTCTTTTCTTCTTTTTTTTTTTTTTTTTTTGCTTTTACTTTTGATGCTCTGTGTGCTTCTTACCCTGTGTGCTACAGTACAATGCTGCTGGAACCTCAATTTCCCTGAGGGAGTCTTCCCAAGGGATCAATAAAATTCTATCTAATCTCTAATCTTAATTTGCATTCAGAAACTACTCAATTAACATATATGATAAGAAAACATTTCCTTAAAAAAAAAACAATGGAATAATGGCAAAAAAAAAAAAACAATCAAATTTTGTGAAACAGAAATCGAGGCACTTATGTGTGGACTAGGTGGTGATAGAGAGTCCACAAGTATTTGTGAACCCAACCATTCCTAATAACCATTCACTCATGATATCACGTTATGCTGTTTCTTAATTTACACATCACAGTCAGTGATGGAAATAACTTTAAGAAACTTTAACAAGCTCACCACAAGAACCAGCATAAAACTTTCCACTATGGAATAAGGACACAATTTTTAAATTGTTGCAGAATCCTTTGCACTGTTGTCTTTATTATGATTTATCTCTTCTAATGAAATTGCAAGCAGCAATGATTTTTGTGGGGCCTATTTCTATATTTAATATAAAAGTACAGTTGGGAAAATGATTTGCTCCGTTTGTAGTAATATAGGTGGGATCCAAGTGCTATTGTTTCTGAAGTTGAAGCCAAAATCTGCTGTTGAGTTCACACAGGTGTCATTTGTAGGTTTTGACAACCAAAGAGGCAACACACCTGTTTCTAACTAGACATAATTAGTAACTGTGTATCTATTAATTGAGGAAATAAAGGACATTTGTGAATATTGCATGGTGTGACAGCAGCAATGCTTTATAGTTGCAGTTTCCCTGTTCTATACCGCTAGATGCTATGTGCACACATAGTCAGAGTTGGTTTGTATATTTACACACATTCCTAATATAGAGTACAAGTTGGGAAAATCCACACTTTGTGTTGAAATGTTTATGGGGTTAAGCACAAACCTGTGCATATGACAGTTGATAAATGAGGGCCCAGGATCTAAAATATGTTCCAGATCAAATTCAAAATAAATCCTTTATTTTCTAGGAAATCATCCATCTGCTAATCAAATCTCATCAACATTCTCTCACAATCTTTTGAGTCAATGCTTTTATGTGCCAAACATTTTTCTGGATCTCAGTTCCAGAATATGTTGCAAATTGCCTCCAAATGGAATCATTTATTACCCATAACATTATCTATCTGCTCACCAAATCTCATTGAAATGTGTTTGTTACGTTTTGAGTTATCCTGCTAACAGACAAAGAGATGAACACCCTTGGCAAAGGTAATCATGGTTCAACTGCACAGGTTCAGGCTCATTCTTATAAACACACTGAAACAGAAACACTTCACTCACACCAGACGCATTAATTCTACTTACCGCTTGTGAACAAATAAATGTAAATAGCTCTGTAAATAACACTTTATCTTCGCCAGAAGAAATAAGCCCCCCGCTGCTTCTGATTAAGACTACCAAAGTGATATATCTGCCACTTAAGTCGGCTGTTTACCCCATAAACACAAAGGCATCAACACGAACACCCACACTGAGCAGACACACAAACCCATTTGTGTTTCTCTGCCCCAGCTTCAAACGTGAAATAGTCAAACGAGTGCTTTGCTCCTGTGCCGGAGAGTTTCGGCGGCTTTTTCCCAGCGATAACCACTGCCAGCACTGAAGCTGTATGGTCAAGTGACATGAATTTCACCTTTGATTTGCTGCCAGATCGTCAAAACGATTGCACTCGATTGCAAGCTGAAACCGCATCAGGAGGATGCCCGAGCCGTGCTGCAGAGAAGACGACCCATGAGGCATCTCTGATGTGACGGAGGCCTTCTCCAGACACAGAGGATGTCACGACCCGTTCTACCCGCCTGTCTCTGCAAGGAGGAGATTTTTTTGTTGTTTTGTTTTTCTTTCAAAGTGATGCAATTCAGTTATTTCAGAGGAGATTATGTTTGTTATTTCCGATCTGTTCTCGTGATGAAATGTCATTTTAGATTCCTCGGCGCTGCACTGCAAATCAAGTGTAATTTCATTAAGAGCACTGCACACTCCTTGACTTCGGTTTGTCAAACACCATGAAAGCCACTCTGTCTTGTATTGGGCATGGTGTGGTTATGTTTGCAGCGAGCAGGAAGCCACCGTTTTTTTTTTCCTTCAATTTTGTCTTCCTTTATTGTTTTCCATCATGTTGTCGGGTAAACTATCTGCAGCTTGATTCCTTCTGCACATGTAGGGAGTAGGAGTTTATTTTATTTATAGAATTCCCCCCACAATCTACAGAATTTTGTGCTCTTTCAGATTAAAAAAACATTACACACAACATAACTGAGGCAAGAGGCTGGTGTGTGTGTGTGTGTGTGTGTGTGTGTGTGGGTGTGGTGTGTGTGTGTGTGTGTGTGTGTGTGTGTGTTGTGTGTGTGTGTGTGGTGTGTGTGTGTGTGTGTATTACTGCAAAAAGCAGCTCTGTATTTATAATTGCAGTGATTGAAGTTCATCCAGCGTAAGCTACCTTGAAAAGCGCATTAAAGTGAGGGCACGGCACAGGGTTCACATGTTCTTACACCAAACTGCGCATGTCCACATGTCACACTAGTAGGGGGTGTGCCAGTAATTCTCTTTTGTGCTCGAGGAGCTGTTGTCCATTAGATCCAATGTTTCTTATACTGAATCATTTTCTGATGCATTGTTTCATTTGCTGTCTAGAGTGTTTTCTTCATTACCTGATTCAGCTGCTTCATTTTGTGTTTCAACACATTTCAGTATGTTTTTTTCTGATACAATTCTATTTCAGGTGTTTGGAGCATTTTGAAACATTGAATCATGTTTGAAGCACTTGTTTTATATGCGGTTTTTAGGATTATATCAGTTTTCATAGCAATTAATTCATTTAATGTTGTGAACTTGAGAACTGTAGATCTGTTATTTTCTGATACAAGTGTGTGACTTATTATTTTAATCATTTTTGAAGCAATTGTTTAATTTCTGTTTTGAGCATTACATCCATTCCTGAAGCAATTAATTCGCTTAGTGTTTCAAACTTTGAGAACTGTGGATCTGTCATTCTCTGATACAAGTGTGTGACTTACTATTTTAATCATTATGAATTATGAAACAGTGTCATTTTTGAAGCATTTGTTTCTTATGCTGTTTTGAGCATTGAATCTATTTCTGAAGCAATTAATTCATTTAGTGTTTCAAACTTTGAGAACTGTAGATCTGTCATTTTGTGATACAAGTCTTTGATTTACTATTTTAAGCATTATGAAACAGTGTCATTTTTGAAGCAACTGTTTCATAAGCTGTTTTGAGCACTACATCAAATTCTGAAGCAATTAATTAATTTAGTGTTTCAAACTTTAAGAACTGCAGATCTGTCATTTTGTGATACAAGTCTTTGATTTACTATTTTAAGCATTATGAAACAGTGTCATTTCTGAAGCAACTGTTTCTTATGCTGTTTGAGCATTGCATCAATTCTGAAGCATTAGTGTTTCAGATGTTGAGAATCGTAGATCTGTCATTTTCATTCTTTTATTTCCTTTTTAAGAATGATGAAACAGTGAACCATTTTTGTGAAGGAATTGTCTCACATACTTGTTTCAGCATTACAGGATTTTCTGAACTAGGTGTTTCATTTTGTGTTTTAAGCATTTAGCAGCTAGTTTTCTTGAGACACATGAGCAGATGGATTCTTGAACATTTCCAGTTCTCTGAATATGTATTTGACATTAAATTACATCAATTATTAGAAACATAAACAGTGTATTGATCTGTGGTAAATCTGTCTGGGGAAGGCAGTTTCTCAAAAACAAAGGAACTGTGTAGAAGGGAACAAGTGAGGGAAGCCACCAAGACACCCAGATAACTCTCAAGTGAGTTATTATAGGCTTCTGTAGCTGTGACTGCAGAAAATTGTACGTAGTCCAGCTGTGTCTGTTGCACTAACCAGTTGGAGTGACACAGAAAAGGATTTTCACACAGAAAATGAATCAATCTGGGCTTGAGTCACCCATGTGGCCTTCTTGGCAAATGTAGCTGAAATTTTGCATCTTCTTTCAGAGTAAATCCTCTCTATACCACTCCACCATGAAGCTGTCCAACTGTAATTTTTGAGATCTACCTACTCATGACAGAGGCTGCTTGTACCACACAGTACCATACTACTGTAAACTATCTCTAAAAGTCATGATTCGTATTAAAAATAATCCACAGTTATTTGTCCCAATTTCTGTCTGCTCTCTAAAAAAGTGAGGTAGTAGAGGCCTATGGAACCATACTGCAAACATCTGCTTCTGCCAACAGTTTATTGCACAGAGAGCATATAGAGATGGAGGGAGGAAGAGCAGATGACAGACAGAGCACTGATTCCCTCTTCTGTCTGCTTGCTGTCTGTCAGTCCAGGCCATCTGCACATTCATTATCACAGCCATGATTCCATTACTGAGTGCCAACAAGGACTCGTTCTGTCTGGCCTTTGTTATTCTTATCAGCTGTGTAGTACACAGGCCCCTTTTGATCATGACTGCAACCAAATTAAAGGCTATCAGGTAGCATAGCACACGCTAACGGGATTATCCTCTGTAATTGTGACACACTAAACACCTCGTCTCTTTCTCCCATGTCTTTTGTTCAGGTTTGTTCCACAGAGCCATCATTCAGAGCGGCTCAGCCCTGTCCAGCTGGGCAGTGAACTACCAGCCGGTTAAATACACCCGTCTTCTGGCAGAGAAGGTCGGCTGTAATGTCCTCGACACTCTAGACATGGTGGATTGTCTGAGGAAGAAGCTCCAGAGCTGGTGGAGCAGGACATACAACCTGCCAGGTACCACGTGGCCTTGGACCCGTAATCGATGGCGACGTCATCCCGATGACCCCGAGATCCTGATGGAGCAGGGCGAGTTCCTCAATTACGACATCATGCTGGGGGTCAACCAGGGCGAGGGCTTGCGGTTTGTAGAGAATGGTGGTGGATTCAGAGGATGGCGTCTCTGGGAATGACTTTGATTTTCTCTGTGTCAGACTTCGTGGACAGTCTGTATGGCTACCCGAGGGCAAGGACCACTGAGAGAGACCATTAAATTCTGTACACAGACTGGGCAACCGGGACAAGTCCGGAGACCAGACGTAATACCGGGTTGCTCTGTTCACCGACCACCAGTGGGTGGAGCCTGTCAGTGGTAACGGATGACCTCATGCCCGCTACGGCTCCACCCACCGATTTCTATGCCTTCTTAACCATCATTGCCAGAGTTGATGAGCCTGCGTGTCAGGATCGCTGCCCACTTGGCGATGAAGTGCCATATGGGGTTTGGAATTCCCATGATTGGTCCCACTGACCTGTTCCCGTGCAACTTTTCGAAGAATGTGTCATGCTGAGGCGCAGTGGTCATGACCTATTGGACCAACTTTGCCAAGACTGGGTGAGTAAAATTAATCCAAGAGATGGGTTCTGGTTCGTGTGTTTGTGCGTGTGTGTGTGTGTGTGTGTTGGGGGGGAGTCTTTTCACTCACTACAGCACAGAAAGTAAGGCTTCTCCCTTGTTTCACTTGAGGTTGTCACACCAGGTCTGAGATGGATCTGCATGTGGATTTGTGCACAAGTTTGACACCAGATGCCATTTGTGACGCAACTCCACATTACACGGTTTTGAATTGGGAACCTTTTGCACTGGAAACAAGCACACTTGCACACTTAACCACCACAAAACTATCTAACTTGCACTGTTTCCTAATAGTGTTAAGATATTGTTGTATGTTTTGATTATTTTATTTGTCAATTTATTGTTTCACGTTCTGTATTGTATTGACTTAGAATAATTAATGTTATGAATCCACACACTCCGATGCAGTAGGTGGCAGTATACCCCTCTAAAGCTTGTTTGTGATATGCCCATAAACAGAAAGAAGAAGTTTTGCTTTATTCATTTATAAGTTTTTTTTCTCAGATTGTGGTTGATGATCTGTCAAACAGCCCTGGAAAAAAAGGCATTGTGGAGAAACATATGGAGCGATTATTTTCTTCAGGAATGTTGTAGTGTTTTTTGTTGTTGTTGTTCAAGGCACCAGTGGATGTTATTTTCCATCAGTTTTTATCACGAATCATTTTATAACATCCAAAGGTAATTATATGACAAAAGAAGCTTACAGCAGACAGGTTAAGAGATATTATTTTACAAATATACTGTTTTGGAATGTTCCACATGTCTGGCTTGTAGCTCTCAGCAGGAGGCGCTGCTGCACTGCACAGTGCATATTATGTTTTCTAAATGCATCATACATGTTTTAAACAATTTTTCATATATGTCACTACTTTTGTAGAAAACACAAAACAGTTCAACCACATAAAATAAAACTATATAATTACTGAGAATTTTTTTTTGAAACGCATTTCATCTTCATTTTTAGTTTCAGAGCCAAATTATATCTTTTATGCAGTGTTCTAGACAAATATTTGTCTCACATTCAGAAAGCTGAGATTGTTTTGATGAGCAGTACATGGGCATTATACTATGAGAAAGTACCGTGGCCACCCACGGCAGTCTGTCACCTCCGTCTCTTGCCTGCTTTTAATGCAACACCTTATCTTTGCACCTTAGGGGGTCGTACACAGCAAGGGCGATACTGTAACAACTTGGTGGGGTTGGTAGGTAGGGTGAGTGTGGCACGTGGAGTTGGCCCCGGGTGCTGTGGATGTCTGGGGCTATGGGGTAAGGGGTCTGCCTCGTCCGGTTTCTGCCGTGGTCCCCTGGCCCTGCTCTGGTCTGTGGGGCCCGGGGGTGGCCACGGCCTGTTGTTGGGGTGGGTGGTGGCAGTGGGGTGCGGCTGTGTTGGCACTGGGGGCCGGCGCGGCGCTGGGGGGGATGGGGGGTCGTGGTCTCTGTCGAATGGGTCTTGCTCAGGCAGTCTCCTGGTCATGGGCTTTGGTGGCTGGGGTGGGATCCGGGGTGGGGGGTAGGTCGGGGGGGTGGGGGAGCTTGGGGGGGCACTGCTGGCTGTGCTGGGGGCTCTGGCTGTTGGGGGGCCTTGTGCTCTTCCTGGCACTGGGGTCGGGCCTCGCCTCTTGTCTGGGAGCTAGGACCCACCCTCGTGTGGCTCGGTGGTCCCTACCTTGTGCTTGGGTTCGGTTGTGGTGGCTCTTTGCTCCCTGTCCTTGCCGCCGCTTGCTCCCACCCTCGGGGGCCGTGGCCCGTGTGGCGTGGTTCTGGGGCTCCCCCTGTTGGTGGGCCCATGCCAGCGCCTTGTGTGCTTCCCTTGGGTTTGGGGCACCTCCTGTGACCCCGTGGGGGGGGTGTTGTCGGGGATGGGTTTCTGGCGCTGTTGGGACACTCCCCCTGTGGCTTGCTGTGCTGCCCGGTGGCTCTGGGGGCTTGCCTTTTCCTGGCCCCCTGTGCCCTTTGCTGCCCCTTTTCTCCTGGTTCCTCCGGTGCCCGTGTCCTGGACCCACTTCCCTCATCACTTGCGGCTGGCCGTGTGGCTTCTGACGTCCATGTCATATGGTAAGGTTCTGTACTCTTGTCTTGGCCCAACACACCAGCCACAGTAGTGATCGGATATTTAGCTGTGATCTGGGTCTCTGCGTGTGGATGGTTGCGTGTTTGTGGCGGTCACCACAATTCGTTGTTTGGGTTCTCTTAAGAGGATTAACACTACGGTGTTCTAGATTAGGGTATGGATGCTCACTAATTAAACAACAGACTGTTGCTGTCACTGTTGGTTCATGTGTGGTTGTTTGTCATGGTATGTTGTATGGTTGGGGCCCCGTCTCCTCGGTGTCTCACATCACAGTTATTGTCTTCTCCACTTGTCTTTGTTCTTGTCTGTCTTTGTGTTGTTTTGGTGGTCGGCCCTTCCTGATAGAAGTTGTCGGTTGGCTTTGAGTATGATGTTGTAGGCTGATCGGGAAGGGCGGATGGGGGTCACACACACACCATATTCACTCATGCACTACATACCTTCTGTCTTGCAAGAATAAATTGCATATATGGGTATTAATGTTCATAAATGGTTCTGCCAGTGTGGAACTTACTATTACTATATATGCAGACAGGGGGAAAAAAAAAAAAGAGAAAGTACCATATGGAGTAATTCTTGAAAAATTGAGAAAAAGCTCTTGAACCCCAGGCGGTAAAGCAGTGGTACGTGATGAGTTTAATTGTTCACGTGTCTTGAAAACGTCATATTTTAGAAGTCGCTACCATCGTAATGTGATGCTAATGGCTAGCGTTAGCATGACTGAATGGCTGCTTTGTGATCATTTTGTTACAAATATCTGGAATATTATGGCTTATTGTGTGGTTGATTAGCATCTAAGAAATGTGTACTGGAGTTTTTCCTGTCAAGTGAGGTGGCGGCTTACGCACGTAGAAAGTCACAGCGCAGAGAGCTCCACTTTCAATGCGGACATGCATACAGAGGCAGTCGCAATGTTGACAACGCAAATTAGCACGCAAAGTTCCTAAAGCAGTTCCAAAAAGTATTTCTGCAAGGCATAAAATAACCTGCAGGATAAAGGAAGTTCCACTTTGGATGTCAGTGTACAGAAGAAGCATTTTTCAACAGCGTCATGTTTTGTTTTGTTTGTTTTTTCCACCTGGACTTCCTGAGACATATTGAACATGAGGAAGATTAAACAGTCCTGCAGAATGTGCATGAGTGGTGAATGTTTGGCTGGAAACACTGTCTTCTGTTCTACGCTAGATGCCTCCACACAAAAAATAATAGACTGAGTATTATCAGCACAGAACTCTTGCCCTTGGCCTTATTAATTCACCCGCCGAGACCCAGACGATCTCGCCCGCCCTGCGTGACTCCCACTTCCCACACCACGTACATCTGCACTCCCGCCCATCACAAAGCATATCTATTTTTCTATGACTGCTATTAATCATTTTTAACAACTGAAATTTAATTTGACAATCTCTGTTACTAGAAAAGTTTTGATCTCATCCTGAGTGGGATGTAGCGCTGTCACCTTGTCTATTTTTAGCTGTCCGTCTATCATCAGGTGGTATTTGCACTGGGTCGTCTGGCTGACCTCTCCGGGCTGCAGAGTGTGCTGCTTCTTGAACGGCAGATGGATTCATGTCTGCTGTTTTGGTCCCTTGAGGTTCATCTGTGACATTCAGGCTAAACAGCTGTCCCCCCCCCCCCCCCCCCCCCCCCCCGCCTGGCAGCCATCTTGTGTCAACATGTGCAAATGTGCAGTTTGTAGAAGCAGATTGAATTTGTAGCTTCTCCTATCAAGAACATTATCTGTAATGCTGTAAGAGTAGACGGCCTGTTTTTGTATTTTAATGAGAAACGTTTGCGGCCGGAAGGTAACAACAAGAGCTGTTAATGTGCTGAGTCACTGTGACCTTGTGATGTCAGCAGAATTCATTCTGATGGGTTGTGACAGCCTGCCTGTCTTTACTGATACTCGTCCATATTCACGGCGTTGCAGACAGAAAACCAACTATCTGAGCCGCTGCACTTTAATACTGAGCTTATTGTGGAGTTCCACACTGTTGATTGATTAAGATAAGGACCAGAGCAGCAGCAGGTTAAAGTGATCCTTGTGTTGTTGGTAGTCAGCGGGCGTAACTGCAGCCAGTGGAACTTAAAGGCAGAACACGATTAGGAACTCAGATGGTAAAGAAGATGAGATCAGATACCAGGCGGTGGGGCACTTCATTACTTTAACCGGGAAAAGCTCAGGTGGGACCTTTTCTGAAATTAGCCCTTATGTGCAAGGCAGCAGAGAGTGATTGTGCCATACAACAACAAAAACAAGAACTATAGCTGTTTTGTCCCTTTGGTCTCCTCCCTTGTTTTCCCTTGTGGTCGCCACAAGTGGATCTGCGTGTTGATTTTTACACCCTTCCTGAGCAACTCCACATTACATGGAGAGAACGGGAACCTTCCGCACTGAAACCAAGCGCACTAACCACTTGGCCACCACCTCTGCCTGAAGCCAGCGCACAAACAGTGAGGAAACATGACAACATGCTTCCGACCACGGCAAATACCCTGCTCAAATCCAGCTTCCCCCAGCGTGTGTATGTCTTGAAACTGGAAAATCATTCTGCTTAATGTTCTGCTTAATGCAGCTGTGACATCAACTGTCTGTCAGAGCCCCAATCCATGGGAGACCAGTAGATTACACAACAAAATATTTAAATACATAAATACTCGTTTTGGTCTGTCCCTCGCAGTGTGACACAGCCTTATGACTTTCAGCTTCTTTATTCCCTCAAGAGATGAGGAGGCGTATATTGGGCACTGCAGTCTCCATTGGAGGGCAGGTGCTAAAGGGGTAAAATATGAAGCATATGACATAATTTCTCTACTTCCATGGGGAAACCATGGCATTTTCAATGGGTTTTTGGGAGAATTGCACGCAAACAAAGTGAAAATGCAAACAAAAAGTGATGATGCAATGGTAAAGTGAACATGTGTTGTGGTTTGTTTATGACCCAGAGCTCAAACGTGTCGAGGCGGTTTTGCAAGCGAGAGAACGCAGCTATTCTGGCTCGCTGTGTCGGCTAATTCTTATGGACACGACATCTCCCTAACCCTAACCACTCGCTTTGTCTTCCCTTCTCCACTGGGAACCTGAAAAAAATATATACTTTTCGCGGCTGCTTGGTGATTGTAGCAGAAAACAAAACAGTACACTATTTATCCGTGTGAAGTTATGCTGCATATATATTACACAACGGGAGCCGAGGGTTGCATAAGCGGTCAAATCCCGGATATCAAGCAGGGTTCAAATGAGACTCTGGTGCCCTATTGTGGATGAGATGGTAACAATAATAATTTTATTTATAACCCTTTTGTATAAATTCACATCATCCTACCTACTAATCCTGGCAAAACAGACACTCTAAAACAGTGATTCTCAACCGGGGGTGCCGTAAACGATCGTCAGGTGTGCCGTGGGCAATTATCAAATATCGCCATTATCGGGTGTATGTGCTGTAAAAGTGTGGCAGATGATGTAATGCTCTTTTATTCCAGTAGGTGGCAGCAAAGCATGCAGTAGACGCTGAGCCGTGTGCCGACAAGGAGGAGTGATCGCCATTTTAATTCCGGGGCAAGTTAGTGATTTGCCTGCATAGAAGTTCACTTAGTTTCGTCAAGAAACAGGTGGAATATGCCGGGAAGCTGCGCATATTGGCAAAGTCACAAACGGAGGAACAAGGGAGACAATATTTCCTTCCATAAGTAAGTGGTTTTGGTTATTGTTGTCACTTTGACCGTGATATTTGGATGATAAACAGCTGTATGTCTCCTGCCGTACCTGTGTCGCCCGATGACACGGATCATTAATTTCACTTATGTCTAGTTGATATTTTCCACTGCTAGACCAATGTCTAGTTAAAATTCTTGTCGTTAGTGACTAAAAATTGTTCGACAAGACTGGGGAGTTTTTTTTTTATTTGCACCTTAAAATAATGAGATTATAGTGACCCGCGCTGTGCCGCCACACACATAGAGATGTGCACACACACCGCTGACTTCATGAATGAAACTCGGTCAATAAAGGATAATTGTGTAAAAATATAATATATATAAATGTGTTGTAATGCTTTTAGGAGCCACGCTGAGAACACAGCAGCAGCTCAGCCCAGCAGCGTAGCTTATCAGCGCAGATCCGTGTAAATTTCAACACTAATATTTGTGAATGTGTGTGTGTCAGAGTAAGTTTAATACTTTCCTGACATAATTTAATGTAATTTAATTTTACTGGCTCGATATCCAGGACAAAATGGCATTTTAACACGTATTTTGCGAGCATTTTTCTGAGTGTGTTCAGTCGCGAATCTCCATTGAAAATGCATTAACATCCGGGTACTTCATCAATATTTTGCCCGGTTAGGAGGCGTCATGTGGCTGTCCATGAAGGGACGTTTTCGTTTAGTGTGCAGCAATGGGACTGCGCTCTCTATTTCTTATATACAGCTCCATGACTATAGTATACTATGTTACGTCATATCTGTACCGCACGTGTTGCTAACGTGCTAACGCACCGTGTAGAGACAGTCGAGTTAGTGCTGCGTGACACGTGACACATGACAGTGGTGTGCCGCAGGATTTGTAAATGTAAAAAGGGTGCCGCGGCTCAAAAAAGGTTGAAAATCACTGCTCTAAAACACTTGGGAATACTCCTTATTTTTCCAGAGCTGTGGACTTTCAGTCATGTCGGCTGTGCACCTGCTTCGAGTGCAACACTCTTCGTTGCACTTGGAAGAGACAACAGTCACTTTGTCCTCAAAATCTTAAACGAGAAGAGAGATTCTTTTTGCAAAAGTGTGTTGAGCCTGTTTTCTGCAGCGGAACACGAGGCTTTAACTTGCTGCATTAGCGCATAACTATAGTGGGAGCTACAGTCTCTCTGCGAGGCTGCTTTTTTCTGTTTTACAAGGCTGTGTGAGCATGTAGCAGCTGTATTCTTCAACACAAACTGAGATTTTAGAATCAATCTGATGTCATTGGTGCATAAACAACAATAAAAAGAAAAGGAAAAAATACTTCTGTAAGAAGTATGAAGTCAAATAGAAAATAAGCAAAACTATGTTCACTGTCAAATAAATATAGCATAGTGGAATGGGGCTGTGCAAAGGCATGCAGATGTACAGTACCTTCACTGCAACTGCATCCAAATTAATACAGTTGTCACATTAAAAACAGGACACCATGACACAAAATCAGACTTATATAAATTCTGTAATTAATCTGCGGCCCCTATGTGTTCCGAATTGTTGGGCGGGGGGGGGGGGGGGCCTTTGGACACAGGGCTGGTCTATAGCTGAGCACACAGCGTTCTGCTATTTATACGGCACTGTAGTCAGATACATTTTACGTAGGTGGGTCCATGACGTGTGTGCAGTCTGCTCATAAAACAGTTAAATTAAATAAAACTGCAAAAATACAAAGCTTTATATTATATCACTGCTTCACAGGGAGATTTGGTGGCTGCTATCCACTGTCGCCCTTTGACGCTCTGCACGCAGCTCTCTCACCTCACCAGAAAACCTCTCACTTGAGAGCGCTGTTTAAATAACAATGTCCCAACACTTAAAGGAGATGCTGTGCCCAAAACACAATGACTAATTGACTAAACATGACACTTTTGTGCCATAGTTTTGGCTCAGATTAGCACCCTGTAGAACAAAGTGTTGTTGCACACATCCCAAATGCACTTGTGCTATGCTGTTTACACAACGCACCACAAGTCATCGTGGTGAGCTCAGGTCTGTCAGCATGTGCTGGTGCCTGCATGTCAGCGCATTCACCACGCAGTGCCCAAAAAGCGCTATGTATAAATGCACTTCATTTACCAAATTCATGAAACATCTTCAGAGTGGAAGCCATTGTGCACTTCTGCCACATTTGGCGTATGGCACGTATTGAAACATTCCTCTGCATGACACCATTATAGCACAGTTATGTGAGTTACCATCAAGGTGTTTCACCCCCACAAATGCCGCCGCTCACTGGATGTTTTTTTTTTTGGTTGGGGGGGGGGCTTCTGTAGCATTCTGTCTGAACTTGACAGAATGTTGTGTGTAGAAATCTGAAGAGATCACCTGCTCCTCAGACACTCAAAGCATCCCTTGTGGTACAAACAGTCGCTGCACTGCCTGTCACTCTTCATCACAGTTCTTCACATTTGCCCTTGACAACTGCCGAACCTTTTCGAGTGCGTCTGCGTGCTTTGGTGCATTTGCACATGCTCGCATTGACAAGTAGGTGTGCCTAATAAAGTGGCCAGTGAGTGCAGCTCTCACCCGGCCCGATCTGGCTCGAGAGGAAAGCCTTTTAATTAAGACCCAGTTGAATTCTGACTGGCTGGTCCAGCCATCTTTCCTGCTCTGTGAAGCAGCGCTCGCTCCTCTTCCAGATGTTAATGAACTGACCCAGATTGCACTTCCTGCCCTCGTGTCTTGATCAGCTGTTGAAACACGTACTGTATGACACCATGTTGAGGCACTTGGGTCAGCAGTGTGTATCATCACCTGCTAAAAGCTGGTCCTTTCCCCGGCTGTCATGTGTCCACTTGTCGTCTTTGAAGGGCAAATCCCTGCCCATGTGCTTTTTGGCCCCTTTTTGTGCACACAGCAACTGTACACAAAAACAGAGCCCGTCAGAAATGATGAAAAGCCGAGAAAACTTCAATCAAAATCTATCATTAGTGCTATAAATATGTTGGTCCATCTTCTTCCACTTTTTATGTTTTTTTTCTTCTTCTTCTTTAGCTGGTGCTTATTTCTCCATTTTTGTGGCGCTGTGCAGAGGGTGTTAAGAGCGGAGTGCTGAATCTTTCCTCATATTCCTTCGCTGCTTCTCCATTCCTCTGTCTCTCATTCCATTAAAAACGAAAGTGTGTGCAGGTGTTACACAGTTAAAATATGCAGCATTGATCACTTTGTGGCAGCTGACTAAACACAACTGACTGCAGTGTGTCAATAATGTGTTTAGCTACAGCTTTTTCATTTCCATCCTTTCTTTTTTGTTTTACTTCACACTTGTCAGTTGAACAACTGCATTACAAAAAGTTAAAAGGGTCATATCGTGCACCTTTTCATCAAGCTAGTACAGCTCACCAAGTGTCTTTAAGACACACATCAAACACCTGTCAATGTTTGTAGAGAGTAAGTGGTCATTCGTACCTTCCCAGGACCCTATCTTCCCTAGATTAATGTGGTAGATATTAGGACCATTATAACGGATCTTATGTTCCCATACTCCTATGTTCCCCGGGCTCTGTGTTCCCCAGATTAGTATGGTAGATAATAGGAACATAACAAAGGACTCTATGTTCCCAGGATCCTATGGGACAATGACAAAGGGCTCAATGTTTCCACACTCATATATTTCCCAGTTATATGGTACTATGTTCCCAGGCTCCTTTGTTCCCCAGTTCTAGGGATCTATGTTCCCAGGCTCCTATGGGACCATGACAAAGGGCTCTATGTTTCCACACTCATATATTCCCCAGTTATATGGTACTATGTTCCCAGGCTCCTTTGTTCCCCAGTTCTAGGGATCTATGTTTCTAGGCTCCTATGTTCACTAGTTCTAAGGTCCTATGTTCCCAGGCTCCTATGGGACCATGACAAAGGGCTCTATGTTTCCACACTCATATATTCCCCAGTTATATGGTACTATGTTCCCAGGCTCCTTTGTTCCCCAGTTCTAGGGATCTATGTTCCCAGGCTCCTATGGGACCATGACAATCGTTCTATGTTCCCAGGCTCCTCTGTTCCATTGTTCTAGGGCCCTGTGTTCCCAAGCTCTATGAAGCACATTATGGGTTCCTAGAAAAGGTAAGGGGGGGACCCTTACCCTTACCATGGGCAAAAACTCCTGTCACACTAAACCCACACCCTCTGCCCCTTCATCCTGTAGCCCAGTAATTTAGAAAAATAAAGTCCATGTAGAAGTTGCATAAACTTGGGAGGGGAACCAACGTTAGTTGGAAAAAAATGCCAATTTCTTTTCCTTTTTTTAAGTATTATTATCAGTGATTAGCCCTAACTCAGTTTTTAAAGTTTTTATTTCAGTTTGTTTATTTATTTGTTTGTTTTTCCACTGATTTTTGGTAGGCGATTTTTGGCACAACAGAGCATCAGCTCACACGAAACTTGACATGCATGTACTCCACAAGGCCAAAAAGGAATATCACACACACACACACACACACACACACACACACACACACACACACACACACACACACACACACACACACACACACACACACACACACACACACACACGTGTGTAGAGACACACACACACACACACATATACTGGCATACACATGCAAACACACTTGCACACACGCAAAATTTCTTCTCCAGTTGGATTGTATTTCAATATGGCATGCAGCAATAAAATATTTTGGGTAGTTTTGTAGATTTAATACTAAACTTATACAAGAACTGAAGTCAAGTTTGAGCAAAATTTTATAATCAGAGGCTCTCTGTTTCTTTAATATTTTCTATCAGGTCAGATTTAGCCTAGAATACTAAAGATTTTATTCTTTTTAGAAACCATCACACTCACAATGGCAATCATTGGTTATGTTCTATCTATAGGGCAGGGCAGTCTCATCTGAACCCTGCGTGATATCGTGGGATTTGACCACTTATGGGGACCATCGCTCCTGTTGTGCAATATATACACAGCACAACTTCACACGGGAAAATGGTGTACTGTTTTGTTTTCCACTGCAATCACCAAAGCAGTCACAAAAAGTGCAGTTTTTTCAGTTCCCAGTAGAGAAGTGAAAATGAGGCAAATGGGAGACGTGTCGGTAAGTGTTAGCCTACACAACTAACCAGAGTAGCTGTGTTCTCACCTGCACAACCGCCTTGTCACATTTCAGCTCTGGGTCATAAACAAACCGCAACCCATGTCCACTTTCCCACCGCATCGTCACTTTTTCTTTGCATTTTCTCTATGTTTGCGTGTAATTTGCCTAAAAACTCAGAGAAAATGACATGTTTTTTCCCCGTAAGTAGAGAATTTAAGTCAATTTATGCCATCAGAAAATGCATGATATTTTACCCCTCTAGTGCCCGTCCTCAAACGAGACTGCACTGCCCAATTCCTGTTTTGAACCCATTCTTGATACCAAAGCCTAGATAATATTAATGAAATATTCCAACTTAAAATCTGTCCAGACCTGAACATAATAAAATGGTTAATGTGTGTGAACAGAAAACTGAACTGGGGATCATCGACTCTGGGAACATCGGGCCTTAGAAACATAGGTACACTCCTGCCAGAAACACTCCAGAAACACTGAGGTGATGCAGGTCTTATCTGACCAGTGTTGATTTTGTCATCAAAGATTTTGCTGAAAATATTTAATTGACAGCTTTTTATTTCATGAATTATTTGGAATGACAACATAAGTACCATATTTTTGAGAGTAAGTCTCACCAGAGTATAAGCCACATCTTTTTTTTTTTTTTTTTTTTTTTTTTTGGTATCACCTGTTTAATTTGGGAGTTTTGTGGCTTGTTGTAGTGTTGTTTTTATTGTTGGCATTTACCATATTTTCCGGAATATAAATTGTACCAGAGTATAAGTCACACCTTTTTTTCTGTATTATCTGCTCTTGAAATTGAGATTTTTGTGCATAGTTGCAGTAGTGATTCCCTGACTATGCCAAAATATCATTTTTCATATTGATTTTTGATATGGTATATGTGTGAGAGGACATCGTGCAGCTTTCCTCTGTAGTCACAGCTTGATTGTAAAGTTGAATAGAAAAAGAGTTTAATTTAAAAAATAGATCAGATCTAGGCTGTAGTGTCCCATTTACCTTCTGGCAAACTGCAGTTAAAATTTCACATCATCTTTTTGAGGAAATCCTTCTCTGTTCCACTGAAGGACCAGCCGATCACAGCCACAGAAAGCCTCGAACTCCTTTGTGGATGTTGTGGATGTGTATTGTTGGCTTTCCTCACTAGTCTCCTTTTTGCATGTACAGTCTGAGAACTCTGGGAATGCAGAGTTGAAATAAAAAATTTTGCACAATCCATTGAAACGCAGGAGCTGTTTGTTCCATCCAGCATCTTGCATCTTGTTCTTTTGTTTGTTTTTTAACTCAGATTGAGGAGTGGTTACATCACTCATCTTTGATCTGCCCCCTCCTGTTCTATTCCCCAGATTATTCCCCTTCAGCTTCCTTCCTTAGGATGAGCGTGCACAGGAATCCTGTGTGAGTGTTCTGCCTCGTGCAGCAGCCATCTACGGTACCTATGTACTCCATTAAATAGGCATCTCACTCCATAGGACAGTTTTTGCCAATATCCTGATTTGCATCAGAGAAGGTAAGGAAGTGGTGTGGTTTGTTAAGTGGCCTGGATGCCATTGATTGGTGTGCACGTTGTGCACTGAATTTAATGAGAGGCAGACAACAGGGGAGAAGACGAAGCACATTTGAACATTTATAGGAAAATGATAGATAGATAGATAGATAGATAGATAGATAGATAGATAGATAGATAGATAGATAGATAGATAGATAGATAGATAGATAGATAGATAGATAGATAGATAGAATTAAGTATTTAAATAAGGCATTGTTTCAAAAATGAATTCCAAGTTTAATGATGAACACATCTCAGCCAACTGCACAGATGCTGTGTGCACAGTTACACAGACGCAAAGTGTCAGACACAAGCACCCCATGGACAATGCAAGCAGCAACGCAATGCTTAGTCATGTAAAGTCCTTTAAAATAAAAATTCAAAATATATCCGCAACATAAAAACAGGTTGGCTCAGCGGCCAAATTATAAAATTGATAAACAATGGAAACCGTGGCTCGGCGGCCAAATTAAAAACCATCAGAACGGACACCAACATGATTTGTGGCAGTTGCAATATAATATTAACAGTTAGGCCTATTTAGAAGAAAAAAGTAATTAATGGTCTCACACTTACATTTGATGAATCCTTTTAATGCTACAGCAGAAGACGACAGGGTTTTTTTGTTGAACTCTCTTATCACGTCATCGTAGTCCAACGATTCGGTCAGTTCTTTTTCAAGAGAAAGCACGGAGAGTGCATTCAGTCTGTGAGTCAACATGGATGTTCTGGTGGACGTTTTTATCTGATTAACAGTAGAAAACAGCCGTTCGAAGGTGCATGTTGTTATTGGCATTGTGATGAGGGCCCGCTGAAGACTATTTATTTGAGGAAAAATGTGGTCCCTCGTTTATCGCTGGAGTTACGTTCAAAAATAACCCGCGATAAGCAAAATCCGCGAAGTAGTCAGCGCTGTTTTTTGCAATTATTATAGATGTTTTAAGGCTGTAAAACCCCTCACTACACACTTTTCTCAAACAGGCATTAACATTTTCTCACTTTTCTCTCTTGTGTAAAGACTCTGTTTTTATTTCTGGGCGAGAAGATTATAAACAGACACACGCAGAACACAATGCGCAGCTCTCCCTTCGCTCACTGCCTCCGGAGGTACAGATGCGGGACCCGCAAAGAATCCAAGTCCTCTCTCGGTGGCCACAGAGCTCTGCGGCTGCGATCAACATCTGGATCAAAACAGCGAGCGTAGTCTCTGACCTGTTGTCAGATTTGGCGCAATTCCGCACAGCAGACAGGAGGGTGGCGGTGTGATTGGCCCATCCAGGCCCACCCTTGGCTACGCGTAAGCTTCCCACCCCTGCACAGTTGTACAATGGTTTAGTCCAGGCGCACAGGCGACACTCCCCCCTACGCACACACACACACACACACACACACACACATCCCAAACAGGATCTGACAGAAAGAGGAGGTGTTTAGTAGTGCTGAAATAACTAATCGATTTAATCGATTATTAAAATAGTTGTCAACTAATTTAGTCATCAATTAATTGTTAAATAACTTTGTTTTGCCACAAATGTTTCATTTCTTCCATATAAATCAACCGTTTCTGCAGCGCGGCTTTGCTTTGAACCTTGAACCAATCGAAGCAGTGATTCGCAGATCGGCTGCTTTATTGATTCGGTGTTTTATTTAGCTTAATCTTAATTTTTCCCCACTAAAACCCCAAAGAGCATATGTCTGTGAGTAACGTTTACCTGTTATGGTCTTCTGAAACAGTTGATAGATGTATTTTATAACTTAAAAACGGGACCGATGCTAACGCGTTAGCATGTCTGTGGCATTTTCAATGTTGACGTTAGCATTAAGCTGTTGCAGCTGTCAGCACATTTGTTTTCTGTATAATAATTCATGGCTCAGCGTTTGTTGTCGTAAAAGAGTCAAATGTGTTACAAATTGTAATATTTTATTCATTTATTTGTATTTATATTTTAATAATAATAATAGAAACAACAACAATAATAGTAATAATAACTAATAATGCCACAATACAGTTTTAGAGAAACGGACAAAAAGAATCTGATAAAACAAAACAGAAAAGATTAAACCAACTAACAATGAACATAAATACATATAGAAATAAGTGTTTCCTGTGAACAACTAGTGACTCTTAAACCTCAACTTCATCCCTGTTTTATTAAGTTTAATGACAATTTGTTTCGGTCAAACCACATCTAAGCTGTGTTTTTACACAACAAAAAATAAAATGCAGCAAACTGCACATTTGTGTCTTTTTTCATGAACATATCTTATTAAATATAACATATTACACTTTAGTCAGGCCTTTAAAATACTTTCGTGGATTCTTGCTGTAATATGTTGTCAGTGGTTGAGATAGTTGCTGTAAGCATCTAAACCTGATAGAAATCTTTGTGGTGCGTCGGTGATGTATGTATGTGCAAAATAAAACAAAACACTACTCCAGGTATGTTTTTGATGAGAATATAACATAACTTTGATACAAGGTCAATCGTTGATGTTGCGTGATAAAGGCCTTTTAATAATAACTCACTTAAAGAAATAATGGCAAAACTCACATCTAAGTAAAAAACAAAACAAAACAATTAATCACAAAAATAATCGACTGATGAACTGATTAGTAAAATAATCGTTAGTTGCAGCCCCAGTGTTTAGGCTGAAATAAAATATGTCTTTCCTAAAAAATCAATGTCCAGATTTCAAAAAAGAAGAGAAAAAAGGACAGGGAAAGAAAACTAAATGAGGGAAAGCAGCTGCTAACCAAATTCTTTGAAAAGAGAGGTGAGCTTGAAAGCTAGCTATATTGAGTTGGGGGGTCTGGGGGACCAAATTGCACCATTTTCTAGAAAAATGGTGCAATTTGGTGCCTTCTTGTGCATTTTAACAGACGGGAATGCACTATTTTCTAGAAAAATGGTGCAATTTGGTCCCCCAAACCCCCCAACTCAATATTGCTCCCCCAACTTTAGAAAGGTTCTGACTCCCAGGTGTGATCTAAGGTATACATGCTTTAGATCTGGTTTGACTACGCATTAGAAATTTGGTGTTTGCGTTAATAAAAAAGAACATAACAGTAGGGGGGTTCTTCAATATGGCTAGTACCTAGGGCCCAGAATTTGGTGCTACACCCCTGGTTATGTAGGATGGTATCCTTTATCACCTGACAAAGTGCGATTCAGATCGGATCCAAATTACAGTTTTTGTGGCCATTTAAATTTAACATTGAAAACCCTGTTTAATGTATATTTTTACATTATATCTTTTTCAAATGTGGTGCAATCACTCTCATATTTGGAAGAGAGGTGCAGTCAGGAACTCACTATCACCTGACAAAGTGTGATTCAGATCGGATCCAAATTATAGTTTTTGTGGCCATTTAAATTTAACATTGAAAACCGCATTTAATGTATATTTTACATTATATCTTATTCAAATGTTGCACAATCATTCTCATATTTGAAAGAGAGGTGCAGTCAGGAACTCACTATCACCTGACAAAGTTTGATCCGGATCTGATTCAGATTGTGGATTTTGTGGACATTTGAATATAATATTGAAAAGCCCATCTGGCGTATATTTTGCATTATATCTCAATTAAAAGTGCCTCAATCACTCTCATTTGTGACACTGAGGTGCAAACTGGCACTCAGTGAACAGTTTGCACCTCATGCACACCTCAAGTTTGATCCGCATCTGATCTGTATTGCGGATTTAGCGGATATTTGATTTTAATATTGAAAAGCCCTTTAGAAGCTCAATTTTGTCAGTTTTGTGAAATTTGAAAGGCCATAAAGCTTTAAGAGCAAGTATTTATGAGATTAGAAACAGCATAAATTATTAAAAAATTAAAGACTGATGCACTCACAGATATGAGTTTATATTATGAAAGAAATATATCAAAAATGTGTTTTCTGGGCTCTGAGGTCATTATGTGACTTCCTAATGGTGTCATGACTCAGTTTGTACATATACAAGCTTTAGATCATTTCTCCAGCTGCACTGGTTGCAGCAATATCACAAGAAATGTTTTGTTGAACGATATGACTTCATATTGTGAAGCTTTTGACTTCATCATGAAGTCAGTTATGCCACTCGATCACAATTATTTGATGGATCAATATGAGTGTTTGATCAAATCTCTAGCCACAGTGGTAGCAGAGATATAATGATAAATGCATTTTTCAATTCCTCATGACTTCATTTTGACTTCATTTATACCAAATGGGGGCTTTTTGTTCTGCAGATGAGTCATGATGGTGCTGCAAGTGGGCCTGAGTGATAATTAAAGATAGATTGGAAAAAGTCTTTGATTTTTTATTTTGTAAATTTAAATGACATAATAATAATAATAATAATAATAATAATAATAATAATAATAATAATAATAATAATCCATGGGATTAAAATTGTGTTATTCTTCTTTTATCTTTCCTAGTTTAACAGGGCTTGACATAAACCAATTTGGCCCACTGGCCCAAAGGGCCAGTAGAATTTAGAAGTTAGTGGCCCACAGTGTAGGAGCACTGGCCCATCGTTTTGCGTGCGAGAGTTCATGATATTCCACCTTGAAATCCTGCAAATAAAACTGCCTATATAATATAAACCAATCCAGAAAAAACATAATAATAGTCTATGGACCATGAAGTTTAAAAAAATAGAATTTATCAGAGGGCATTCTCAAGTGTAAAAAAATAAAGTGACTCCAATAAAATTTAGACAGCATTTTTTAAGCAACCCTCAGAGTTGGCTAACTCACAGTCAGAAATGTAAAATACAGATGTAGGTCCATATCAAAACTATAAAATATGCCTTGTCTGGACTGGAGATATAGATCTAAAAAATAAAAATAAAAATTATGCTTGGCTCCTTTGCTAATGTTGTCACCGTGGTGTTTCCACAAAGGCAAGCTGGTTAGACTTTTAAACTAGCTTCAAAACAGCCAGGGTCTACCAGGACCAAGCATATACTTTACTTATTTGTCAGCATACGACAGATAGGCCCTGCAGATTTGGCAGAAAACCTCATTCTTCTCTTAGTCATGACCAAGCCAAGGCCATGTCTGTGGCCAGGTCAGGACAAAACCTCTCTTCCTCTTGTTTCTTTCACATAGCCTGTCTCTCTCCATGAACTCATCATCACTAAGCTTCATCTTCTGGACAATTCCTTTAGCAAAACTCTTTCCTGGTTGTTGTCCAGGTTTGGGTGGTTGTAGTTTAAACATATTTCAATTCGAGTTCGAATTTCGAATTCAAAGTGTTGTGTTAAATTTCCGTCTTGTTCATCTTCGTTTCTTGTAGCTTCCCGCGCATTTAAAGATGCTAACGAACATTGCCGAAGATTGGTGACGGAAATGGCCAAATGCATGCTCCACGGATCGACAACATACATTTCAATATGCGCAAGATTCTGCAGGAGCATGGAACATGGTTAGGGATGGGTATTGATAAGATTTTATCTATCGATTCTGCTTATCGATCCAGTTCCTTATCGATTCCTTTATCGATAGCGCTTGTGAATTTTCTGTGTACTAAAAGTAGGCTTTAAAGGTTTTCTATGTCAACAACATTTTATTGAGTCTTAAAGTAAATAAATATTAAATTGGTCACTGGATTCTTAAACTCTGGACAAAATAAACTCCACACAGTGGCTCCTTGATCTCTGAATATAAATAGAAATCTGTAGTTTTTGTCAAAAGCATTTCCTTTCAGACATTATTGGCATGAATGTCTTTCCATACCTCTGAGCTGACCTCTTGCAGCTGTGCTGCACGTCAGCATCAGTTTAATTCATAAAGAATGCAGGACGTCTCATCTTGGGAAGAAAAAAAAATGTTTTAGTTGGTTGTAGTTTATTTTCTGTATGACAGCGTTTGGAAAGAGGTGTCATTTTATTTAAAGCGGCAATTTGTTTTGAAGTTATTAATTCCAACCGGACTCGGTCTCGGCAGAGAGCCGCACAGCGTTTGGAGCTATGCCAATGGAACGGAGGACGATTCTCGTTTCTTGACTGCAACAAGATCCCACTTAGCGACTTTAATCTTCACAAAAGTTACTCACAGTCATGATTGACATATTTTAATGGCTTTGAGAGGAGTTAAGAAGCGGACCTGCCGCTTCTGAAGAGTTATTATTACTATTATTGCTGTTGTTGTTGCTATTATTGTTATTAATATATAAATAAAATAACATTAAAAATATTACAATTTTTAATACATTTGACTCTTTTACGACAACAAGCACTGAGCCATTAATTATTATATAAAAAACAAATGCACACAATTGTGCTGAAATGCCAACAGCTAATGCTAACTTTAACATTGAAAACGCCATAGACATGCTAACGCGTTAGCATCGGTCCCATTTTTAAGTTATAAAATACATCTATCAACTGTTTCAGAAGACCATAACAGGTCAGTTTAACATAAAAGGGTATATATTACTCACAGGCATATGCTCTTTAGGGTTTTAGCGGGGAAAAATTAAGATAAAGTCCAACGACCCAGCGGATCAAACCATTGCTTCATGCTTCAAAGTGCAGTCGCTCTGCAGAAGCGGTTGATTACAGACCTGCTGCAGGTTCTGCAGTCAACGTAGAGAAATGATCATTTTCCCGACAAAGACCCTCAAAAACAACAGCCACTCTGAAGGACCGATAAGGGAATCGTTAGGCAAAAAGACTATTGGTATCTGTGGATCGAATCATTTCTTAATGATACCCAAACCGAGATGCAAGATGTGGTCCGTGGTGCGAGACCAAAACAAACAAAGAACAAGAAAACCAAAACAAACATGGCAGACTTGGTGAAGTTTGATGACACGGAGATGTGAAGAAATTCGACTTTGCCGCCACAAAATGAATAGAATTTTGTGTATTTTTGTAGTGGCCTGAGTGGGCCATCATTTGATAAATTGTACTGGCCCGTAGTGGCCCAAAAGTGAGCCAAATCGGTGCCGGGCCAGCGGGCAAATGGCTCTGTGGAGCCCTGTTTAACATTATATATATGGTTGAGTCCTCCAAGGTGCTACACAATTAGTGATTAACAAAAAAAATTATAATATAGGTCCATTTGATGTACTATAATGTATGAACTGTTCTGCTCCCCCAGACCCCCCACCTTTTTAAGCATTTTTCCTTTTATTGCCTTTCAGCTTCTGGGGAAGCTCCACCCCCAGACCCCCTAATTACAGCCCTCTTAACCCCCTGCCACATTAAGCATTTTTTAATGTACATGTAAATTAATATTCACACTTTTCAGCTAGTTGACAGTAGGGACGTTGTGTAATGTAAATAAAAACAGAATACAATGATTTGCAATTCCTCTTCAACCTATACGAGGTCTGTGATAAAACAAAGCGGTTGTTTTTATTTTTTTCAAAAAATAAGTGGATTTGATTCATATGTTTTTACATCAGACAAGCTTGAACCCTCGTGCGCATGCGTGAGTTTTGTCATGCCTGTCGGTGACGTCATTCGCCTGTAGGCAGGCTTTGAGTGAGGTGTGGACTCCCCCTCCCGTCGGAATCTCTTTGTCTGAGAAGCTGCAGGGAGACGGCACGCGTTGCTTTATCAAATTTTTTCAGGACCGATTAGGGATATCAGTGTGGACACTATTCGAGAAATTCAGCTGGTTTTCGGTGTAAAGTTTAACGGCTGATGAGAGATTGTGGAGTTTCTTTCGCTTTAAGCACAGCCCACAAAGCGGATCGGCGTGGTGCGGTCAGAGGTGGCGTCCGTCTGGCTGTTTCGAGCTGAAAACATTCTAATTTAAAGCTCTGTTCACCCAGGACGTCGTCAGAGAACAGAGAAGTTTCAGAAGAAGCCAGCATCAGGAGTTTACCCGGACATTCCACTGTTAAAGGAGATTTTGTAATGAAAGAACGTGCGGACGAATTTGCCGAGTCGGATCCGTGACGACGTGGCAAATCCGTCTGCGCCGCGACATGAAAAACACCTCCGTGGTGAAAACCATTTGTAAAATTCAGGCGGCTTTCAACGAGTGAGTATCTGAGAAATTGTTTAACAGCTTGGGCATGTTCTAACTTGTCCGTTAAGGTTTCCAACTGAGGTGTTTTTCCTGTGGCGACCCCCCGCAGTCGGGTCCAGCCCGACATGCGAATCTGCCCGCACGTTATTTCATTACAAAATCTCCTTTAACAGTGGAATATCTGGATAAACTCCTGATCCCGAATTCTTCTGAAAGTTCTCTGTTATCTCTCGACGTCTTGGGTCCACAGAGCCTGAAATTAGGAAGTTTTCAGCTTGAAACAGCGAGACGCCGCCACCTCGGAGCGCAGATCGCCGTCAGGCGCCGTGGGCCGTCCTTACAGCGACAGTAAAACTCCAAAATCTCTCATCAGCCATTAAAATTTTCACCGAAAACCAGCTGAATTTATCGAATGGTGTCCACTCAGTTGTGCCTTACAGGTTTTGAAAAAATTTTTATCAAACAAAGCAGCAGTGTCTGAGCCATTCCTAAACAATGAAAAAATCGACGAGAGGGTGGGCGACTCATCACTCAAAGACTGCCCACAGACGAATGACGTAACCGACAGGCGTGAAAAAACTCTCGCATGCCCACGAGGTTTCAAGCATGTCTGATGTAATCACACGTGATTCAAATCCATAAAGTTTTTGAAAAAAATAATAAGGTCCGTTACTTTTCTCACAGACCTCGTATTCAATTGAATACACCACAAAGACAAGATATTTAATGTTCAAACTGATAAACTTTATTGTTTTTGTGCAAATATTTGCTCATTTTGAAAATGGATGCCTGCAACACATTTCAAAAAAGCTGGGACAGTGGTATGTTTACCACTGTGTTACATCACCTTTCCTTCTAACAACACTCAATAAGTGTTTGGGAACTGAGGACACTAATTGTTGAAGCTTTGTAGGTGGAATTCTTTCCCATTCTTGCTTGATGTACGACTTCAGTTGTTCAACAGTCTGGGGTCTCCGTTGTCGTATTTTGCACTTCAAAGTGTGCCGCACATTTTCAGTGGGCAACAGGTCTGGACTGCAGGCAGGCCAGTCTAGTACCCGCACTCTTTTACAACAAAGCCACGCTGTTGTAACACATGCAGAATGTGGCTTTGTATTGTCTTGCTGAAATAAGCAGGGACGTACGTGAAAAAGACGTTGCTTGGATGGCAGCATTGTTGCTCCAAAACCTGGATGTACCTTTCAGCATTGATGGTGCCATCACAGATGTGTAAGTTGCCCATGCCATTGGCACGAATACACCCCCATACCATCACAGATGCTGGCTTTTGAACTTTGCGCTGGTAACAATCTGGATGGTCTTTTTCCTCTTTTGTCCGGAGGACATGACATCCATGATTTCCAAAAACAATTTGAAATGTGGACTCATCAGCCCACAACACACTTTTCCACTTTGCGTCTGTCCATTTCAAATGAGCTCAGGCCCAGAGAAGGCGATGGTGTTTCTGGATGTTGTTGATGTGTGGCTTTCGCTTTGTGTGGTAGTTTTAACTTGCACTTGTAGATGTAGCGACAAACTGTGTTAACTGACAATGGTTTTCTGAAGTGTTCCTGAGCCCACGCGGTAAGATCCTTCACACAATGATGTCGGTTTTTAATGCAGTGCCGTCTGAGTGATCGAAGGTCACGGGCATTCAGTGTTGGTTTTTGGCCTTGCCGCTTACGTGTAGAAAGTTCTCCAGATTCTCTGAATCTTCTGATTATATTGTGGACTGTAGATGATGGAATCCCTAAATCCCTTGCAATTGAACGTTGAGAAACATTGTTCTTAAACTGTTGGACTATTTTTTCACGTCATTGGAATTGGGTTTGTACAATATGGCCAAATTATCATATCTAAATATTGTCAGATCAGTATGTTATACAATATGGCTATGATTTGACACAAAGTGCAGCAACAGTGAAAATTAAACATTCTTAAACAAAAAGTAATAATACCACACTCATTTTGCACTCATCATAAGGTTCAGATACAGTGCCCTCCATATTTATTGGAACATATGGTATTTCACACATTTTATTTTTTTTATGCCATTTCAAATACAAGAAATACAAAAAAATATAAAGAATGAAAATTTCTAAAATTATCTTCCTCAAACTCAAACTGAAAGCAAATCTCTAAAACTTGATAAAACCTGTAAATAATAATCAGTTTTATTGCCAGTTTTCTTCAGACAAGTCAGGGGATGCAAACATGAATATTTCTAAGTCATTGAATTTGTCTTGGAATTTATTTACATCCATTATGAGAGAGCTTCATGCCACTGCGCATCGCTTTGCTTGTAATATGTATCTGTGTTGAACATTTTGTCAAAATCCATGAAGTAGTTTTGACGTAATCCTTCAAAGTGTATATAAAGTGAAATCTTGATTCAGAATCCAGATTCTTATCCGGTGTAACAGTTTATCTTCCCCCCTGGATAGGATATCTTACCTTCCCCCCCCCCCAATATCTTTAAGATATCTTTGTTTATCTTTGTTTTATGTATGTTTGTCTGTATGTTTGTTTGTCTGTAATCATTGCATTTTTCATCTTTAACTCTCTGTGCTGCACACAGTTTTCATCGCAGACTCTTGCAACTTCACATATAGCAGCCCTAGTAAGATACCTTTCAGTACACAAAAGGTCAAGGTCAAAGGTCAAGGTCACAGGAAGGTCAAACACTAAATTCAACTAAACAACTTTCCTGGTCGCAATTTTTGAATTTTTGCCATGAACATAGTCATAGGCCTTGCCCATAATCCATTACCTGGGATAAGTGATTGACCTTGGCCTTCAGGGTTTCGCTTGAGGTCAAATGTCACCTAAATTAGGGCAAACTTCAGATTACAGTCAAACATGTGTATTAAATCAAATTAAAAGGCTTGATGAGAGGATCCAGATTATAGTAAAGGTTTTAAGATATGGCATCATTGGACAACATCATCATGAAATAACGTGCACAATTTAGATTTTTTTAGGGTGTGACAAAGCGTGTAAATCATCATTGCACTCTTGTAAGTTCACATAGAGCAGTCCTCTGGAGATCCCTTTCAGCACACAAAAGGACCAAGCTCAAGGTCAAACACTAAATTCAACAAAACAACTTTCCTAGTCGCACTTTTGGAAATTTTGCCTCCAAATTTGGCATGCACATAGTGATAGGCCTTGCTTATAAGCCATTATCTGGGATAAGCAATTGGCGTTGACCTTCAGGGCTTAGCTTGAGGACAAATGTCACCTAAATTAGGTCAAACTTCAGATTACAGTAAAACATGTCATGTAAATTAATAATATTTTAATACTAGCAGAATATAGTTACAGTATATGAGTACAAATAGATAAAACTTTAATGATAATTAAAATGTTCATTACAGCAAACTGTTGCTATCATACTGGGTGTTGAAAAACTAAGATAAATGTATTGTTTGCTTATTATCATACTGTCAGAATAATAACAAGTAAACTGATTTTTGCAGGGTAGAGAAGAATCTGTTCCAGGGACTTCGTTCTTTTGAATACATTTGATCTTCACTTATTGTGGGGTGACTTTTCATGTAGTCATGTTGGGACTCTAAAATTTGATTCATTCTTCATGCTACTAAAACTTGAAACCACTTTGCTGTAATATTTAGTGGATACAAATGATTTGAACACATCTTTATTAATTCTTTCCCCTGCCGAGCTGCTCATCCAGTGAGAATCACACTGTTTCAAATCATCATATTTGTCAATTTCATGCTACATTTATATTATTCTGTTGATTCCTATCTGACACTTTATATTTATGACCTCGTCAGGTCCATATATTTGGAAAAGGGATTTAAAGATACTTCAAAATAGGAAATATGCAGACAACACAGCAGTGATCGGGCTCATCAGCCAAGGGGATGAGGCAGCGTACAGGTGAGAAGTGGAGAACCTGACACGGTGGTGCAGAGACAACAACCTCATCCTCAACACCCAGAAGACCAAGGAGATAGTTGTTGACTTCTGCAAGTCAGCCCCCACCACCCCCTCCCCCCTCTACATCAACGGAGCAGTGGTGGAGATCGTCTCCTCCATCAGGTACCTTGGAGTCCACCTCTCCACCACTCTCACCTGGCACACCAACACCACGGCTGTCATCAAGAATGCCCACCAACGTCTCTATTTTTGAGGAAATTGGGAAGGGCCAGACTGAACACAGACATCCTCAGGGCCTTCTACAGCTGTGCAGTGGAGAGTGTCCTGTCCTGCTGCCTCCCTGTGTGGTATGGTGGCTGCATGGTGGCGGAGAAGAAAGCGCTGCAGCGGGTGGTGACGTCCGCACAGAGGACCATTGAATGCAGCTTACCGCCCATTGGGGACATCTACATCTCCAGATGTAGAGACAAAGCCACCTGCATCCTCCGAGACTCCACCCATCCTGCGCACAGTCTGTTCACACCCCTTCCTTCTGGAAGGAGGCTGTGCAGCATCCGGGCAAAAACGTCCAGACTAATACTCTAACGCTGCTGCTGCTGCCGACCCTGTGCCTTGTATATATATTCTATGGCCACAGGGGTGCGCATATTGTACATTGCAAAAGTTTACAAAGGTTAGGTTAAATTGTCCCAGTTAATTACACCAAGACCTGGAGAAACTGCATTTCGTTCTGCCTGTATGGGTCGAGTGACAATAAAGTGAGTCTGAGTCTGAATCAGAATCAGAAACGTTTTATTGCCATATGAGTGAACAAGTTCACAACATTAGGAAATTGCTGCGGTACTAGGTGCTAACATAAAAAAAGAGTAGTAAAACAAGTAATATATAATAAAACTTAACACTATAGCAATGTTACAAAATGTACAGAATGTACTGCATTTATTTATTTATATAGCGCTTTTCCATCTGCATCAGATGCTCAAAGCGCTTTACAATTATGCCTCACATTCACCCCGATGTCAGGGTGCTGCCATACAAGGTGCTTACTACACACCGGGAGCAATAGGGGATTAAAGGCCTTGCCCAAGGACCCTTAGCGATTTTCCAGTCAGGCAGGGATTTGAACCCATGATCTTCTGGACTCAAGCCCAACACCTTAACCACTAGACCATCACCTCCCCTAAGAATCCCCAGAATGTATGAGCTAAGATAAATAAATGGTGATAATAAATGGTGATAGCAACAATCTAGAGTTCTAAAAGTTCTTGTTGATGAGGCTAACAGCAGAGGGGAAAAAACTGTTCTTATGGCGGGAGGTTCTGGAGGGACCATAGCCTCCTGCCTGAGGGGAGGAGGTCAAAAAGGCTATATCCAGGGTGAGAAGGATCGGCTCTGATCCGACCTGAACGCCCCATTGTCCTGGAGGTGTACAGGTCCTGGAGAGATGGAAGGTTGCAGCTAATCACTTTCTCGGCAGAGCGTATAATGCGCTGTAGTCTCTATATGTCCCTGGTGGTAGCTCCAGCATACCATACGGTGATGGAGGTGGTGAGGATGGACTCGATGATGGCAGTGTAAAACTGCACCATGATCCTTGCTGGCAGGTTGAATTTCTTCAACTGCCATAGGAAGTACATCCTCTGCTGGGCCTTCTTGACAACAGAAGTAATGGTGGCTCCCACCTGAGGTCCTGGGTTAGAGTGATTCCCAGGAAACAGAAGGTGTCCACTATGGCGATGAGGGTGTCTGCCAGGCTAATGATGGGGAGAGGGGCTGTGTTCTTCCTAAAGTCCACAATAATCTCCACTGTCTTCTTGGTGTTCAGCACCAAGTTGTTATAGCTGCACCAGGACACTGAATACTACTGTTGTAGAGAGCTGTAGATATATACAGAAACAATACCAATATCATTCACCATCAATCAACCTGCTTCATCTGGCACCATAAAACATCCATGAAATATAGATTTTAAAGGTTGCTCTATCCTGATTGGGCCTTATCAAGGTTTGGGTTCATCAGTGCAGCCCTGTGGGAATGTTGCCTGTTAGGGGTGGGGGTGGGGGTGAAGATTTCCAGGGTGAGGGGGACGATATCCTGGGGGGGAATATATACTGTTACACCGGGAAAGGGAAGTTTGGGGTCCCCTGCTAGAGCTGTTGCCCCCAAGCGGTTGAAGATGAGTGATGAGTGAGTGACAAAGGACAATACCATGTTGCCATGGCAGCATGAAATGATAAGCAATTACAAGGTATATTAATTCATACACAGGTAATGAAGAGGGAACTAGTGGTGCTTTATTTTCTGCCGCTCACCTAATCAAACAAATCAATAACATCCATCATGAGGCGTGACGTGAGCACTGTGTCCTCCAACATTTCTGCACACCAACAAAGTCCCGGCCTGCACCGATTAGCCCGCTGAACCAAAGGCTGCTATTAAAAATGAAGCGTGCATGGCTCAGTCCTCTGGCACAGCATGCACCTACATAAAGGGCAAAAGCGCACAGCCTGATAATTTACCCCATCAGTGTGTCACAGTTGCCCCCTACACCAAGTCAGTGCAAAGTCAACAAACAGAATGAAATGGAGCGCATTGATTTCAAATTCACACAGAGAGCAGGAGAAGGTATCAGAGTGAGAATTGCAATTCAGCACTTACTTGGTGTTCCCTGGTTAAAATAAATAAATAAAAAGGTAATTGCAGAGGATGAATGTGCTGAACAAGAAGAGTAATGATAATAATAAAAGTCTTCAACTCTGTGTGTCTGCAGCTCAGCAAATGGAGGAGTGACTGAGAGCCGCTGAATTAATGCATGTTCCTTGTTTTATATCTGAAGTTATACTCAGCTTAGAGACCTCGAGTGGAGTGAAAATAGAGTCTTGTCTTCTGCTGTAGGGCACCTAAATGTGTCTTTTTAGATTTGGTGATGCTAGGTCTATGATCATTCAAGCGCTTCAAATTACATCAGGATGAAAAGAGGAAGGAGGTACAAGGGACGTGAAAAAAGGGCAGAAAGAAAATGATATTCATTCTTTCCCCTTATCTACCTTTTACATCAGTGCTGGCAGAATAGACTCGGAATAGGTAATGAGCTTGCAGCTTGTTCTGTTTCACTTGTGGAGCCGCGGGTCTGTCCTTTAGGTGGCACATGGTATTATAGAGGAGATGTTTAACATTCATAGAGAAGCTTTTGTACAGTCCTCAAGATTTACGGGATGTATGGCTTTGTGAATGTGATGTATTTTAGCAAACTACTCGTAACCCTGGTTTCCTTAAATCTCTAAGATCTCTGAGGGTGGCTTCTTTCACAGTAGCCCATTTGGTAAGTTTCAATTGAATAACGGTGCTTTTTTCGAATAGTTAGTAGCCCCACCCTGGAGAGGAAGTCTCCTGAAGTATAACACTGGTTTTATCCATAGTTTGTATATATGCTGGACAAAACCTCTGTGACGTCACCTGTAGGTTTTTCCTGAAGAGTGGTTTTGAAGGTCAGATTGTTTGGTTCTAAATGTCGTCATCTTAGTCGTGCTAAACCTCTCCTAGCTTCCAGCAAACCCTATAAATGGATAAAGAGGTGGCACATGGACAAGACCAGTGTGAACTGAGCGGCCAAATGACATCTGAACATCACCCCGTTTCAGATTTATCAAATAAACTACACTTGGTTCAAGTGTTTTATTAAAGCATACTTTTCGGGACTTGGCAGTGGTTTTCATGTCAGGTGGCTTGAGTGTGGATATTAAAAATTATGACCAGCTTATTGCCTCAGTCACGCTGGAGTAACAGTGTAACTGTCATCAAGCTACCAATACATGCTAACAGTACTAATCAGTGCTAATGTGTAAATTTAATAACTTTAAACTTTCACTCAACAAAAATACTGCAACACAGACTTCTTAGATGGTCTGTTAGTACAATTAACAACACAGAAAGCCTTAGCTTAGATATTAAAGGATTATTAACTGAGCGTGATGTCTTTACGGGAAGATATCAGACTGAGGTATAAGTGAGAAAATCACAGAGGTCTGGTATTCCTGTACAGAGCGAGCAATCAAGGTTAACAATTCATTTGTTATGTGGCAAATATATATATCTATATATATATCTATATATATATAGATATAGATATATATATATATAGGTGATTCTTAGACTACGGGCACTTATTATGTCCTTTGATCATACTGTATGAAAAACAGAAAAAAGTGGAAATTTCACACTTTTATAGTTATCTTTAATCAATCAATCAATTTTATTTATATAGCGCCAAATCACAACAAACAGTTGCCCCAAGCCACCTTATATTGTAAGGCAAGGCCATACAATAATTACGTAAAAACCCCAATGGTCAAAACGACCCCCTGTGAGCAAGCACTTGGCGACAGTGGGAAGGAAAAACTCCCTTTTAACAGGAAGAAACCTCCAGCAGAACCAGGCTCAGGGAGGGGCAGTCTTCTACTGGGACTGGCTGGGGCTGAGGGAGAGAACCAGGAAAAAGACATGCTGTGGAGGGGAGCAGAGATCAATCACTAATGATTAAATGCAGAGTGGTGCATACAGAGCAAAAAGAGAAAGAAACACTCAGTGCATCATGGGAACCCCCCAGCAGTCTAAGTCTATAGCAGCATAACTAAGGGATGGTTCAGGGTCACCTGATCCAGCCCTAACTATAAGCTTTAGCAAAAAGGAACGTTTTAAGCCTAATCTTAAAAGTAGAGAGGGTGTCTGTCTCCCTGATCTGAATTGGGAGCTGGTTCCACAGGAGAGGAGCCTGAAAGCTGAAGGCTCTGCCTCCCATTCTACTCTTACAAACCCTAGGAACTACAAGTAAGCCTGCAGTCTGAGAGCGAAGCGCTCTATTGGGGTGATATGGTACTATGAGGTCCCTAAGATAAGATGGGACCTAATTATTCAAAACCTTATAAGTAAGAAGAAGAATTTTAAATTCTATTCTAGAATTAACAGGAAGCCAATGAAGAGAGGCCAATATGGGTGAGATATGCTCTCTCCTTCTAGTCCCCGTTAGTACTCCAGCTGCAGCATTTTGAATTAACTGAAGGCTTTTCAGGGAACTTTTAGGACAACCTGATAATAATGAATTACAATAGTCCAGCCTAGAGGAAATAAATGCATGAATTAGTTTTTCAGCATCACTCGGAGACAAGACCTTTCTAATTTTAGAGATATTGCGTAAATGCAAAAAAGCAGTCCTACATATTTGTTTAATATGCGCTTTGAATGACATATCCTGATCAGAAATGACTCCAAGATTTCTCACAGTATTACTAGAGGTCAGGGTAATGCCATCCAGAGTAAGGATCTGGTTAGACACCATGTTTCTAAGATTTGTGGGGCCAAGTACAATAACTTCAGTTTTATCTGAGTTTAAAAGCAGGAAATTAGAGGTCATCCATGTCTTTATGTCTGTAAGACAATCCTGCAGTTTAGCCTTTTTGGTGTGTGTCCTCTGGCTTCATGGATAGATAAAGCTGGGTATCATCTGCGTAACAATGAAAATTTAAGCAATGCCGTCTAATAATACTGCCTAAGGGAAGCATGTATAAAGTGAATAAAATTGGTCCTAGCACAGAACCTTGTGGAACTCCATAATTAACCTTAGTCTGTGAAGAAGATTCCCCATTTACATGAACAAATTGTAATCTATTAGATAAATATGATTCAAACCACCGCAGCGCAGTGCCTTTAATACCTATGGCATGCTCTAATCTCTGTAATAAAATTGTATGGTCAACAGTATCAAAAGCACACTGAGGTCTAACAGAACAAGCACAGAGATGAGTCCACTGTCTGAGGCCATAAGAAGATCATTTGTAACCTTCACTAATGCTGTTTCTGTACTATGATGAATTCTAAAACCTGACTGAAACTCTTCAAATAGACCATTCCGCTGCAGATGATCAGTTAGCTGTTTTACAACTACCCTTTCAAGAATTTTTGAGAGAAAAGGAAGGTTGGAGATTGGTCTATAATTAGCTAAGATAGCTGGGTCAAGTGATGGCTTTTTAAGTAATGGTTTAATTACTGCCACCTTAAAAGCCTGTGGTACATAGCCAACTAATAAAGATAGATTGATCATATTTAAGATCAAAGCATTAAATAATGGTAGGGCTTCCTTGAGCAGCCTGGTAGGAATGGGGTCTAATAGACATGTTGATGGTTTGGATGAAGTAACTAATGAAAATAACTCAGACAGAACAATCTGAGAGAAAGAGTCTAACCAAATACCGGCATCACTGAAAGCAGCCAAAGATAACGATACGTCTTTGGGATGGTTATGAGTCATTTTTTCTCTAATAGTTAAAATTTTATTAGCAAAGAAAGTCATGAAGTCATTACTAGTTAAAGTTAAAGGAATACTCAGCTCAATAGAGCTCTGACTCTTTGTCAGCCTGGCTACAGTGCTGAAAAGAAACCTGGGGTTGTTCTTATTTTCTTCAATTAGTGATGAGTAGTAAGATGTCCTAGCTTTACGGAGGGCTTTTTTATAGAGCAACAGACTCTTTTTCCAGGCTAAGTGAAGATCTTCTAAATTAGTGAGACGCCATTTCCTGTCCAACCTACGGGTTATTTGCTTTAAGCTGCGAGTTTGTGAGTTATACCACAGAGTCAGGCACTTCTGATTTAAAGCTCTCTTTTTCAGAGGAGCTACAGCATCCAAAGTTGTCTTCAATGAGGATGTAAAACTATTGACGAGATACTCTATCTCACTTACAGAGTTTAGGTAGCTACTCTGCACTGTGTTGGTATATGGCATTAGAGAACATAAAGAAGGAATCATATCCTTAAACCTAGTTACAGCGCTTTCTGAGAGACTTCTAGTGTAATGAAACTTATCCCCCACTGCTGGGTAGTCCATCAGAGTAAATGTAAATGTTATTAAGAAATGATCAGACAGAAGGGAGTTTTCAGGGAATACTGTTAAGTCTTCTATTTCCATACCATAAGTCAGAACAAGATCTAAGATATGATTAAAGTGGTGGGTGGACTAATTTACTTTTTGAGCAAAGCCAATAGATGTTAAAATCACCCACTATAATTATCTTATCTGAGCTAAGCACTAAGTGAGACAAAAGGTCTGAAAATTCACAGAGAAACTCACAGTAACGACCAGGTGGACGATAGATATAACAAATAAAACTGGGTTTTGGGACTTCCAATTTGGATGGACAAGACTAAGAGTCAAGCTTTCAAATGAATTAAAGCTCTGTCTGGGTTTTTGATTAATTAATAAGCTGGAATGGAAGATTGCTGCTAATCCTCCGCCTTGGCCCGTGCTACGAGCATTCTGGCAGTTAGTGTGACTCGGGTGTGTTGACTCATTTAAACTAACATATTCATCCTGCTGTAACCAGGTTTCTGTAAGGCAGAATAAATCAATATGTTGATCAATTATTATATCATTTACTAACAGGGACTTAGAAGAGAGAGACCTAATGTTTAATAGACCACATTTAACTGTTTTAGTCTGTGGTGCAGTTGAAGGTGCTATATTATTTTTTCTTTTTGAATTTTTATGCTTAAATAGATTTTTGCTGGTTATTGGTGGTCTGGGAGCAGGCACCGTCTCTACAGGGATGGGGTAATGAGGGGATGGCAGGGGGAGAGAAGCTGCAGAGAGGTGTGTAAGACTACAACTCTGCTTCCTGGTCCCAACCCTGGATAGTCACGGTTTGGAGGATTTAATAAAATTGACCAGATTTCTAGACCTCCGATTGGCGTAACCGGGTGTCATTACTGCTGACGTGAATTACAATCTTGCCAAATTTACGCTTAGCCTTAGCCAGCAGTTTCAAATTTCCTTCAATGTCGCCTGCTCTGGCCCCCGGAAGACAATTGACTATGGTTGCTGGTGTCGCTAACTTCACATTTCTCAAAACAGAGTCGCCAATAACCAGAGTTTGATCCTCGGCGGGTGTGTCATCGAGTGGGGAAAAACGGTTAGAAATGTGAACGGGTTAGCGGTGTGCACGGGGCTTCTGTTTAGGGCTACGCTTCCTCCTCACAGTCACCCAGTCGGCCTGCTTTCCCGGCTGCTCGGGATCTGCCAGAGGGAAACTAATGGCGGCTAAGCTACTGTGGTCCGCACCGACTACAGGGGCCTGGCGAGCTGTAGAATTTTCCACAGTGCAGAGCCGAGTCTCCAATTCGCCCAGCCTGGCCTCCAAAGCTACGAATAAGCTACACTTATTACAAGTACCATTACTGCTAAAGGAGGCCAAGGAATAACTAAACATTTCACACCCAGAGCAGAAAAGTGCGGGAGAGACAGGAGAAGCCGCCATGCTAAACCGGCTAAGAGCTAGTAGCTGCGCTAAGCTAGCGGATTCCTACAAACACACAAAGTGAAAAATGTGTAAATAATTTAGAGGTGATTCAGCAGAGGGAGTGCTTTAGTTAAGGCACGTGAAGATTACACTGAAACAAATCGTTATCTAGGTAACTAGATCAATCTAACTGCGCAGATTAAACAGCTAACAGATACAGCAAAACACCGCTGTGCTCCGGAACAGGAAGTGATACAATACCGCAGTGAGAGCCAACCACCAGTAGAGGCAAGCAAAAGTCAAAACCACAAGGCTCCTTGTGGTTTTGACTCTTTCTTTACATTGAAAGTGTTTTAAGAAATTTGTTCTAGTAGTCTGTGATGACTTTTTCACCTTTTTTCAGCATCAATATATGCAAATATTGCCGTTTTGTGCTTGTCCCACACCCAGACTT